>NW_028301061.1:1002500-1602500 GCF_049000335.1 Polistes dominula | reverse complement strand
AAATTATAAACTTACAACACTTTTCAAATAAATTACAAATAATAATTTAAGATAAAAGATATTGTAATACAATATGTTTGAAAATGCCATCCTTAACATTTATAAATACAAAACTAATAATAATAATAATGATAATAGTAATGAAAATATTTACGTAGTAGAATAAGATGCCAAAAAATTTACCTTCTCCGTTGTACCACGATGCGTAGTATTTCCTTGCCAAAATCTTCTGGTATATCCTTTGACAAAACCAGTTGTACTTTTACAATATTCAAAACCAGGATTCCAGCAAAGAGAACCATAACCAAAAATCCAAACACCGTTGTCGTTGGTATCCATGTCTCGTTGATTAATAATAAATATTTATCAAATATATCAAAATCTAAATTTAATTAAACGTTTTGTCATTGCACGATAATCGATCAAGATTTCTAAAATAAATCTCTTTAATTTATCTTCTCATTAGCTGCCGTTAATTCAAATTCTTATCAAATTCAAAACTATCATATATATTTATTATTATTATTATTAATATTATTATTAATTGGCTTTAGGAACTTGAAAGTTCATTGTCGCAAATTCATTAATTAATTATTATTAATATAAATAATAATTTTTTTAAGATAATAAATTATTTTTTTTCATTGAATTAAATCATTCGTGTATAAACTGTATTTAAATTTGAATTTAAATCATTGCCATTTTGCCGCCATTTTTTTTATATTCGTTACTGGACGATTGGTGAACGAAGTTTTGAATATATATATATATATATTTTTTTTTATATATAAAAGATTATAATAAATAATGATAGACTTTTTCTTTCCTTTTGGTTAAAATTTGTCGTCTTGTACTTTGTAATTATTTTTCCCATAATATCAACTTAACGATAAAACGTTGTCATAAATGATGGATTCGTAAATTCATTTTAATTAACAAATTTTGAATTTGACTTTCTTCTTTTTCTTCTTCTTCTTCTTCTTCTTCCTCTTCTTTTTTTTCTTTTTTTTCAATCAACAACAATTGAAAATTTTGTTTGTAATAAA
This sequence comes from Polistes dominula, assembly GCF_049000335.1. NCBI lineage: Eukaryota > Metazoa > Arthropoda > Insecta > Hymenoptera > Vespidae > Polistes > Polistes dominula. The sequence goes on along the minus strand of NW_028301061.1, from coordinate 1,601,454 downwards.
ATTTGTGAAACTCACTTCCCGCGCTCGTTTCCATCGATTGTTTTCCGTCAATCACTTGTATCGATATTCGAAAAACTTTTCAAATTTTAAAATGCCACGAACACTTGATTATATTTTTAATATAAACTCTATGACCTTCAAACTCTTCTTCTTCCACCTCTCTTTATTTTTACTCTATGTATTTTTATCAATGAGCTCTCCTCACTCTCTTACCTAATTCATTTTTTCTTTCTTTCTTCAATTTTTTTCTTTCTTTTAATCTTTTCCTTCATCACGAAAAACGTTTTTCCTTTTTTTTTCTTTTACTTATTTATAAATTTATTCTTTTTGTTTGTTTGTTTTTTTTAATTCAATTTCGTAATCTTTAATTGTAATTATGATAACAATCTATTGTAAAAATTATATATGCATAAGTATACAAATATTTACGTATTCTGGTTTTGTAATTTATGTATTTGTGTTAAAGAAGAAACCTACCTTATCGATCAAGATTTTATCACCAAATACGGAATAAGATAAATCACGATTTAGATAAATAATCAATTATAATTATCACTAAGAAAATATTTTATTTTATTTATATTTCCAATAATTATTTGTTATATACAGACACGTATATATATTTGTAAAGAAATATTAAAAATAGTCAACTTTTGTAAACACGCGGCACGGCGGACGAGCCAAGACTGGTGGAGTAGTTTAACCGTTGTATGCTTCTGCGCTTCTTTAAAAAGAGAGAGAGAAGGATGATGAGAGAAATGGAATTTGCGAAAAAGAGAGGGAGTGAGGAGGAAGAAATAAAAGATTAAAGTAAGAGAGGAAAGCCGGAAGGATGATGAAACATGTTTTAACAATTGGCGCATTTTACTATTTAGTTTTATTCATTGATAATCTAACAGGATTAAATTATCTTAAAGAAGAATAATTATATAAAAGAAAATACAATGATTTTAAATGATCTAATTAATTTTCTTTTAATTGATCATATATGATTTACATTTTTCTTTGTACATTTAATTACTTCAAATATTATTATTATTAATATTTATTTTATTTATTTTTACATGATCAATTATGTATGTCGAATCAGTAAAAAGATTATAACCTTTTTTAAATTTCAATTTTAATTAATTTTCAACTCGAGATAATTTAACTTATCGATAGATACAAATCGATTTCTTTTTTGTGACGAACGAGTTGAAAGCTCTGACGCTAGGTGGTTCTGACATCGCTACCCTAGTTTTTTTCTCACGGCATTCCCCCACTCCTGATGGTGCTTGATACGACCTGTAGCACCACATATATATAATTTGTATATATATACACCAGGTAGCAACACAAGAAGGAACTTAGGATATCAACCTGATGTATATGTATGTGTTATATTATATATAGTTATAAAATATTGAGTTATTAACCTCGATTTTTTAAAATCAAGAATGATTAGTTGATGTAGTTGAATTTAAGGGTTATCTTTGTTACATTAGGTTACATTTATTAACAGTGTTAAATAGTCATTTTATTGTTTTTCTACAAATACAGATTTCACTGCCAGTAAAAGAAAACAACAAAAAGAACTTTCTTTTGAAAGAGTGTGCTGTGATTTATTAAAAATATAAGAATTATTTGAAAACACAATGAAACGAGACACGAATTCACCGTCTCCTGATGTGATCAATCAAATGGACGAAGAGGAAGTTATTTACAACGAAGATGTTATTGAAGTTATAGATCCTGATTCACTAAACAACGAAGAAGCAATAAAAATAGATCCAGAAAAAGAAGATGCAACTTTAGTATTCACTGGACACAAATCTGGTTTGTATACATTACACTTTTGTAATTGTTTGGACTTCTAACATAACAGATTTATCAATTCATTTTTGTAACATTAGGTTCTGTCTTTTGCGGTTTTTTAAGTAAGGCCGGAAAGATTGCAGTTACTGGAAGTGAAGAAGATAAGGCCTATGTTTGGGACACAACTACTGGAGAAATTATTTTAAATTGCACTGATCATAAAGATAGTATTATATTTGCTGAATTCAATTTTGATGAAACCTATTTGGCTACTGGTGATATGAGTGGTATCATACAATTGTGGAGATTAAGTGACAAATCTATGATATGGAATTACAATATGGGAGATGCTACAGTAAATATTATTTTATAGATTTACATTATTATTATTATTATTATTATTATTATTATTATTAATATAGTGTATTATTTTCAGTGGATGAAGTGGCATATGGCAGCTAATGTTTTAATCGCAGGTTCTGTAAATGGTGAAATTTTCATGTGGAAAGTACCTGATGGGGATTGCAAAGTTTTACAAGGTTTTGGAAACAGAACAGAAGCAGGTGTAATTTTACCTGATGGTATGTAACTAATGTTTGAAAAAATTATGTTTATAAATACACACATACTTACACTTACTTATGTATCAACAGGTAAACGACTAGCAGTTGGATATGAAGATGGTACAATTCGTGTATTTGATTTAAAATCAAATAACATGATATCAACAATTCCTTCTAATGTAGGCCATAATGCAGCCATAACAGCGCTCGATTGTTATATTGATAATAATTTAATATTATCAGCAGCAGTAGATGGAAAAACTATTCTTAGTATGGCGCATACTGGAAAGGTAATTGAATAGAAACAATTATTTGATTTTTTTTTTTTTAAACTGTAATTATATTATAATAAATTTTGTATCAATAAGATAAATGTCTTTATAAATGTTTACAGATAATATCTATATTACAAGACCTTAATAGTGAACAAGAAAATGATATGGAAGATTCTGATAGAAATTGGGTTGAGACAGTAGCTTTCTGTAAAGATCCAACATTTCAAGTAGCTGCTACAGGTAGTTTAAATGGAGAAATTTTTATTTGGGATATACCAAAACAGGTGATTAGTATGCTTTATTTAAATCATTTGATTATGAAGTGCTTAGAAATAAAATATGATACTTTGGTAATTTTATATATAAAGTATTTTAACGTCTTTAAAAAATGTTTAGATGCTCCGACACAAAATAGAACAAGAAGGTGGTATAAGTAAAATTTTATGGAAAGGTACAACATCATTGTTATTTTCTGGTGGACTTGATGGTATTCTCAGATGCTTTGATGCAAGAAATGGACTATGTTTACACCTATTTACAGGACATTCCAAAGATATTCTTGATTTACACATATCCGAGTAAGTAATAATAATAATGATAATTATTATTATTATATTTAATGATAAGTAAACTAATCAAACAATTCAATCTACAAATATTTTTAGAGAGGGACAAATCGTATTGACAACGTCTGATGATTTCACTGCGAGAATATTTGATATCTCAAATTTATTTTAATGTAATCTGATATCTAGGTATTTAAAAAATTTGTTATGCTCTTAAATATAATTACGAACATAGAAAAATATACATATTAGGAAAATAATAATCTATATCTATTTATCTTTATATTTTATACTGTTTTTGTACCATTCATTATCGATCGAGTATTTTTTATCTTTCCATTGAAAATGAGTTGGACCTTGATCTTCTCCATTTTCAAAACAAAAATGAATACTCAATTCAATAGCAATTTTAGATCTTACTAGGCCAATACCTCCTACTTTTTCAGGAGCAGGATGATACACTCTACCTGTTGTAGGGTCCATTAATAATTTTTCTGGTTCAAATGGTACCTGTAAATATTAATTGTACATCATTATTATATTTAAATTTAAATGTATACACATGTTTGTTTGTTTGTTTTTTTTTTTTTTTTGATTATTTACCCTAAGTAATTTTTCAGCATACGAATAACCAAACCAATCCTTCTTTTGATCAAGTTCTACATTATATTTTTCCATGATTTTCGTGAATACTATGGGAAGATCATCGCACTTAACAAAGTTCCTTTCTAAACCACATAGAGAGATGTATGGAAATTCTTCCATGTATCGTCCAGTATCATTTATTTTGAGTCGTTGGAAGAAAAATGTCAAAAATTTTTTGTCTGAAATAATATTTTATATTTTCCATCTGTAAATAGAATGACATTTGACTCGCCGAGTAAATTTTGTAATTACTTTTGTATAGCTTTGTAGGTCTACGCATTGATACATACCTTTGAAACAGGATGTAAAATTTCTAATACGTACATCATCCAAAAATAACTGTAAGTAATAAAATAATCATAAAAAATAACTCTCTCAATAATAATAATAATAAGATAAAATAAAAATATAAAAATTAATACACCATACCATGCCTTGATGATCAATATAATAAAAATATTCCCTTATACGTGGTTCTGGTGATTGACCTTGCACATAAGTTTTACAACCTCTTTTACATTTATTATAGATAAAACATTTTCTTGCATTCGTAATTACTTTATTAAAACATATATTGGTTAAAGTAAACATGTTTGTGATGATTACAATTTTAACAATCACACTTCTTTACCTTGACTTTGTATTATGGTTAAACTATAATAATAAATGAATAATTATTCAAATGAAAAAAAAAAAAAACTTTATATAGATTCTTATGTAAATATTAATGCAAACCTAAAGCTATTGACGCGAAGTAATTAGAATCTCATTGTTTATTAATTCTAATATCATAGTGTAAGTAAATTTTGCGCAATCCTTTGAATGGCGCATGGTATACCATACATACATACACACACACATACACATACACCAACGTTATCTTCACTTCACATATACGTATTTGATTATGTGTATGTAAGTCAGTCTGCTGTGGTCCTTCAACAATCGATATCGTATCTCGATATCGATTATCACGAAAGAGGTTATATTGTAAAATAATTACAACGATTAAGTTTAATCAATCCATGTGTTATAAATAATTTCTAAAGTTCATTAATTATATTTATTTATTGTATAAATTCATATTTTTAAGGATACAATTTGTGCACGTTTTTAAACGCAAGGAAGAAAGATTGAATCTTAACCTTAAAAAAAAAAACCTCGAATGAAAGAGCAACTTCGATATCAAAATAATTCGATATTTTTCAACGTCACTTCGCATCGCTACTCACGGACACACAGTCAGAGATTCAAGAAATGAGATACGACAGTTAATAAAGGTGAAACGAAGAAGTTTCATAAAAAAAAACGTCAGTTGAAAATTAATGGAAATAATAATAATATCGGAAGCCGGGTTGGATTAAAAGTTTCTCATCATGTCGTCAAGTTAATGGAAAGTTTAATTTTCGTATTTTTAAAAGGAATAACATCTTCAAACGAATAAAAATGTTACATTTAAATTCGTGCAAAAACTTATCCTACCACTACGATCTTCAATCTCAGACTGTTGTTCCTCCCAAATAAGTCTTGTACAACGCAATCTTCTTGGTCCCGGAATATGGCTTCGTCAACGAAGAGATCTTGGAAATTACGTGAGTGATTATTATTATTTTGCAGTTATTTTTTTTTTTTCATAGTATTTCTCCAAGATTTCATTATATTTCAAAGGAAGGATTATCGTTGGACGACTTTTAATTGGGGGGATTTGATTTGAAGTAAACAATTAATGTTTATCAAAGGATAGTATGTATCGAAGTGTACTCATACATATTCTATATACAGCATTCTATAATTATAGTCAGATCCTTTTTTGTATTCGTCTGACACATGTGTCACACACATGTCATTAAATCTTATATATAAGGAATTACTTTTCTAATTGTTAATACTGTGTTTCTTTACTTTTGTAGAGGATTTTGTTGCCCATGCATCAAATGTTAATTGTTTGGCATTGGGACACAAATCTGGTCGTGTTTTGGTCACTGGTGGCGATGACAAAAAAGTCAACTTATGGGCTGTTGGAAAACCTAATTGTATTATGGTATTTATTCAAAATATTATTATTATTATTATTATTTTCTTTTATGTTATACAATAAACATATTTATTTTTTGTTTATTTACGTAGAGCCTGAGTGGTCATACAACGTCAATAGAATGTGTAAGATTTGGTCAAACAGAGGATTTAGTATGTGCCGGTTCTCAGACAGGGGCATTGAAAATTTGGGACTTGGAACATGCTAAATTAGCTCGTACTTTGACAGGACACAAAGCAGGAATCAAATGTATGGACTTCCATCCTTACGGGGAATTATTAGCATCTGGAAGTTTGGACACTGCGATCAAATTGTGGGATATACGAAGGAAGGGTTGTATTTTTACCTATAAGGGACATAATCTGACAGTTAATAGTTTAAAATTTAGTCCTGATGGACAATGGATCGCTAGTGCAGGAGAAGAAGGCATGGTCAAGGTGAATTGTAATGATATTTCTAGAAATTTAATATTATTTTCCCATAGACACATGATATATCATTGAATTGTATTTTCTAGTAGTTATGGGATTTAAGAGCGGGAAGACAACTCAGAGAATTTTCAGAACACAGGGGACCAGCATTAACCGTTGAATTTCATCCACATGAATTTTTGTTAGCAAGTGGAAGTGCAGACAGAACAGTTCATTTCTGGGATTTGGAATCGTTTCAGCTTGTATCTTCCACAGAACAAAATCATTCATCAGGAATAAGGTAAATAAGATTTCTTTTTGTCATCGTTAATAATCATTTATATTTAATTACTATAAGAATATATTTTTTTAGGTGCCTATACTTCAGTCAAGGGGGAGAATGTCTTTTTGCTGGTAGTCATGATGTTTTAAAAGTCTATGGTTGGGAGCCAGGTAGAACATTAGATGCAGTTCCAACTGGCTGGGGCAAAGTACAGGATATAGCTGTAGCTCAAAATCAATTGGTAAAAATAAATATTAATAAATTATATTATTATTACTATTATTATTATTATTATTATTACAATAAAATAAATGTAATAACAGTAAAATATTACTTATTTTAGATCGGTGCAAGTTGCCATACTGCAAATGTTATCCTTTATGTCTGTGATTTAAAAAAAATAGCACCATTAGGAGGAGTATCGTTGTCTCCATTTAATCATGGAAATTCTTTGAGGAAAAGTTTTTCTAGAGAACGCCCACCTGAATTGAAGAAACATACGTAAGTACTTGTATTCTATAGGATGTTTGAAGTTATTCCAACCAAACAGTGTTTTTAATAGGTTGACATCGTTTGATTGGAAAAACTCTGCATATCATATTGAAATAAAAAATATATATTTCATTAAGTATATCATAAATTTATAGGTTAGATGTAAGAACAATAGAAGAAGCAGATAAGTCAGGCACGGATCCAGAAGATGAAGCGACCTATGCAGATATACCTAATGTTTCTGATTATCAGGACATATTTCAGCCTAACAGAGCTCGTAAATAAATTTTTCATATATAACATATTCATCCTAATTCAATATACTATTTAATCTAGTCATTTTCTACTATCTATCAGTGTTTATCTTTAATCACTTATAATGGTATACTTATCGGTATCATTTTTCATACATATAACTTAGACAATGTGGAATGTCGTTTGTGAATGGGCATGCTCTGCATGATATGTTTCAGTGTCTCGCACACCTCCACCAGAACCTGAGGCTTTCCAAGAGCCTCAAGATGTAGGTGAGTTTGTAAAAAAAAAAAAAAAAAAAAAAATAAAACTTCCCACTTGTCTTTGTTATTTTAACTGAAAATTGATTAACATTTTGATTAATTTTTCTATTTAAAAACATACACACTATATTACACAAATATTAATGTTACAAGTTGATCATAATATTAATTATAAATTGTATGTTTATTTCAGATCCTTCACAACCACAGGTACTACAAAATCTCTGTACATCAATATCAAATATAAGTACAATAGAATCAAGCGAAATGTCATCTATGCCATCATCATTGTCACCATCTCCAACGGTAACAACATTGTCACTAACCAAACCAGTGCCAGTACGTGTTCAACCGATAAGATCATCGACACCAATCCAAAGGAATGTTATAACCACGACCAGTCAAATTCGTGCTAATTTACAAGCAAACAATATGCTGAACAGATCGTCCAAAAATTTAGCTTCTATACCACCGCTTAAACAAAACATTACACCTTTTCCTGGAAAAAGAGCTGCACAAGCTAATGAAACAATACCATCACAGCCTTTGGGTCCACAAAGATCTAACTCGACTTTAACACCAAGAGTTGCACCAATGGCAGCTGTAATACCTGTTATGGATGATGGCAAATTAAAAAGTAGAGTGCCCAGTCCAGATTCGCCTAAGCATTACCTAAAGCGCCAAAATAGTTGTAGAGAAAGTGAACAAGGCTATGAAAGTGATTATCCTGTACAGTAAGTATACATTTTTTTTACTATATTCAATTTATTTCAAATAAAATACATATATTTATAATTTATGTGATATTATTATTTGTTGCAGAATTAATAATATAAGACATAGTCCCTCCGATCCTGCACTAAATAGACCAAACACAGCGCAATCAAGGTCAACGTCTTTAAATAGAAATTTTGCTAATTCTGCTACACTATCAGCCCGAAACACAACGACGACGGGAACCTCAACATTGAAAAAGAATAACAAATTACAAGTACTTCCAACCCCTAAAGTGGATTCAGTTACACAATTAAGATCACCAGTTGAAGATATTGATAAGGAAGAATTAGTTCCAATAAGTGCTGATAAACCTTATGGTTTAGATGTTGAAACATTTTTACCAGTAAGTTTACTGATCACTGATCTGATTGTAATGTGAGTTTGGTTTATTTAAATTATTAATGTTTAATTAAAAATTATAATTATTTGCAGAAAAGTAGTTACGCAGGATCTCCAGGATTAGCGTATTCGCAAATGGGAGTATTAGCAGAAATGTCGGAAGCAGAAGTATTAAATAGTATGATGCGAGGACATGAACCAATGATGACTGTACTCACCAGTAGACACCGTTCTTTACAAATCGTCTATTCCCTTTGGCATAATAAAGATCTTAAGGTATATTTTTTTGATTAATCTTATATATTAGAAAATAATTATTGGAAATGAAAAATACAATTATTTTCAATTTCAGTCAGCGATAGATTCAGCAGTTGCAATGAACGATCTTGCGATTATCGTTGATCTTCTGGGTATATTAACGTTGAAACCGTAAGTAAATAAATAATTACTTTTTTTTATTAAATGTTTCTTTTTTCTTTTTTTACTCATACTGATTTATTTGTTATTTGCAGAACCATCTGGAATTTGGATTTGTGCAATTTACTTCTCGGGCCTATAGCTGAACTCGTTCAAAGTAAATTCGAAATGTAAGTATAACTGTTCAAATTCTTTTGTAAATTGAATTCATGGACCAAAACTTAAAACCTAAATAATACACGCATGTCACAAGGGTGTCCGGTACTTTGGGTATTATGTTAGAACGAATAGAACTTAGGTGTACTGTCATAGTTTTCTATAGGAATGGCTAATTTAGTGTGGGGTAGGGAAATACGATCGAAACGTGCAGTAAGAAAAGGAGGGTACGCTAAATTAGCCAAAACAATAAGAGGATACTGACAGATGCAAATTCGTGTCACAATTCTCATCGTGAATATCCATCCCTCCCCTCCCTTTGTTAGTTTCGATTGAAATTTGAAGTGGTAAGCGTGCGTGCATATGTTGATAGAGATTTTACTTTGTCAATCTTTGTCAATCAACGTGGTTTTATTCTTTTGATAAAATACAATAAAACTATCACGTATCCTTTTGAATATTCACAATCCTTTTTTTTTTTCAGTCCTTAAAAGGATTTAATTTCTTCTTTTTTTAAGATGAGAACATGTACAAATGTTATTATATTGTTTATTTATTTAAATTAATTTTATTTCATTACAAGAATTTGTTTAATTCCATAATGTGATTAATATTAAATAAAAAAAAAGAATAAGAGGGGTAGTACATGTATATATTTTGATAATATCAGATATCACAATTTGTATGTAAATACTTGTAAATTTTGTACGGTTCGTTTGATACGGTTATTTGATAGATCTGCCTTTGGTAAGATCCCGTGAGAAAAAAAATGTTAGAGGATGAAAATCTAAACTTGTAATTGCTAAGCGTGTCATAGGGGTGAAATCTGCTGTCCTCCCTCATAGTTTCCCTGTTTCTCATTCAATGTTCTTTTAACTTAGTCGTTTGTTATTTATAGATTCCTTATTTTTTTTTCTTTTTTTTTTTTAAGTAAAATAAAGAAAAACCATACATTTATAACTAAAACATAATTATTATATATATAATCGATTTTTGTTATTAATATATTAATTATTGTATAATGCAATTTTATTCAAGAAATAATTGACAAATGAAATGACAAATGAAATAAAATGTTATAAACTAATTTTGATAAAATAATGTTTAGTTATTATAAAAGTGTATTGAATAATAGCTAGCGTCCATGATATCTTTTGAAATCCATGAAAGATGAGCGTTAGAAATAAAATCGTTTCGATGCGTGTCCTGCATTTATGGGCTCGCTTATGATTCGTTTCGGTGATTCAAAACGGGAGTTTCGGTTGAACCCTTTATCATCGACCAACAGGAAGCGCATCGAATCGTTCGGGCGAGTCTTTGCTAACTTTCGTTATTTATTGGGATCGTTATGGTCCAATAATTTTTTTTTTTTTTTGTAACACCTTAGTTACCCGTAACACCATTTTTTTTCTTCCTTATAGTTCACATTAACTCCCACATTTACAATTTTGTGTGTTCCTTCTTTAACACTAGATATACCATACCAGTCATTTTAAATGATCCCGCCATTTTCATTGAAAATGTCTACTTCATGTAACATGTGAATTTTATAAATAATTAAGCATTTTGTTATTTAAAAATATCTATAAATTCATTTATCTATGAAAATTATTATTCTTAAATAAAAAGTATTGTATTATCAACCAGTCATTTTGACTAGTGTGGTATAATGAAAATGGCGGTATATGTAGTGTTAATATTATATTATTATCAACAAAAGTGTATCATTATTGTTTGATTGATGATTTTATTAATTAATTATAAAAGAACAAGAGTAATATCAAAATAATTATATATTATTTATTTACAGGTACATAACCGTAGGTTTATCGGCATTGAGACTTATTTTACGTAATTTTGCTTCTGTAATTAAATCCAATATGGAAGCACCTCTTCACACCATAGGCGTTGATGTTTCACGAGAAGAACGGTTAGTATAATTACAAATTCAATTATAATTTAACAAACAATTGTTTTTATTATTGTTTAGTTCCATTATTAATACTTTAATGGCCGCTCACACAATATGTGTGTGATGACAGTCGGAACACACATTGACAGTTATTTTATTTATAACTTTATATACATATATTTAAAATTATATATATATATATATATATATATATAATTAAATTTAATGTTTTTGGTTTGATATTAATTTATTCGTGAATGACAATATAAAGTTTGTTTTTAAAATGAATTCTTGAAAAATATTACCGGGAGGTCCCTGTGACGACGTTTGAATTGCGTACACGTGCGCGGCCATTAATGTGTTAACATAGATTTTTAATACATACATTTGATTTTTACAGATATAATAAGTGCCTGTCTTGTTACGAAAAATTATCAACGATACGTGGTATACTTTTGAAAAAGCAATCAGCACCAGGTAAATTAGGAGCAACCTTTCGTGAATTAAGTGTCCTAATCAGGAGCCTCGAGTGACGAAAACGACAGCGTCTAAGACGTATATGAACTTCTATTATTGAACTAACATATTATCATAATCATCATCATCATCATCATCATCATCATCATTATCATCATAATCATCATTATAATAATCATCGTCGATTCGCATTTAGAGGTGGGCTGTTTAAAAGGCCAACGTATGAATGAGAAAGACAATCATCTTCTTTTGAAGAAGAAGACGAAGAAGAAGAAAGTGCCTGTTGTTTTAGTTGTTGTTGTTACTTCAGTGTATTAACCAACTTTTCCACTGAGGTGTTTCCAAAAAAGAAGAAGATAAAGAAAAAAAAGAAAAAAAAACAAGGCACTTGGATTTTTCGGTCCACTTGATATAATAAAATATTTTCTTCCTGTGTCGGTGATGTGAACATAAAAAGAGAAAAAAAAAACAAAAAAAAGAAAAAGAAAAAGAAAAAAAAGAAATGAAGTAACAGTATTGAAGAAGAAGAATTAAATAATGGTGGGAGTTTAATAACTGTTAAAACTAAATTTTGACTGAATTATAATATTGATCGTGTAATTATTATTATTATTCTTATTATTATTATTATTAATGTTATTATTATCATTAGTAGTATTATTCTTATTATTATTATTAATGTTATTATTATTATTATTATTATTATTAACGATCAATATACGCGTAAATAGTATTTGTTATAATCGATTAACACAAAAGAGAATAATGTGAGTGAAAGAAGAAAGGGAAGAAATGACAACGTAAGAAAAAAAAAAACAAAAAAAGAAAATAATCGAATAATCCTGCTTATATATTTTGCGTATTTGAAAAAAAAATGTTTTTATTAGAAAAAAAAAAAAATTGAAAAAAATAAAAATAAAAAAGAGAGAGAGAAAGAAAGAGAGAAATAAATAAAGAAATAAATCATCGAAGAGAGCGTCCAGTGTGACAACATAAAAAAAAAAAAAACAGAAGAAAAAGTAAATATATTATTTAATAATAGTTTTACAATTTTTCTTCTTGACACTTTTTCGTGTCTTCGATTTCTTGCCAGTTTTTGACTGAATGAAAATAGTAAAAGAAAAAAAGAAATAAAATGGAGGGTGGCATAGTGAGTTGTTTAATTAATTAATTAATTAATTAATTAATTCATTCATTCATTCATTCATTTACTAAAAAAAGTAAAAATAAAAATAATAAAATGCGTTGATGAACTTTGATTGAGAGAATTAACTGTAATAAACTAATGATTAACAAGAAACAAATGAAAAAGACATCGGAGAATAAGAAAACGAATATTAAAACAATAACAACATTATCTTTTTTTTTTTTTTTTTTAGCTAGTTTAATAAAAAAAAAAAAAAACAAAACAAACAAAAAGTAATTGTATTTTTGCAAGAGCCATTTATGCTCGTTTATTACTAATAAAGGGTTCTAATTATAGGTTATGTCTAAAAGAAACAACACAACAAACAAAAAAATACAAAAAAAAAAAAACCTTTGTAATTATGCTAGCAATTAACTTAATCTTATATTTATATAAATGATACAAAAAAAAAAAAAAGAAGAAAAGTAAAAAAAGAAAATGGATGAAACTCTAACCATTATTGCAAAGAAAAACAAAAAAATAGTAAAAGGGGGAAAAAAACAATGTCTCAACGATGATGAATTAAATTCTGTCTCCTCTTTTGTACATAAAAAAAAAAAAAAAAAGAAAACAATAGAAAAAAAAAAAATAACGAAAATCTTCCCAAGAAAAAGAAGAAGAAGAAGAAGAAGAATACAAGAAAATAATAATATAAAAAAAATGAGATGTGAAAAATCGCTGTGCATCATGTAAATAATTAAAATATTGTGCAATATCAACTTAAGTTCATATATATATATATACATATATACATAAATATTCTTTCTTTTTCTTTTATTAAAAAAAAAAAAACGAAAAAAAAAGAAGAAAAAAGATTTAAAAAAAAAAAAAAGAAAAGGAATTTTTTTCCATATATTTTATTTGATTTGTTTGTGTTTTTTGTTGTTGTTATTGGCAAAATATTTCACACGAGTTTATTTCTAATTAAATTATGCGGATGATCTCTTCGACGGACTTTTGGAGGAAAAAAAAGGACAAAACAAAAACAATTCAGGCTAAAAAGAAAAACAAAAAATGAAAAACTCCTCGCTCAAATTAAAAAAAAAACACGAAAATACCAATAGCTGTATTTAACACACAACCGACGATTTTATTCTTCTATTTTATTTTTATTTGTATTTTTATTTTGATATATATATATATACATACATACATACACTAATGAAAAAAAAAAAAAAAATAGCCTAAAAAAAATCATGTCACGGCTTCCGTCCAATATCCATAATATATTTTTATAAGTCGAAGAATACAAAAAGAGAATAAACAAAATGGACAAAGATTATAAAAGAAAAAGAAGAAAAAAATAAATAAATAAATGGAAAGAATGATTTAAGAAAGAAACAAAAGTGTGTGGGTGGTGCGTCGTCTCGTATATTTAAAGGACATATAAGTGTGTGCGTGTGTTGTATGTGTCCACTGCTGCCGCATGTATGATGCATTTGCGAGAAACTTTGAAGAAACAAAAAAAAAAAGAAAAAAAGAAATAGATAAACAAAACACAACACGTGACACAATGAAAAATACAATTATTTCTAAGTGGCGCTTAAGTGAAAGATATTTTTTTAAATCGTGCAATTCATCGATTTATCTTCATCGACATTTTCTTAACTTCCTTTCAAATATCTTTCAATTTAAATTATCCACATTTTTATTTTATTTGTTTTATTTTTTTCTTCCCCCCCCCGCTCATTGTTACCCCTTCTACAAACCCCCCGCCGCCCCGCCCCCCTCGTTTTCGTTACTAATCGAATCAAATAATTTGCTGTGTTTTGAGAGATATGAAAAGGTTTTCATGGAAAATGTTTATAGTCTACTACTTCTCGTGTGATTACAGCAAAAAGATTTAAAAAAAAGAAAAAAGAAAAAAAAAAATGAATAATAATAATAATATAACATTTCTTTACAATGACATTTAATTTCATATACCTAATTTTTTTTTATCCTTGATATTATTATTATTAAATAAACACATTCCCGTTTCTTCCTGTAAATAATAATTGTATAAAAAAAAAAAAAATATTGGATTCAATTTCATTGAACTTGTATTACCCTGAATTGAATTTTCAATTAAATTTTGAATTATTCGTTTAATGTTGAGGTATTTTTTTTTATGTATCGCGTTGATCTTGACTTGAATGAAAAGCAAAAAAAAAGTAAAAAGGGTGTACAAGTTACATGAATCATCCACCTTCTCCGACACCACCCCCACCACCACCACCACCACCACCCTGCACGTTTCAAAATGAACGATAGAATTTTTTTTGTATTCTCCTTCCTGACAGAGAATAAGATCCGATCAGTATACTCATCGATCAACGCCTACTTTTCTTTTCTTTTTTTTTTTTATCGCACCAGTACCGATAACTTAGTTTACTTTATACAGTATAGAAAAAAAAAAAAGAAAGGAAAAGGAAAAAAAAACACAAGGATAGGTCTTGAAGGATTAGATTTGTATCTTTATTTGCATCAACGATCAAGTCCTTTTTTATTTTTTTTTTTATTTCACAATTCAAATTTAACTGTATATTACATTCATTCAAATTCTGAACACTTTTTTTGTACTCAATTGGAAATATTATTTTTTTTTTTATATTTGTTTTTAATTTTTCAATATTAACATTTTTTTCAAAGTATAAGTTAAACATAGGAATTTTTATAATCCGATTAGAAATATTATTTGTACGAATTTGTTTAAATACTTAAGATTGATGATGGTCTCTGTCTCTTAGAAAGGTTTGTGCACTTTTTAAACAGAGTTAAAAATATCGATTCCCCTCCTCTCTCTTTCTCTTTCTTTCTTTCTCTTTTTTACCAGTGTTATATATATCTAAATACATGCATAACCTATAAAGTGTGCAAATATTCTCCTTTCGTGTTGCATACTTATAATCCGTGAAATATCGTGACCGTTTAAAACGAGGTTGCGCGTGTCGGCTGTTTGCATCTGGATTATGTATTCATGAGAGATTATATGGGTCTTTTTCAGGGTGGTTGTACTAACCCTTCCATCCTTTTTATCATCCTTCCTCTCTCTCTCTCTCTTTCTTCCTGTAAAATGGGACAACCATGATATCATCATCATCATCATCATCGTCATTGACATCGTCAACGAATCATCTAAATGGAAAGAAAACAAAACCAGGTAATTTTGATCATTAATTAAATTGTGTAACAATAATAATTATTTAAATTATTTTTTATACAGAAAATTTCCTTTTTTTTTAAACTTGACGTATCATTAATGGTCATTATTATGATTCTCGTAGTTAAATTTTACGATTTGATTACCAAGTTTTGATATTACCTGCAAGAACAAAAAACATTTATTAATTTACGTAAAATTTAAATTATTTTTTATACAGAAAATTTCCTTTTTTTTTAAATTTTACGTATCATTAATGGTCGCTATTATGATCCTCGTAGTTAAATTTTACGATTTGATTACGAAGTTTTGATATTACCTGCAAGAGCAAAAAAAATATATATTAATTTACATAAAATTTAAATCATTTTTTATACAGAAAATTTCCTTTTTTTTAAACTTGACGTATCATTGATGTTTGTGTCGCTGTTTTGATCCTCGTTGTTGTTAAATTTTACGATTTGATTACCAAGTTTTGATATTACCTACAAGAACAAAAAAAAATACATTAATTTAGATAATATTTAAATTATTTTTTGCTATTTTTTACAGATTTGAATTGAATTATAATAATTGGTCAAAGAGTTGCATTTGTAACGTACTTTTTTAATTATCAAACCAAACCTTTTATTCCAACACACTGACTATAAAAAAAATTTAAAAATAAAATCATATACAATTTTTACAAATTTATTTATACAATTTCTGTATAAAAAAAAAAAAAAAGCAAAAATTATTGAAAATATATGTACAGTACAGTCCAAGAAAAAAAAAACTTGTAGAAAATATTACGTTGAACTTAAAGGAATAGAAGAATCACAGGTGTATTAGAAGACCTTAAAGAAAAGATTAGGATGATCGTGAAATATCCTCCCACGTGTAAAAGGAACCGGCTACTCTCTCTTTACCCCTCCTCTCTCTCTCTTTTTTTTTCTTTTTCTTTTTTGGTATCTGTTATGACTGACGAAGAGAGAGTGAGAGAGAGATAGAGATAAGTTAAGTCCTCTTCTTGTTGTCACCTCGAGCGACAAAAATGCTGTTTTCTCACAAAACACGTTGACAATACGTTCAAACACGATAAAGACGCGTTGACAGAGACCGGTATACTAGCCTAAGCGGATTATCCCGAAACTTAGAAAGCGATACTTACCAATACACTCATATATATATATATATACACACAGATATACGTATACAAATAAGAGCACGTACTAACCCAGCTTCCGTATTTTGCATTGTTAGATATAGGATCCTTTTTATAACCTTTTTATACAAAAAAAAAAACAAATTCCCGTTTATTTTCATCTTTTTCCAAATTCCCTCTCCCTTTCTTTCTTTTTTTTTTTATTCTATTCTGCCTCTTCTAATCGTACTATCTTTCGAGAGATCTTTTCTTCGAGTAAGAGTTCTCAATGATCATGCTTTTTTTTATTTCTTTTCATCTTCCTTTTGCTATCCCTCTTCTTCCTATCATTTATTCGAATCTATTTAAAAGTCTTATTTGATCATACATTTTTTTCTTTTTTTTTTCTTTTCTTCTTCTGTAAAACATTCAACGCGTTGTCCCGAATGAACATCCTCCTATATCGTTTGATCAAATATTTTTATAACATACCTTCCAATTTATTATAATAATAATAATTATTATTATTATTATTTTAATCAGTAATTAATTTTAATCAGTTCGTCAATGACGAATATACACGTCAATCGCAGTTAATCGATTAAAGGAATGTCGAGCAAAAAAAAAAAGAAGTACGCTGTTGATACTTTGCTAGAACGTCAATACAAAAAGTAAAGATAAAAAGAGAAGGGGAATGATAAAGAATCTAAAATAGTAAAAAAGAAAAAGGGGTGGGGAGAGGGGAGTTGGGGCCATTGTACTACCCTCTTGTAACCCCTCAGAACCCAACCCCTCTGAAATCGGAACATACTCGTAAGGGTTCTTCCTCGTAGCAGTGCAAAAATCATTGGCTCGTAAATATAATCAGCCAGTGAAAGAGGGGAGGGGGGAGGGTTGCTGCACGTAGCATAACTCGAAATCGGATTGGCTAATTACAAGGGTAAAAGGGGAACTCCTGTGACGTCATGGGGCGTGCTCCCATACAGGGATTGGCTAACGGTAAGGGAGGATTTTTCTTGACAGCAGGCCAAACCCACCCCTCATGTTCGTTCACAGAGTTTGCGCGTTATTTCCAACCTCCCCTAAGTTGAAATGGGGGTTGGTAGACGGTACTTTGGATAGGGAGTGTTGAAAGATGAGGAAGGGGGAGATGAAGGAATAGAAATAGGGAGAAAAAAAGAGCTCTCTTCGAAGGAGGACCCCATAGTTAATCGATAAGTGTATTTTATACCCGTCGAATGTGAATTATAATAAAAAATAAACATGTAAATACTTGAGAGGTTAGAATGGCAATGTTTTGTTCAATACAAATCTGTATAAGTATGTATATATGTGAGGATGTGTAATTATTTGTCGAATTTTTCTATATCATTCAAACGAGAAACCTTTAGACACAGGTTTATTTCTTACAGTATTTTTTTGGAGAAGACGTTTGTGTTCAGTATTCCTAAATAGAGTTAGTATAATTACAGGAGATCACGCACAAGCCAGATGGGTCTCGCGTTCTCCAATTTTCAATGCGTTTGCTCGAATTTTTGCCGGACTCTTCTTGTCACGACATTTGCAGCTGGCAAACGACGGGAATGAGAAACTGGCTCGTGCCATTGACTTCTTTCAAGGACAAGACGTTTATCTGAAGAAAGATATTGTTTAATATTTAAATTTAATACACACATTTAATGTTTATATATATATATATATGTTTGATCATTCAATCATTATTTCTATTTTAATATTAGTTCTTGTTATAGAAAACTGTATAAAATGATGTTGGGGGGAGGGGGGCTAGTGGATTTATTTACGTATGAAGAATAAGTGCAACTTTGTGAAATAATCTTCCGTGACACATGATTCGTACGCATCGACGATCACTATGCATCGGTAGATCCCATCGTTAATATCGATGACGACCAACGTATATACATGGTGAACCGTTACAACATGACCATAGAAGAAAACTTCAAATAAAGTAAAGTAAAAGAAAACAAATATTGGATTGTTCAAAAAAGTAATTTGTTTTTCTCCTAACACAATAAAAACATTGTTTGATGCAAACCGGCAAATAATAACCCGTGATTTATCAAATTCAACTGTTTATGTCCACTTGAAAAGGCCTAAGTTTTAGGTTAGGATGTAAAAGTTATCTTCATTTTTACAAAAGAAAACTGAAATTACTTTCCAAACAATCCAGTAATTTATGTACGACAAGTAACTTTGCACGTGATTGTATGGTGTTGATGGTGATATTGCAATAAGAATTGTCGTCTTTCCTGCGTGTGCCATATTCGTATTGGATTACGTTATCGATATCAAATTATACGCCGTCTTAAATCGATATCTTAGAAGGGTGAAGAAGAAAAAAAAAAGGTTTATGTGGTTCTGATACCATAAAACAAAAAAAACCTAACCAAAAATAAATCTCACAGTCATAAATTGTAAAAATTGTTCACCATGAACAGATACCTGTAATATCAACGTATTGTCTCCATTATAATTTCTTTATTTTTTTATTTTAATAATTTTATGAAATAAAAAAGACATAAACTGACTCAAGTGGTGCTGGTGGTGGGGGGAAGGTACGGCCGAGTAAATTCGTGTTGCGGTATCAGAGAAAAAGGGAAAATAAAAAAGGAAACAAGAAATGAACAACAACAACGAAACAACAAAAAAAAAAAAAAAAGAAAAGAAATATATAAAAAGAGGAAGAAGAAAGGATGAGCAGAAGTTGTGATGGGAGGTGGGGGTGCAGGGGGAGGGGGGGATGTAGGTATTCTCGAAGGGTCGTTGGTTGCAGTTCGCTCCGCGAAATTTCCTTTGTGCGGTTTTGCACGCACGGTATACTTCGTGCTCTTCTTCTTCTTCTTCTTCTTCTTCTTCTTCTTCTTCTTCTTTTTGTTCTTTTTATTCTTTTATTTTTTCTTCTTCTTCTTCTTCTTCGTCTTCTTCATCTTCTTTTTTCGTTGCAATGTTTCTGAAGAAACATTTGCGATCACCATAAGAGAGAGAGACGTGATCATCTCTGTTCAACAGTATCTTCTACAGTTTTCTTTACCGGTATGTTTTAGGTTAGGTTTTCTATTGATGATGGCAAAGTAACCGTGTAATCGAAACTCTCCGAGAGGAATTGAGAGAAAGAGAAAGAGAAAGAGAGAGAGAGAGAGAGATAATCTTTTTCTTTATTTCTTTCTTCTATTCTTCCATGTATTTTTTCTTTTTCTTTTTCTTCGAATATTGCTACCGATATACACACCCAACTAACTATTGGTCGTAAAAATCGTACGAAATTTCCATCCCCTCTCCCAATCAATCCTCTCTCCCCCATTTTCCCTTCTCTCCCCCCCCCTTGCCCCCTTCCTCCAATGAATGCATTATTTAAGGGATACACAAGAATAAGGTTTTTCTACCGTTGTCCGGCAAGAAGAAAACGTACAAGTCAATCCGGTTAAATTGTTCGAACCTGGAACGAATTTTTCTCAATGGGAAGTTCGTTTCTGTATTTTTTTTCTTAGTTGTTGTTGTTGTGTTGTTGGCCCTTCATAAACTTTTTCCTGCTTTTTTTCTTTTTTTTCTTTCTTTTTTTTTTTTTCAAGAAATAAATCTTTTCTTGTTACAAGTTTCGGATACTTTTGAGAAAAGATTTATTGAGAAATAAATTCGTTTATTATACGTGTATCTATGTATATGTGTGTGTTAAATCGTTGACCATGAATTTCGAAATATACAGTAAATAGTAAATATTATAGAAATTTACAAAAAAAAAACAAACAAACAAACAAACGTTTGAATCGAACAAAAGGAAAATGATTGACCAAAGGAAACAAATATTGTACAATATTATTTACATAGTTGAGAAAAGTCACGAAGGTTTTTGAAGTTCATGGTGTCATAATAAACATCTGGAGGATCCTCCATCACATCCCTTCGATCCTTTCAAGAAGCTCTCTAGAAAATGAGTCGAGGACTCCAACCATGATGGGACGACGATGACGACGACGACGACGACGACCATGAGTCCTTTTTAAAGGACTCTGTGTTAGTTTTACAAACACACACTTATACAATCGTATCCAACCGTTTTCTATTTTTAGTTAAGAAAACAGGAAAAAAAGAAAATAGAAATGAAGGAATGAAGGGAAATATTTTTTCAAAATTTCACAAAATCAAATCAATCTTGTCAAATGATTATTTTTACATGATAAATTAGATTTGATTTTTTAGATCAAGTATATTGATAAAAGACAATAAATAAATAAATTTAATTTAGATTGAGATCTTTTAACAAGTTAAAAAAAATAAAAAAGTCAAAAAGATTCCAGACCACCCTGGCCATTTAAACGGTTTAATGCAAAAACTGGGTACCCAGTAGTACTGAAAGACTCGTGTAACGGCTGATTATAGAGAACAAAGAGGGCATATTTTTGTGCACGGGTGGCACAAAAGTACAAAGTGCAGCCTAAGGACAATAGGGGTGGGGGTGGGGAGAGAATACAAGGACAATGCTAAGCATCGCTTTGATTATTATGAGAATTAGGGAATTACAGCAAAAGGCTTAATTGCCTGTCGAGACTTATCACGTCAACATTCTACAATTCTACATATATATATATATATATATATTTTTTTTTTTTTGAATAGATATCAAAGTACTTTAGACACACCCTCCTAATTTTGGATCATAGGCGTTAAACGTGACACTTCGTGAATTATGCTATGAAAAGAATCATTAAACAAAACACAAACACCTATGATTTTAATTAGTAATTAAAAAAGGGGGTTGTATATGTGTATATATATATATAAATGGCGATGGGTGTATAGAAATTTTCTTTTTAATATTTTATATTATATTATATTTGTGTGATTATTTTGTAATTATATATATAAATAATTTTTATTTTTTAAATTTTATTTCGTATATTTATAATAATAATTGTTAAATTATTTTTTGTTATAAATATGGATATAATAAATTATAATATTTAATATTTCCAAATACAGTTTTTGGGAAATATAATATTTAATATTTCTAAATACAGTTTTTGGAAAATATAATATTATAATATTTCCAAAAATACAATTTTTGTAAAACATAATATTTAATATTTCCAAATTACAATTATATATATGTTTTATATTCTTTAATATTTCCAAATATAATTATACATATTTTCCAAATATAATATTTACAAATTTATCCAAAAATTGTATTTGAAAACGTTAAATATTATTTGAACAATATCCAAAAATAGTATTAGCAAATACTAAATATTATAACATAAATATAAAGCTTACAACACCTAAAACAACAACAACAACAACAACAATAATAATAATAATAATAATTTAAAAAATAAAACAAAACAAAAATCAAAGAGAATCAACTACAAAGGATGATGACCGATGATTATAAAAGATATGTTTGAAGTTTAACGCGTAGGAGTGAATTAAACAACACCGGCTGCATTTTACGATCCTTGCATACCCTTTCCTTTCTATATCTATCTCTTCCACTCTTATACAGTGATGTACAAAATGTTAATATCCTGCGACGAGAAGTTAATGGACAGTCTGCCTGCCTGCCTGCCTGCCGATCGTGTAAGGTAGGTGTGGGCTGTAATATATAGTGGATGTAACAAGGTTATAACTGCGAACTTTAGGGGGTTCCGTTCGTATCGTTCCTAACGCTCGAACCCCTTCCTTTAGCCCTTTTTCCTTTTTTTTTTCCTCTATGGTTAGAAAGAGAGAGAGAGAGAGAGAGAGACTGACACGTTAAACGTGACGAGGACAAATTGTAGATACGTCGTCGGTCCCTTCTTTTCGTTATACAGTTCCTCCCTCGCCTGGTAGACGTCTTTTTCTACATGTGTATGTGTACCCCAAGTATGTATGCGTAATGTACACGTACATGTTCCTTTCGTTCTCTTTTTTCTCTTTAAAAACGTCCCCTCTTCCTTTTCGTATCGTGTGATAGATGGTTCTACCAGGTGATGCACCCTCTCTATTTCTCCGTCAAATTCACCCCCAACTATTTAACAACGACTTACCCGTTCTTCTGCTTTCAATCCACCCCCCCTCTCCTACTCCTCTCCCTCCTCATCTTTCTCTTTTTCTCAGATACCATTTCACGCTATCCACGTCTTCCTTTTTAATACTTTCATGCTCGTTAAACAATCACTTATGGGGAGTAGTATATTATTTGATTCGTTCGATTAATTTTTTTTCTTGTATATTGATAGTTGTTTTTTTATTTTTTTTTTTTTTAATGAAAATAAGGTATTATTAAATCTAAAAGTGAATAATAAATTATATAATAATATCTTTATATATAAAAATTCATCGTCACAATGTTTGTCCACGAATAACTCGGAAATTGGTTAATCAATTTGAATGAAATTTTTGGGTGTATTTTGTGTGATTTGTTTTCAATTTAGAATATAGGATAATTTTTACTCGCGTTTATTTTCTATTTTTTATCGCAAATTTAAACATTTATTATGTAAAAGTTATCTAGATTTCTATCTACTGTAAATTTTCGTTAGATGGCGCGTATTGTATTGCAATTCAATTTATTTCAATTTACGTGATAACATAACCTTACTTTTTCAATTAATAATTAAAAGTATTGATTAATAATAAAATCATTAAATTGGGATATCATCTAGTGTGCGCGTATTATTTAAATCATTGAAATTATTGTTTATATAAAACAATTAATTTTATTATTTAAAAATGATAAATCAATTTTCGTTTTATTTTTTTTTTTCTAAGTTTTTTCACGATAAATTTATTTTCATACTAGCTTCAACGGTCTTAACTTATCAATAGTGTGACTATTTGATTCCATTACTTTTTGTTACCACAATGACTCGTGTCTAAGTTTCGATTTAATCGTCCTTCCATTCGTCCCGCTATCTGGGCGTATTCGTCTAAATCTCAATGTCATCCTACAGAAGACCAGTTTTTTCTTTTCTTTTCTTTTTACACTTTCTAACCCCATTTTTCACGGGGGTCCATATTATAGAAAAAAAAAAAAAAACAAAAAAAACGTTTACAGTTAGTTAGGTCTATCGTAATATCACTGATCTTCAAAATCATCCATTACCAATTTTGTTGTTCACATTCAAATTTAATACAAAAATAATTAATTTTATTTAACCAAAAGAAAAAAGAAAAAAGAAACAACAATCCTGTAGCTTAAAGTTTCGAAAAAAAAAATATTTCTCGAAAAGATAGTAATTTTCCCGATGTTCATAGAAAATGGCGTACATTTCTAACGAAATTATCACAAAATAACCTGGAATACACGTCTCAATAACGTCTACTACAGACGTTTATAGTTTTAATGACTATGAAACATTGCCAAAAAGTTCAGTCAAATCTTGTTGAATGATAATAAACAAATCTAGGAAGAAAAAATTATACGAGTTTTTAACTATTATTATTATTATTATTATTATTATTATATCGTATAGAAGTATGATCATTTTAGTGAGACGAAAATTGTTTGGATTCCTTTACAAGCTTATGTGCATGTTCCTCATATGTATATAAATATGTATACATAAACACGAATAAAATGGCTATATATGTGTGTGTATGTGTGAGAGGGTGGAAGAGGGGGTTAGAAGGGGGCAAGGCATAAAATGTCGCCTTTGACAGACGCCGCGTTACGTTTAGTGCAAAGGATGTGTGTGTCTGGTGTCTAAGAAAGATCGTAAACGATTTATCTCATTCGAAACGATTATATCTTTCAAAAACTTTATTTATCTTCTATGTCTAACTCGATCACAATTAAGAAAATGGTGTTATACCGCGACCGGAAATCGTGTTAAAATAATAAATATTTAAATATTGTTATTAAATATTTTATTTTATTTAGCGTGATATTTTCAATTGTAATTTTGAAGTATCAAATCAAATATGTGTTCATCGAGAAAAGATTAAGTAAAATAAATTCATTGGGGATATAGATTTCATGTAATATTTTTCTTTTTTTTGAGACACAGTTTGAGGTTAGGAAAAAATTCGAAAAATTTAGGATGAAACAAACAAATGACTTATAGATAGATAGAAATATTTTTAAAGGAATCCTTTACGATTGATTTACAAATAAATGAGTACATTTAGGCTAATAAAAAGTTAGAGTGTGTTACTAATAGGACAGCTATAAATAATGATCGATCACACACAGTTTAGATCCTCCCATGTGTGAATGAAGGAAGAGAGGTGTTATAAAAGGAAAGCCCATTCCTTTGTCGATGGATAGAATACAAGCTACTCTAAGGGTTTTACCTGTGTGGACAATGTCCACTGCATGCTTAACCTACCGGTCAACCTTACGCATTTCACGAAATTGACCTTCTATCCGAAAATTGGCGGTACCTACGGTTGAAGTAGGCGTTCATAAGTTAAACCATCATCAAAATGTATTTTATATATATTTCCTTTTAATGAAATACCCCTTTTTTCATCGTCACCAAAAAAAACAAAAAAAATATACAGGCGTGAACCTAACCCCACTTCTTCTTTTTTTTTTCTTGCGAAATAACCCCCTAACTTTCGTTTATTTCATTCATGTTTCTTTACTGTTTCTCTGGATGAACTTTGGCGTGGGCCCAAAGTGAAATAAATCTAAAGAAAGTAAGTTCTTTTAGTTTAGTATTTTGGGCGTTTAAAGGGCAGCTGTTAAGGTAACACATTCTCGACTACACTGTCGAGCTTAATTGAGAGAAGAAAGCTCGCTATGGGGCCACTTCGTTCATCCCATCGAATTTAGGGCCCAAATTCTGCTTACCTATAATTCGATCTAGTATAAAACCAACCCCATATGAGCGTAACACGGCTGTTGACATTTGGTTATGTTTAGACGTCAAGCTGAGCCCATCATCGTTCTTAGTTCGATGACGATAACTGAACCAAAAGAGAGAAAGAGAGAAAGAGAGAGAGAAAGAGTGATGTATAAAAGTGTTAGAGTAGAAAATACTCGAACTGTGTTGCTATTACCTTTTTCAAGAGAGAACCCTGAAGGGTTGTTGTTCAAGGACCACCCGTTGAATCCTCACAGTTATGCTCATTTCATTCTACGTAATTTTATTATTTCTATTTTTTTTTTTTAACGTTTATCTACCAAATCGTTCATTCCAAAAATTATCCTCACAATTTTTAGGTTAGTTTCGGTAATACAAATGGAATATATTTTTGTTAACAACAATATTATTACTAACTTCATATATTCTTCTTAAGATTCTATTATTAATGGCGAATATCGTGTCACATTCCAATCTTTAAATTATCGTCATAGTTTTTAGGTTAGTTTCGATAATACAAATGGAATATATTTTTGTTAACAACATTATTATTACCAACTTTGTGTAGTCTTTTTAGGATTCTATTATTAATGGGGAATATCGTGTCGTGAGTTAACAGTTATTAGGTTATTACTAAAACGTATTGTAAATCTTGTTGAATTATTGTTTCTTAAACGACTGTGAAATTAGCGGTTTTCAAGTCTTGAAGGATAAAAAAAAAAAAAAAAAAAGACAAGATATGCGTTTCATGCTACTCGTAACTGTCTTCTAGGTGCTAAATTTCACGCGGGTTTCTTTTTATAACCAAATTGGGTATTCAAAATACTATTTTGAGACGCCTATTATTTCACATTTTTTCAAAATAACAAAAACAAACGAAATATTTTTTTTTTTTCAAAATATCATCCAAAATATAAAATCATCACGTTAAATTATTAAAAATAAAAAAATAAAAAAAGAACGCTTTTAGTTTAATTTGTTCAAATAGAAAAATATCACTCGTACTCTCGTTTCACATTTCGTGATATATATTTTGTTAACCTAACCTATAATTATTAACCTAAAAAAAAAAAAAAGAATAAGAAAAATTCTTTAAGAGGTGAGTGGAGAGGGGGGGGTGAATGGAAAAAAAGAAAAAATTCGTAGTCGAATTTTCGAGTATTCAATGAAATCGTTCAGACAGTATTTCCGTTCAATAGGTCGAGGACGTTGTACATTTCAATCTTTCAGAACAAAAAAAAAAAAAAAAAAGAAAGATGGACGTTGACAGGATAGAAAATGTTTTTCTAGCAGGTAGGAGGGATGAAAGAATCATCGTCGAATGTTCTTTTATTGCCATATCTTGCGATTTACACCTAAGAAAAATCTTCAAGGAATAATACCAAATAGGATTCTTACTACTACTATTACAACTTCTTCTTTAATTTTCTGTTTTTCTTTTTTTTTTTTTTGTGTATTGTGATATACAACTATGGACAGGGTGATGGTGGCCATTGACGAAAACGACTTCCCCTCACGCCAACCGTTCGAGTTGTTGTCAATTTCTTTCATTCCATCTCTCTTTCTCATCTTTTTATTTTCTATCTTTGGTTCTCCTATCCAAAAACCTTCTTCTTCTTCTTCTTTTTCTTTCTTTCTTTCTTTATTCAACATTTCTTTTTTTTCTTCTTTTTTACATTCTTCTTATCCTTTTCGACTTCGTTCGCATCGTCTAGTTCCCCTTTTCGGCCCATCATTCACATTGGACCATAAGCCCTTTCGGTGTTGCCCTTATACTTCCTAAGGGTTGGCTACGAATGCAGAACGAATGTAGAAAGAGAGATAGAGACAAAGCTTTTTGATCCTGTTTTATTGGCAAACAGTCCTACGCTTTCACGTAACTAACGTCTCTATTATTACAAATGATTCACGTAGTAAGTAAGGTGCATCCGACATTTTATTTCTTATTTAATATATATATGTTTCTTTGATTTTTATTTTATTGAATATTTTTTGAGAGTTGAATTATCGTTTAAATATTATTTTAATTACGAGTTGAAATTTATTGAATTAATTTGTAATAGTTGGAAAATGTTTAATATATTTTTGTAATTTGTTTTTTTAGGTTATGTTTAATATGTATATGATTATTGTGTGATTTATTATTTAAGATTTTGATAGTTTTAATGTAATGTAGGATAATTAATAGGTGCATCCTAAATTTTATTTATTATTTAATATATATTTCTTTGATTTGAATTATTTTATTGTTTATTTATTAAATATTGTAAACGTTGAATTATTGTTTAATTAATATTATTTTAATTAGCAGTTTGAATTTATTTAATTAATATTTTATAGTAGTTGGAGACCATTTTCTACATTTTTGTAATTTGTTTTTAGGTTATGTTTAATATACAATTATTCTATGCTTTAGTATCTACAATTTTTATAGTTTTAATGTAACGTAGTATAATTAATACTATATAGTAATTACTATAATTACAAATAATTGTTTATAATCATTTAAAATTATTTCAAAAAAATATTTTACTCAAACTAACAGCTGTATTCTTTATTTTGTGTTTCTTTTTTGCTTACAAAATTCAAAAATATTTTCCACAATACTTATGCTAGTTTTTTTTTTTTTTTTTTTTTTTAAATGAAATGTAAAAATAAAAATTATCAATATCTATAAAATAAAATAAAATAAAAGAAAATCAAATATCGTTAGATCTGTCATCAAATTACACGCGTTAAATAAAATGGACGTATATTGACGTTTCAAATTGCATAGAAAAAAAAAAAAGAAAAAAAAAAATAAGAAAGAAAATAAATTTCACTTTTGCTTTTGATGTGTTCCTCATCTTTCTTTTTTCTTTTTTTTTCACCGACGGGAAACGGAAAGGGAAAATAGAAATGATCCACCAATGGACGTTTACCTATGATCAAAAATTCGGACGTAAATAGGGTAGCCATAAAAAGCAGGTAGATATATGCAGAAAATATTCCACATTTTGTAACAAAAAAAAAGAAAAAAGAAAAAAGAAGAAAAAAACGGATCGGTCAAAAATTACGACACATCTACGAGGAGCCGACAGTTGGACAATGCAGTCATGGCATTCACCATTCCTTCAAACGAATTACACGGATCAAAAACTATCAATACCTATCGATCATACCACGCGTATACTGACTTTATCCTAGAAAAATGTCGTCTATGCATGAATAGATATATTCAAACAAAATATATTCTCGCGTAACTGATAGCTCTTGACTAGAATAAAAACCATAACTTTACTTATGGGGATGATTTTCAAGTGTGTTACGTAAAATTCAAGAGGATGATGGCGGATACAATTCAAACTAACCTCCAATAAAAATATAAAAATATAAAAAGAAATATAATATAATATAAAAAATATTAAAAAATATAATATAATAATATATTAATAATTAATAAATAATAATTATAATTTAATATATTATTCAAACATTGCCGATATAAAACATCAAATATCTCGTAAACTGTTGACATTTCGATGATCTTCACTGAATACTTTTTAACGCAGATTAAAAAAAGGAATCGAATGGTGTAAAAAAAATTATAAGGTTCCATTTAAAAAAAAAGTGCAACTGCATCTAGCGGGTGCATCGATGCATTTTCAAAAAAAGTAAGATCATTAAAAGTTGACATTTGTTGTGTCATATAACTTTTTCCTTTATGATTTTTTTCTATTGTTTCTTTAAAAAAAGTTATTACCCGTCTCCGTTCCAAGAGAATCACCTGTATATAATAAATATATATATATATATATATATATGTATATATATGTCTATTTTTCATATGATTGGTGATATGTGAGGAAAATGATTTTATTGATTCTAAGAAAGTATATTGAAATGTAAACATATACATACTATATATATATATATATATAGATGTATGTATATTTACAAGGTTATTTACTTAACATCGATGATCACCAACACATCAAAATAAATTGCTAAGATCGTAGTTCTTCAAAGGACACCGACGAGTGTGTTCGTCCTAAGAGAGCAGATGGTGTTATCTTCCGTCGGATGAAACGGATACTTTTCTTAGTCCATTCTTTACTTAAGAGAGAGAGAGAGAGAGAGAGAGAGAGAGAGAGATTTTGAGAGTTAGAAAAGAAAATCTATGTAGAGTCGAATGAAAAGAAAAGAAAAGCGTTGCCATATTGATAAAATCTTTTTATAGAAAGAAAGAAAGAAAGAAAGAAAAAGAACTAGAATCCCTTCTACCTTTTTATTTTATTATTTTTATCTTAAAGAGCAAATCTTTTGAAGGGTTTTAGCAAATATTTTTATTTTTTTTTTTTTGCAATGTATTATATTTTTATATTATTTTTTTTTGGGGGGTTTTTTTGTTTTGTTTATATAATATTTTGTTCAAAGTTAAGCAAGTAATGTGAAATAATGTGTTTTTAAAAATAGAATAAAAATAAATTTGTCTTTAGTGTTTAATTTTAATTAATACGAATGATTAATATTTTATTTTGAAGTGTGTAAATAATAATAATAATAATAATTATTATTATTAAATATTATTGGTGTGTAAATTAATAAATTAATAATATAAATATAAATAAATTAACCCCGTTGAGTGGTGAATACTTTGAACTAAAATAATTTGTAGTAACGGAATAATTTATTAATTTTAATTATATTATTAATAATAAATTAATATATTTATTAAATAAAATAATCTAATATATATATATTTTTTTCAGTGTGAAGGTTTAGTTTCTCTGTGTGAATATAATATAATTAATTAATATATAAACATTATATTAATTGACATTAATATTATATATAATGAACGCATATATGCGTCCATAGTACATTCTAAGGTTTAATATAATAAAAATAAATGAATAAAATAATTCTAAATATTTAAATGTTGTTTATTAGTTGATGAAAAAGAGTAGTTTCGTTGTTTGATTTTCCCATATTGGAATAATGGCGGTAAATTTGGTAGGATGTTGATCTACATATAAGAATCCTTTGTTGAAGTATTATTCGAATATAGGTAAACATAGGAATAGGCATGGTAGTGAAGCTTGCTTGAATCGGCTTAAGTACCATTTTGGCCTCTGACGTTTTGACGTTTATCGTTTATACGAGTAAAAGGGGTATTATCCGTTCGAAACTGATATTTTTCGCATAATCCTCAAACTATTATGATATTAAAGAACGTGAGAAAATCAATTCATATATTTATAATAATATCATATCGTTATTATCACTATTTATTTTTATTAATATATATATTTATTTATAATAAAATATAAAAGTTAATCTCGTGCAAAAAATTCCGTGCAATTTATTTTAATTATTTTACTATAATAATAATACTATATATATATATAGTATAGCTATATATATATATATATATAGCTAGCTTATATTTTAATTAAAAAATATAAATGTAATAAATATAATAAAAATATAATATATATATATCTATAATATATAAATAAATTAATATAAAATATTAATTATTAATTTTATTATATTAAATATATAAAATGTTAATATATAAAATATAATATACAAAATATATTTAAAACAAATTGAAATAATATTAATTAATTTTTTTATATAAATTAATATTCTATATAATATGTACTATATAAATTAGTATATTATAATATATAAAATATTTTTTTTTCTATTTTTTTCTATTTTTTCTATTTTTTTTTTATGTCCATTATTATATACAATAGAATCGAAATTAATTTTATTTTCCGATAAATTATGGATAGAAATAGTAACCGATAAGTGATTCGTTCTACCACGTTTGACATTTAACTCGAATAACATTACTTTCATAAAAGAATTGACGTACAACCTTTTTTTTTTTTTTTCCCGATAAACATGGAAATTCGTGATCCACCCTTACGTTAAAAAAGGGAAAGTTCGTCGTACTCACTCACTCACTCAAAACGACGAACGGGTAACACATGTCGATATAGTTACAACTAGAAAATGTCTGGGGGTAGATAGGGAGTGATGGGGTTAGATTCGTACAATTTTTACCCCAAAAACGTTCTTTAGTGTCCCACGTGAGATAATAAATCAAACAGGGTGATAAGGGGTTGTGGTGGGGGGGGGGAGAGAGAGAGAGAGAGGCCGTAAAATCAATTATCTCTTACATCAAGCCTAACACGCGCGTCGTCCCACCTTTTTTCATATTTTTTTTTCTTTTTTGCTTCTCAACTATTTCCCCCCAAAAAAATTAACCTAAAAAAATAAAACTTTGCAAAACAAAAAATTCAATAATTGTATTCTACAATTAATCAAAAATTACGAATTTAACATGAACGAGTTATGAACAAAGAGAAAAACGAAATAAAAGGGTTTAATTCAAACAAAAAACAAAAAAAAAAGAAAAGAAAGGGGTGAGTACAAAAATATGACGGGGGTTGTTTCGTGTAACAGTTTCACCAAATTTTCACAGGTAACTCTTTCTACTAACTTCTCTCGCACGGGTTGGCCGATTTTTCTAGTTCGTCGCCCTGTAGAAAGATTTCATGCTTGTTGTTGGTACCCCCCCTCCCCCTTCTACTCTCCCCTCTCCACTCCTCTCTACTACCTCACTCTGTTCTTTTTCTTTTCCCTTTTTAACCCCCTTCGGCACCTTTTATTTTGATTTATTCGACGTTAACTCGCTTTGACGCTCAGTGGGTCGTGCCCCGTTCGTGCCCCCGAATACGAAACGCGTAAGAGCCTAGCGAGTGAATGTAATTCACGTACGTGATGGTGGTGGGGGGGAGGAACGAACGGGGGGATTCTCAACAGGACTTCTTCCTGTTTGAAGAGAAAGAAAAGAAAGCAAAGAAAAAAAAAAGAAAGAGGAGAAAAAAAGGTCTTTTAGTAAGGGTGCAACGCACCTTGATGATGATGATGATGATGATGATGATGGTGTTACAATAAGTTGAAGAGATCTTATTGCATTTTGACACACGCCGTGAAGATGTTTAAGTTATCTTTATATTTTATTATTATCTAGATATCTAATTTTGTTAGATTTTTATTTTGATATGATAGGAGGATGATTATAGGTTATAATTGTATATTAGGAATTGTTTGTGAAAGGTGTTACAATGTTTTTTGACACACGTAGTATTGAGGTTAATTTTGAATTAATTGACTTCAAATATTTTTATATTTATTTATTTATTTATAATCAAATTATTATTAATCTTGTAAAATTTGTATTTGATATGATAAAAGGATTATTATAGGTTATATATGATATAATAATAGGAATTGTATCAAAGGTGTTACAATATTTTGACATACGTAGTATTGGAAGTTAATTTTTAATTAATTACAAATAAAATAAATAATCAAATTTGTTTATATTTATTTATTTATAATTTTATTGTTATTAATCTTGTAAATTTTGTATTTTATATGATAAAAGGATTATTATAGGTTATATATGATATAATAATAGGAATTGTATCAAAGGTGTTACCAAATTTCGACACACGTAGTATTGAGGTTAATTTTGAATTAATTTACTTTAAATGTTTTTATATTTATTTATTTATAATAAAATTGTTATTGATTTTGTCAAATTTCCATTCGATATGATAACAAAATAATAATAAATTCTAATGATATAATAGAAATCATTTGAAAGATGTTATAACCTTTTTTTGACACACGTATTGAAGATTTAACTACTTGAAACATTTTTATTTTTATTTATTGACAATTTAATCACATTTTTATTTGATATAATAAAAAAATACAAATGAAAGTATTTTTAAAGATTTGCAAAGGTCTTAAAGGTTTTAAGGATAATGAGAATCATTTGGAAAGGTATTGGAAAGGATTGACGAGTCAAATGATCTTCTTTTAAATAAAGTAGATTTAAAGTCAAATTAAAAAGAGAAGAGTATAGAATAAAGGAGAGGTAAAAAGAAATTCAATTAGAGCAAGTTGTTCATTGACGCAAGCGCTGTTATAATCCCGGAAGCCATTGCTACATCACCATGGATACCAGGGAGGAGATGCAGACACAGACGAATCTCGTATCGATCGTTTAAACTTCCGAGGGTTCTTGTCCTCTCAAATACATATACATATATATATATATATATATACATTATGTAGATTTATTTAATGTTAATTCACCAACAGTATTATTTTATTATTTAACAAATGCATCTTTTCAATATCATAACCTTTTATACGAAAAATATTATTTCTTTAGGTGTCAAATGTTCAAAATATAGTTTTACAGTAGTACAATTAGTAAATTAACAAAAAAAAAACTAACCTAAATTATTTAGGTTAATTTATATATATATAATAGTTAGGTTAGTTTTTATATACATAAATATAATATAATTAGGTTAGTTTTTATATAATATATAAAGATATCAAATATAAGGGTTAATTGTATTATTAAAATATCGAAGAGATGAGTTGAAGTTGAAAAAAAAAAAAAGAAAGAAAGAATTGAAAAACAAGATGTCGGTATTATCCTAACAATTTTTCTAAATCGTAAGGGACGGAAGGAAGGGTTTTTCTATAGTTCACATTGTGTTCTATAATTTACTGTCTGCAAACATTGAACTCAGGCGTTCATTGAAAACATGTGCGAGCATACGTTGCACTCTGCCGTTGGATTAGAACGATTTCTTTCTTTCTTTCTTTCTTTCTCTTTCTCTCTTTCTTTCTTTCTTTCTTTTTTCTTTTTTCCTTTTCCTTTTAGGTTAGCGCGTACGTATCGTTTTCAATTCAATACCCCGTGCACACCGAGGATTTATTTGGAAGAGTGTAAAGTGACTCGAGTCGATTTCATTGCTACACACACACATACACACATATACCTTCTTCTTTTTTTACATTTTGCTATTATCCAACTAACAATTAACAATGAAAAACATTTTTTTTTTTTTTAATATATCCTTTGAGTCCTTCCAAGGATCATCCTACCTTTTTATATTCCTTTTTTTTTTTGTAATAGAAAGTTATTTATATATTTCATATCATTTATTTATTGTATGATTCCTTTTTTTAGGTTATGTTATTTTTAGGGTTAATTAATTTCAAAATATTTTATTTGAAATATTAATCAAATACTTTTATTATTAAACATTTTTGTTAAAAAAAACTTTTTTAATACATAAATGAAATTAATTGTTTTGATTTGATAAAGGTTTCGTTTCAAATTGTATGATTTAATTTTTTAGGTTAACTTATTCTTAGGAAGTTCATTGAAGTTTGATGGAGGATAAGATAATAGTTTTAACGTTGATTATTAAATTCCTTGACATATTATTTGACGAATAATAAATTATCTTTAAAATAAACAGATAAAAATATTTGTGAAAAAGAAATAAGACAAAAAAAGAAAAAAGAAAAAAGTAAGAAAGAAAGATAGAAGAAGTAATAATAATAATAATAATAATAATTGCGCATCACGATTGTGCGGTTAAACTGTTGCGGTTAGTTTCATCATAAGTTTTTCCTTCTTTCTTTTTTTTTATTTTTATTTTTATTTTTTTTTTGCGAGACGTAACAACATAAAACAACACACAGTCTCAAAAAGACAATTCACCGTGTAAGATTTATGAATAAAATCCTTCCATTTCCATCTAAAATGTTCCTCGAATAACGACACTTATGAACTCAACTGGAATAATAATTTTACGTATGAGTAAAGTGTGTGTGTGGGGGGGGGCGAGGAGGGGGACGGAGGGGGAGGGTCTTGGGAAGAAATCGTTTATAACAAAATATCAATTGAAAGAGTTACAAATGCTAGGACAAAAGAAGAAGACGATGATCATTTGTATCATTTTCAAATTAGTTCTACCACTTTTCCGAATGACTGCTCAAAAACCCTTTTTTTTTTTTTTTCAAAGGTTTGAAGTGTTCTAACCAGGTGAGAAACACCGTTATGTCATTCTTCGTGGTATAAAAGTGAAAGTACGAGAGTTCAAATATTTTTCACATGATTTCATTACGAAGGCGTAAAATATTCCATTAGTCACTCCTCTTGATTTTCGATAGGGTGGGGGAAGAGAAAAAGAGAAGGGAGGGATACCGATTTAATCTATAAAAATAATAATTTTAATAACGTATTCAAATTTTTTTATAGGTTATGTAATAACATCGTATTCCCAACACTCGTGTTATCAAAGTTTTTCATTTATTTATACTTTTAATTTTTATAGGTTATGTATCACATTTTCAGTGTTCCTCCTACTCGTGTTAACAAAGTTTTAAATTTATTTATACTTAAAATTTGTATAGGTTATGTATAAAATTTCCAGTGTTTCCAACACTCATATTAACAAAGTTTTCCATAAATTCATACTTTAATTTATTAATTATGCATCATAATTGTTCTTAAATTCATATCATCATTAATTTTTAAATTATTTATACTTCATTTGATTTAAAAAAATAATTGTAACACATTTTTGAACTACAAATGTTATACAAATTGAATTAATCGAAAAGAGGATACTTTTTTTTTTTTTTAAAGGGGAAGGGGGATGAACAATTATATTCATTCGAATGTTCAGGTGGTAAGTTACTGTCATGATTAATATGTCAACTGATTTAGCATAACTGACGGATTTCTCTGTCCTAACGTTAATATATTTTAATTTTCCGCTCTTCCCTATACCTAAACGTAAAACAGGGTTTGTTGTAATAGTAATAGTAGTAGTAGTAGTAGTAGTGGTAGTTGTAGTATATCGAGTTCGCGACTCGATAAAGATCCGTGAAATCATGCGTGTAGCCCAATAGCACCCTTCCAGGACAAAAGAACATAACGCATAACGTTTTGCGTACGTCATTCACTTTTGATAGATCTTTTCTCATCCAACCTTGGGTCTTAATATTATTTCTAATTATTTCAATTTAATTTTGGAATATTTATTACGATTAATTATAAAAACACGAATAATCAAACATAACCAAAATGTTGTATAAAAACATTTGTTTTTTTTTTTATTTCATTGATTATTGTTTTTATTTAAAACAAAAGTAAATGAAAAATAATCCAAACGAATTGAACGATTAATAAAAAAGGGAAAAGGAATATATATATATAGACAAAGCTTAAAGCGGATTTCCAGTTCGCGTATTCAGGTGTCTGTTCTCATAGGATCACGCGGAATCTTCTGGGTTTACTGTTCTGAGTGTTTGATGTTCGCATTACATTGGAACCCACTCCGGTTTCTCTATGATGGTATATTTGAACGCCTACGAACAGAAGATTCACAACGCATCATCGAAGTACATTATCTTCTATTATTCGTCTTCTATTCCTCGTTCCCTTTCTTTACTTTCTTTTTGTTGAAATAAAATTTGAAAACTACAATAGATCTTAACGTTTAGTCAAACTTTTTATTTATAATCAATTCTATTCAATATATTTTATTGTTAATTTAATGATTTATTATTTGGAGGTTATGTAAATCTTTAAATATTGTAAATTTTCAATAGATGGCGTTGTATTTACAATTACAATTATTTCAATTTACATACCACATAATCTTACTTTTTTCAAAGAATATTTTTTAAAATTGAAATAATTTATCTTGGTCTTAAGGTTGTTTAAATATCCAATAGATGACACAGTATTTCAATTATTTCAATTTACACACAACATAACCTAACTTTTTCAAAGAATAATTTTAACAATTGAAATGATTAAAGACGAATATTGGAATACTATGTTATCGTTAGATAATCAGATAGCTTTAAATAACAATCCTATGTCTTATTGGAATATCCCCGGGTGTGGATCGTACTTTAAAACATAATCGTTGAGAGAAGGTAGAAACTACTCCCTACAGTTGGGAGATAAAAGTACGTAGAAATTTTCGTGACGACGACCCTCGTCGCACAGGATCCAAATCCACGGGTTAGATTATCCCAGCTTATACCCGGCTTATCCCAATCATTTCTGTCCCGTTCGTCTCCTTTCCTGGTGCCAATTACGTCAAATCAACGTCACGTGACAATAGTTCTGACGTTTTAGACGTCCTTTTTACATAGTCGACATTTTTCAACGAATACAAATCAAAAGAAAATGAAGAATAATTGTCACTATTGATTATTATTAATTATTTATAAAAATAAAAATTCAATAATTTATGATAATTCATAAATAAATTGTACTGCGTGAAAATGATTTTCTTTTATTTTTTTGTATCGATTCAAAAAAAAAAGAACGAGAATTATATCCGATGGTGATAAGTTTAAATTTAGAATTGAAATTTCATTTCAATTGAATCCGACGTTTCAATACTGTTTGGAATGATTTGCATATAGTTTCTCGGTGTTGACACCCTCACCCTGCGAATAAGAGCAACGTAAAGTGGATTACGGTAATGGATAGCCTTAGATTGATCGGATTAGATTGCGCACGATTGGACTTGTGATAACTCGATCCATGCAGTCAGTGTGAAACGACATACGTTTCACAGTTACATGCATCGACAACCTCAACTATTTCTTTCTCTTTCTATCTTTGTGTTGATATTTTTATTCAACAGTAGATAAATATATCATTTCTAAATAATTTACATCAATTTTCCATTAATTTTGATTGAACATTTTGAACAAAATTTTCTATTCTAACTCTGTCGATAATTTTGATTATTCTTTTCATAGTTTATTAAAATTAATAAAAATATTGATACAGTAATTTGATTTAAATATTAAAATATTAAATATTAAATATTAATAAAGTAAAAACAAGAACAAACCTAACCTGAATAATTGCTTTATAATTACACCCATGAAATGAAAGATAATATAAAATTGCACACAATTTATTAAAATATAATAAAAATATCAATACATTA
Source organism: Polistes dominula (assembly GCF_049000335.1). NCBI lineage: Eukaryota > Metazoa > Arthropoda > Insecta > Hymenoptera > Vespidae > Polistes > Polistes dominula. The sequence continues at coordinate 1,562,668 of NW_028301061.1, read as the reverse complement.
ATTAGATTAAAATATTAAATTAAGCGGGGATAAATTAATAAAAAAAAAAAAAAAGAAGAAACCTAACCTCAATAATTTTTTTAAAATTACTCCCATCCAATGAAGGATAAAATATAATTAACAAATTAAAAAATAAACGAACAAACCTAACCTCTATAATTGTTTCATAATGGCATCCAATTAAAGGTAATATAAAATTGAAAAAAAATAATTCTAATAACAAATAATAAAGCATTTTGTATTGCTGGTATGTAAAATCATCGTTCCGTTGTAAAATCGTTAAAAGAGAATAATAATAATAATAGTAGGAACTAATAGAAATTCGCCATACGATTCTAATTGGCACTAATTTTCGAAGACCTGTTAGTTCTTAGTGTTTGGTAGTAGAAAGGTAAACAGAAAAGCCGGGGATACGCTCAATCGGTCGTACAATATTGACCCTCCCGTATACACACACACACATACACACACATATATATAAATACATATCAATACTTTATACGTGTATAGAATGAGAAGAGAAGAACGAATGGGAACATAATACTGTTCACCGCCCCCGCCTGTAAACGAGCTGCCAAAGCGTTTCCATTCTATTCGAAAAAGGGAACCTCTGAAGTTCGCATTGACAGCCGGTCATCAGTAGTACCTATGAAGAATTCTAGTAGCAGTGTTCACTTTTTCAATAATGAAACTCTCTCTCTCTCTTTCTATTGCTGGACTTTGTGTCGCTCGATCAGACAGGGAAACCCTCGTAATGCGATACGAGAGAAAGAAAGAAAGAAAGAAAGAAAAAAGATGGTTCATGTATATCCCAAAGCCAGACTATACCTGAGTTTGCTTTCTGCCAAATTCAGCCCCATTTATGTGTCAAAGTACCTATGACTTTTCGACTTTTCATTTTGAACCTTTGACTGATCAATGAACATACGATCAATGATTATACTTATCACCCTTCATACATTTTTCCCCTTGATCATTTATTAAAAATTGATCATATGATTTTATTTTAAAACGTTTGTCTATCAGGTAGATCAAGTTGTGATGACTATGCTAGATAATGTTCAAATCCAGTGATCTATTTATTAGGGTGGGGATATAATGTTTTATTCGTCCTGTCATCGCATATGTCGACCTTGTCTTTGATGAGTATGACACCACTATGAACGTGGTAGTTGTTTAAAAAACGTTCATTGATTAGAACAATCATTTTCTTTAGGTCCTATAGGATTCCCTTAAAGGTTTCGTACGTACTAAATAAATCGTTGAAGTATAATAATAGACATGTCATACGATTTTTGTATTCCGATTCTCATATAATACGTGACGTGTAATTAAACATAGTAGTCGCACGGAAATCGTGAAGAGTCGCGTGGCAGGGCACCTTTCCTCTTGTTGTTGGTTGTCCTCCTCCCGCGAAACGTTCCTGTCCTTGTTCCCTTGATCCCCCGTGATGCTGGCAATTATCGAGGGTTTATATAGTATAGGACCGAAGCTGTTGCGACATCGAACCTAAAGGTCGGAATCGGGGGTGAGGAAGAGGGTGGTACAGGGAGAGGTTAGGTTGACAGTGAGGAACCTTACTAACGTGCCCCAAGCAACTCAGTCAGCCAGCCACCCCCTGCTGATGACCCCAACCCACCCTCCTATCCTGAATACCAAACTTTTCGATGAACGGCACGTGTCCCTGGATATTCGAATATTCATATCCTTCTAACATTGTACTGATCTCTCTCTTTCTCTTTATATTCTTCCCTATTCTAATATTTTCTTCATGAATGTTTCCCTCATATAAAAAAAAAAAAAACAAAAAGTCCAATCATTTTTTTGCCATAGGTGAAAATCATGAAACTGTTACAGTTCCTATAATTGAGATGATTTCTTCTTTTTTTTTTAAGTACCAACATAAGTATGATATCATTATCGTTTATTCGAACGTCTCTGTGTGTTCACGTTCTTTTTATTTTATTTTATTTTTTTTTTACTTATTCTATTTAAAAAAAAAAACAAAAAAAAATCCTATAGGAACATTAATAACACTTAGAATGTTAATAGATTTCTTTTTTGGTTTCCTACATGCAAATGGGGGAGGGGGAGGGGGGGTTAGGTAATAGTAGTAGTAGTAGTAGAACACGTGCACAACGCTTATCGTGATTTATGGTTTTCTCGTAGTGAGCACGGTTGTGTTTTGCATTTAACGAGGGCGGTACCTAGAATTTAAATATCCGAATTGTACTACTCATGTATATAGAGAAGTACTACACACGTGTGCGTGATTATTACACGTGTTTGATTATTTAACTTAATCAATTCGAATATAATAATTGCATAATCAATTAAGACAATAAAAAAACAATCTTAATAATTATTTTCATTCAATTTTATTTTTATAAATATATAAATGATAGTGAATTCCAGAAGAGGGGTGAAATTGAAGAAGGGCTTGTAAGAATATTTTCGTTCGAAGAGAGAAAACAAAATGTTAAAATGGAATGCAATATATAAAATTCGACTGATTAGTCAAAGTATGCAAACTATTCCATTAACCGTTGTTGTAAAATAAAATAAAAGAAATACCAAGCCCCCCCCTCCCCTCCCCATTTAAAGGAACGCACATCTGTGAGGCGTGCAAAGCAGTCATGGGGTCGGTAGTTTTATTAATTCACTCTTTTTCCCCCCTTCCCTTTACTTTTCCCTTACGATTCGGACGAGTGCTTTCGTCGACGTAACGAAAGAAGAAAAAGAGACAAGGGGTGAACATGGTTCTTCCTTCTTTATTTCACATTCTCTTTCTTTCTTTCTCTCTCTCTCTCTCTCTCTCTTACTATTTATTACCTAATTGCCGAGCTGTTACATTCGTAAATTATACTATCGGATGCACAGGTGCTTCTCACACGTACGTATTGTACAAATGTACAAGAAAGATCACTCAACCAAATTCTCTAATTAACCTTCTACTAAACATTTCTCATTATTATACTACTCGAAATAATTATAGCAAATAAATAAACGTTTATCCTTTTCCTTTTTTTCTCTTTTTTTTTTTCAACAGGATACGAACATCTCGTTTCAAAAGGTTCTATTTTTTTTCTTGTCCAATTATCAAATATAATTGCACAACACCGTAATATAAAAAGGTTGGACTTTTTTGAAACAAAATGATGCTCATTTGAAATTGGTTTGTTTTTTTTTCTTTTTTTGAATAAACAAATGATAAATTATTATTATTATTATTATTATTATTATTATTGAAACTTTATTTATTTATTTGTATAAAATGTGAACATCAGTTTGATGTACAACGTGTCGAATCCAACTGGGTATAGTCAACCATTGAACGAAGGCGGTCATCCGTGAAACGCATTTAGCTTGTTGGCACACAAAACTCAACGGGACAACGAGAGCCCTCCCTTTTATATGTGTGTGTTATATGTCTCTATGAGCTTTAGTATTATATATATATATATGGATTTATTCGTGTTCACGTGCGTATGTGTAATCAACTAAATAAATTGATAGCACATCTAGGGGGTTTTTCTTTTTTTTTTTTCATCAAATCTGGAATACATTTAAACTTGGCTCTGTCATTTGCAGGAGAAGAAATATTTTCTTTGAATTGATAATATGACCTTGAATTAATAAACGTGCGTATAAAAATGTAATAGTAAGTTGTTAAAATTAATTTAATAACAAAAATAAATTAATATTATAAATTATCTTTTGAAATGAAATTAGGTATGCAATTGGAATTCTATTTTTATTAATAAGAAAGAATAAACATAACCTTAAAATAATAAACGTGCGTATAAAAATGTAGTAATAATTTGTCAAAATTAATTAATTAATAATAAATTAATATTTCAAATTATTTTTAAATTAAATTATAAATGAAATTAGATTTGTATTTTTATTAACAAGAAACTAATTGTTCATATAAATAAATTGATGCAAATGTGATGTGATTCGTTGTTATATAAATATGAAGTATTAATTTTGTTAAAAATATTTAAACAATAATCTTGTTATACTATAAGAATTGGTAATGTGAACAAATAGAATTTGATTGGATCTTAAGAAAAATGTAATTCCAGGATAATCTCGTACCTTTAGATAGAAAACACGTAGGTAACAGGAAGGGAACGATTTACGTAATCTCCAACCTGCGGTGTATCATCAAGGGATTATAGTTGAACCTTTAGTTATCTTTTTCTTCGTCTTTTCAGGTTGGTTACTCTCAACCCCTCCTCAAAAATTCCTCTTAATTCTCCTGTAATTTTTTTCTCCATTTTTTTTTCTTATTTTTTTTTATATAAAAGTAGCTAGCTGTACATCATCTTCAATATTTGAGTCCTGTTTTTTTTCTCTTTTTTTTTTTTTTTCTAGAAACGATCTTTTATAATAAAATCCTTAAATGTTCGGAATAAGTGAATCGTGAAAATTGAAACTCAACAAAAGATAAAATAAAAATAAAATAAAACTAAAATAAAATTAAATTAAATAAAATAAAAATAGAATAAAATAAACTTAGAAATTAACCAGAAGACTCCTTAAGAGTGTAATGAGGGTTATTTGTGAGTGTTAAAAATATAAAAATATAAAAATATAAAAATATAAAAATACAAAAATATAAAAATACAAAAATATAAAAATATAAATAATATAAAAATAAAAAAAAAAATTATGATAGTTGATGACACTAATCAAACTTTCAAATTAAATTAACTATATATATATATATTTTTTTAAAATTTAATTTTTCTATTCAAATCCAACAAACTTATTTTGTTGTAATTCAATTACAAAAATATGTTTCGCATTATTATAATAATTAATTATATTATTATTATTATCGAGATAGAACTTAATTGAATTTTATGATGTCGTATTAGGTAACACCCTGATTTTTCTTTTTTTTTGATCACAGATTTCTTCTTTCCATTCCCTCTCTCTCTCTCTCTCTTTTTCTTTCTATTTATTTTCTTCTTCTTCTTCTTCTTTTTTTTCTTCATTTTTGTATTTTTCAATGGCTACTTGAAGAAAGAATCAAAAGTTATTTCTGTAGTAACTGAAAAGGACCCTGGAGATGAGGGGTTCTCTCTTACTACCCAAGCAAAAGAGTCATCAATTACGATTGGAAATAAATCGAAGGCAGATGCGACGAGTAGTAGCTACAGGGCTAAACACCGCGGGGTTTGACAGATTTTTTTCACCCCTCAACCCCCTACCGACAATAGCACTGTTTGCTACAAATACAAAACGTTTTGAGCAAACTAAAGCGTTCAAATCTTTATTCAGGAAGTACCTTTAAAGTTAAGTATTACCGAATTCCTATGTGTCATCCTTTTCACATATTTTATAAACCTTCCAAATGAAATTGTTAACTTTTACATTAAATCATCCTTTTTTTTTTCTTTTTTTTCTTTTTGAGTCACGAGGTTGACAATTCACAAAGTGAATCCTGTATACTTTTTTTTTTTTTTTTTTTACAAGTAATAAAATATTGCTTATTTTTTTTTTGGTTGGATTATTCAGAAAGAATTTGAATTATTTGAAACATGTAAGTGGAATTTGTTAAATTTGTTTGTTAAGGGGACCTTCTACTCTGAGCACCTAAAAAAAAGGCTATTTTCGCGAATTTTTTCCAAGAAAACTATAAAAGATATCGATCTAAAAGTTGTTGGGTTTGTTAAATTGAGTCTTAAACTATATTATTATCGGCCCATTACCGGCATTTATTATCGGCCCATTACCGGCATTTATTATCGGCCCATTACCGGCATTTATTATCGGCCCATTACCGGCATTTATTATCGGCCCATTACCGGCATTTATTAACGGCCCATTACCGGCATTTATTATCGGCCCATTACCGGCATTTATTAACGGCCCATTACCGGCATTTATTATCGGCCCATTACCGGCATTTATTATCGGCCCATTACCGGCATTTATTATCGGCCCATTACCGGCATTTATTATCGGCCCATTACCGGCATTTATTAACGGCCCATTACCGGCATTTATTATCGGCCCATTACCGGCATTTATTATCGGCCCATTACCGGCATTTATTATCGGCCCATTACCGGCATTTATTATCGGCCCATTACCGGCATTTATTATCGGCCCATTACCGGCATTTATTATCGGCCCATTACCGGCATTTATTATCGGCCCATTACCGGCATTTATTATCGGCCCATTACCGGCATTTATTATCGGCCCATTACCGGCATTTATTAACGGCCCATTACCGGCATTTATTATCGGCCCATTACCGGCATTTATTATCGGCCCATTACCGGCATTTATTATCGGCCCATTACCGGCATTTATTATCGGCCCATTACCGGCATTTATTATCGGCCCATTACCGGCATTTATTATCGGCCCATTACCGGCATTTATTATCGGCCCATTACCGGCATTTATTATCGGCCCATTACCGGCATTTATTAACGGCCCATTACCGGCATTTATTATCGGCCCATTACCGGCATTTATTAACGGCCCATTACCGGCATTTATTATCGGCCCATTACCGGCATTTATTATCGGCCCATTACCGGCATTTATTATCGGCCCATTACCGGCATTTATTATCGGCCCATTACCGGCATTTATTATCGGCCCATTACCGGCATTTATTATCGGCCCATTACCGGCATTTATTATCGGCCCATTACCGGCATTTATTATCGGCCCATTACCGGCATTTATTATCGGCCCATTACCGGCATTTATTAACGGCCCATTACCGGCATTTATTATCGGCCCATTACCGGCATTTATTAACGGCCCATTACCGGCATTTATTATCGGCCCATTACCGGCATTTATTATCGGCCCATTACCGGCATTTATTATCGGCCCATTACCGGCATTTATTATCGGCCCATTACCGGCATTTATTATCGGCCCATTACCGGCATTTATTATCGGCCCATTACCGGCATTTATTATCGGCCCATTACCGGCATTTATTATCGGCCCATTACCGGCATTTATTATCGGCCCATTACCGGCATTTATTATCGGCCCATTACCGGCATTTGTTATCGGCCCATTACCGGCATTTATTATCGGCCCATTACCGGCATTTATTATCGGCCCATTACCGGCATTTATTATCGGCCCATCAAATTTATTTTCTACAAATAATATAATACAATTTCAAACAAAAATATTTTATAAAATCTCACCCCCCTAAAAGTATTTTGAACAAATTTCAAAAATATATTTTCCTTGTTAGACACTACAATATAATTTTATATATATATACAATATAATATATATATATATATGTGTGTGTGTGTATAGTTCTTATCGTATGTTTCTTATTTTAAATTCATTCTTTAAAACACACAAAAAAAAAACGTAATGAAATACTAAACTTTATTTTGGTCAAACATACTAGAGTTTAAAATGATATGAGTGTTTATCTACAAACCACAGGAAGTTAAAAACGAGACTGACTGTTTAACGATAACAATTCTTTTCTCTTCTATTTTTTCCTTTCTTTCTATTTTTTTTTTTTCTTTAATGAAATATATTCTCAACGTGGTCATCTGTGTAATCGTCAAAAAATGTGTCAAGGTAATTTCAACTATAACTCAAAGATTCTTTTCTTATCTTTTTCCTTTTCTTTTCCTTTTCTTCTTTTACTTTTACTTTTACTTTTTCTTCTTCTTCTTCTTCTTCTTCTTCTTCCTTTTTTTATTTTTTTATTTTTATGAGACACATATATAAAGAGACACACACACACACCCACAGATACTCTCGTTTTTAACAGAGAACGATCATCTCGTGGGAAGTTTCGTATTTTCTTGTTCCCTTAACTGGTATCGACTATCCAGAATCTGAAGGGCTTCTTATAAGAATTCCTTCGTCTACATTATCGTCTTACAAACGTCAAGTTCACGTAATTATCGTCTCAACAAATACACACACACACACACATTTTTATTTTTTATTCTTATTTTTTCTTATTTTTTTCTTTCCACCCTATATATATATATATATATACTTTTTTATTTTATTATTTTTTTTATACACTTTTTCTACATCAACCTGTTGACCTGACCCAACCCCCTCCATTCTTTTTTATTTAATTATTAAAATGAATATTAAAAGCACTGTAATTGCAAAAAAAAAGAAAAAAAAATACAAGATAACCAAAAATTTATTTTAATATTAATAATACCCTAGAATAGTAAAAAAATAAACTAGGAAACAAAATAATATTGTTTCTTTTCTTGAATTTTAATTCATATATACATAAACACTCGACATACACAGGTGTATGCACTCACATTCACATAAACATATACTCGTAAGGAATTTTTTTAGGATTGGTTGAATAATCAATAAAAAGAACTACAATTGTTTTTTTTTTTTTTGTTGGTTTTTAATTTAAAACTTAATGAGATTCACAATTATATTTTAATCCAAACTTATATTTAAATTCTTTACAAATATTTACAAGACAACGAAACATAAGCGTGATAATCCATAATCGTATTATAAAAAAAAAAAATAAAATAAAAGAAATTAGAATCAAATAAAAATATAAAATGAAAGAAAAAAAAAACCGAAGTAAAATATACAATGAAGAAAAAGCGTAAAAAATGAGAACCAAATAAAAATACAAAATGACAGAGAGAAATGGAATCAAAGAAAAATTAAAAAAAAAAAAAGTAAAAAAAACCAAAATGAACAATCAGAAGATAAATAAAAATAAAAAAATAAAAAAATATTCAATACATATACAATGAAAGATGACGAATAAAATTTACAAATGATTTATTATACAGTAACGTTTAAATTATCATAGCTTATATCATCGATGAAACAAATAAAATATCCCATGAATCATCATGAATGTTACCCAGGAAAAATTTAAACGAGTTGGACGATCATCCATAAAGTGTATGTGTGTGTGTGTGTGTGTGTGTGTGTGTGATTCATGTATTATTTGTATTTCGTAAATATTTTAAACACAAACACAAGTATGTTTGTGTTGTTGTTGTTGTTGTTGTTATTTTGTCTCTCATGACGTAATACAATAATTTGCATCAACTATCCTTATTTCTTCGAAGAATTTCAAACTAATTTGCATTTGATCACGTGAAACTATTTGACGTAGGTACACACACACACATACACACACACAAATAAAAAGAATTAAAAACAAAAAAAAAAGAAAATCCCACTCGTTGTTCAATGTTAATCGTAGTAAAGAATTTGATTTTTGTTTCAAAAACTAATATTTCCATTTAAAAACTAACAAGTTAAATAATAATAATAATAAACGTTTCATAATCATAATGATTTATAAATATATATATATATATCAAATGAATGAAATATATTTATAATAATAATAATCATAATAATAGTCAATCCAGATTGACTATAAATCTGAATGAATTTCAAAATTAAATGGAATACAATTTTTGTTGATCTCATTGACGATGATATTCTGAATCTATACTTTCAAATATATATATGTATATATATATATAATTTATTATATAACATATATATATTATTATTATTATTATTAATAGAAAAAGAAATAACACCACGTGCAATGAATTTATTGGATAAAATATAAATTTAGAAATTTTGCTTACAAATAAGACATTTGTTTAAGCAAAATTTAAATAATAAAAAAAAATTGTAAAAAGAAGAGCCAACGAAATGAAAGAATGTGTGTGTGTTTTTTTTATATTCAGATTACACGTATGTATATATATATATATATGAGATGTATAAGTATAATATATATATATATATATATATACAGAATACATATTATGTGATTGTAATTCTTATCATTTAAAAGATTTCATGTTTAATACTTTACATGTATATTATTGTTAGATCAAATAATTTCTTGTTTTTTTTTTATTTCATTTATTTATTAATTTTTTTTGTTAAATTGATCTAACTAAAAAAAAAATAACAGATGATTTTTAACTGAGAAATCTTTGAAAATGTTTGATGCTTAGTTTTTAAAATGTGACGTGATTCTCGTAATAATATTATTAATTAATTAATTAATTAATTATTACCATTTTAATTTTTTATACCAGCTAAAAAAACAAAATGATATATCATCACTCGTTCAATTGAAATCATATGTTATTTTCAAGAAGAAAAAAGAAAAAGAAAAAAATAGAAAAACAAAAAAACATTCAATCATTTTGTTTATTTATGAGATGTCGATAAGTCTCAGTAAGCTCTAAGCCTGACTTCCATTTCTGGGTCTTGTCGATGGGTCATATGTGGTTCAATACCAGCACTTGTAGTACCCGTACCACCTGTACCAGTCACATGATGACCCTGATGATGATGAAGATGGTGATGATTTAAATGTGGTGCTTGAGCTGTCCCACTCCTGTAACTTTTCTCGTGCAAATCACGACCACGTCTGCTGTAAACTTCCAATTGATTGCGCAAATGTGCATCTTCCTCGGCAGCCAATTCTTCATCGTATTCCAAACAACCAACACCATCTAATCTATCAAGGTCGATCCATCCACGCCATCGTACACAAACACCGTTCATAATCAAATGGGATCTTAGGTGTACCTGGAAACAATTTCAATGACAAACAAACCTATAACCTTGTATCACAATTATTTTTATTGGAATTATTATTGTTTAAATATTTGATTGTTAATTAGAAATGTTTTTTATTCTATTGTTTTATTAGGTGTTTTAATTTTTTTGATTTATTTATTTATTTATATTTTTCAATTGTATATTTTATCTTAATATATATAAATTAGGTGTCACGTTGTTTGTCCGCAATGGACTCCTAAACTGCTGAACCGATTTTAATAAAATTTTCCACACTGTGTGCAGTTTCATCTAACTTGAAAGATAGGATAATTTATATCTCAATTTATTGCGAATTATTTGTTTATTAACAAAGAGTCATGAGTATCTTTGTTAGTTCGATAAGATTTTAACAGACGGCGGTATAAGGTAATTCGTTCACTTAAAGATGTGTGTTTCGGACTGACTGTGAGCCACAGTAACGCGTGGCGGGACACCCTTAGTATATATATAAGTTATTAATTATTTTATTTAAACAAATATAGGTGTTATATATATTTTATTATATTATTATTTTATTATATTTATTTATTATTATATATATTTTATAAAATAAATATATATTGTGTGTGGGATCTCTGGCAGAGGCGTGGGGCATAAGCAAAATTCGACCTATCTACTCTAATTTTAAATTTAGCCACCAGATAGCGTATTCAAGTGTTAGAGATCCCAATATGTAACATATTTTATTTTTAATATTATTATAATTAATATTTTCAAGAATATATATACACACGTTATTGGTTATAATATTTTTTTTTTGGCGGGAATTGGTTTGTTGTTTTCTGTTCTTGTAAAATGTGTTCCAACCTAACCTCAGATATACAATAATTTATTTTTATCTTCTTTTTGTTAATTATTAAGATAAGTATTTTAACCATACTAAAAAAAGTAATTTCTCTTTACCTTCTTCATCCACTAACATAACCTTAAACGATTCTTATTTCGAAAACGATTACGCAGATTGGAAGGTACGGATCACCGGTGGTCTAACCTTTTTCTTCTGTTTTTTCTTTTTTTTTTTTTTTAGGTTAAGTCTGGGATATCAAATTGCGAGTTAAGATTGTGCCAATCTTCTGAGTTGTTACTTATTCTCGTCAGGATAGAAAATTATTGTTCTTTTTTTACTCAACAGGTAGAATTCAATTTATGTTTCTTATTTTAATAAAATATAAAATGATGTAAAAATAAAAACAGAAACGCAAGAAACATAAGAAACATGAGAAATGATAAAACGTAACAATGATTGTACTAATTCGTGTTATTATTTTGATATTTGTAGTAATACTATAATTTGTGTTGTGAAGGATCATTTTGAGAAAAGAAAAATAAAAAAAAAATAAAAAATAAAAGAAAAATTGGTGTGATAGAAGAAAAAAAAGAGAAAATAGAAATTTGTTGAAGAAGGAGAAAATTTGAGGGGAAAAATTGTAAAACTGTTGTGTGTTGGGTCCGCAAGTTACTTCGAAACGAGCAATTATCTTTCGTCAGGGAGGAGGTTATGTGTGTGTGTGTGTGTGTGTCTGTCTGTTTGAAAGATAGAAAGAGAAGGAAATAAAAAAAGAAGAGAGGGCTATTTTATTTCTTGACAAATGGTACGGTTTCCGGTCCCGGTCCCGTCTCGTTCAGTCCCGTCCCGTCCCGTGAAATCGTTTGTAGCATCGTACAAAATAAAGAAAAAAGGAAAAAAAAAGAAAAAACAAGAAAAAGAAGAAGAAGAAGAAGAAGAAGAAGAAAAAGGAACGCGTTATATAGAGGAGTTAAAATGTATTCTTAAAATTCGTTCTCAAATATATTTCCTGTTGTTTTACGGAAGCACGTACGAAAAATATTTGTCATTGTTCAGTCGACATAGTTTTTTTGTTTTTTGTTTTTTTTAATTTATATTTCGAATTAGTTTATCACTGTATTCGGACAAAAAAAAAGGAATACAAAAAATATCGTTTCAATAATAATTACGTAAATTGAAAAAATATATTTCCAAACAATTTTATAACAAGTGAAATAATTAACAACAACAATAATAATAATAATTTATTGATTATATATTTTATTATTTATTTTCATTATATTTGTTGTTAATTATTTTGTTTTATATATTTGTTGCAATTAATTCTAAATTAAATCAAATTATTTTTTCTTTAAGAAAATAATTAAAATTATTTGTACATAACCTTACTAATTGTATTACCAATTGAACTCAGTACAACTCTAATAAATACAACAATTTATTAATTCCTAAATTTTAAGTAAAAGAGAAAATTCTTGTTGCAAAAAAAGAGACACATAGAAATAATATAAAAAAAAAAAAAACTATGAGAAACATGTACAATAAAACTTACAGCTGTTTGAGTAAAATAAACGTGAACAATAACTAGCAACACCGTAGGACATTTTTATTTATATGAAATTATGAATTGTGAGTATTTTTTTGACAACGGGTGGGCATCGATTTACTTCGATCTAAACGACAATCGAAGGGCTCCACCTTCCTACATCCAATTACAAAAAAAGAAAAGTAGAAAGGTACAATACGAATCAAACGAGAAACTAATTTTTAAACGAAATCCTAACCTTTGAAAAGTACTAGTATAATAATAAAAATAATCTAAATATAAAAATACTATCAAGTGATCTTATTTGTTTAAAAATGTGTTCACGAAACAAATTCTTGTTTTTAAAAAAAAAAACATAATATTAATTTATAATTACTATTATTATTAAAATAATTATGAATAATCAAAGTACAACTAAATTACAACGTACGTAAAATAAACCCTCCTGTTATATAACTATATATATATATATATATATATAAACCTTTTCACGAACCCTCGTTAAACGTTCTCACGCGATCAGAGTTATTTCATTGTTTTTTTTTATTTTTTATTCGAATATGTTTTTTTCTTGTTATTGTTTTTCTAACACCTCTTTCCCTCTATCATGTCTGTGACTTGGGCGTGACCCATTAGCGGCAAATAATGGTAGCCGATATTTAAACTGTAACGTTTTAACACCGTTAACGATGCGTATCTTGTTCGTAAGTCAGAACGGCAACCCTTTCTTCTCACATTGATCTAATTTGCATTGGTGGTGGTAAGAAATAAAAAAAAAAAGTGTGAAAAAAGAAATAGGACAAGGAAAGAAATATAAGTCATAAGTCGTAATACGGATCTGTTAGGAGTAAAAGGGTTGACAATTTTTAGACCACCGTCCTATATATATATATCTGTATATGTGTGTATGTGTTAGAAATGAGGGAGAACACTTTGTAAAGGGAGAAGAAGAACAAGCAATATGTTTGAAAACGTGTGTACGGAGATAAATGACCGGCTAGCTAGAGTTAGGTCCTACTACGAAGGTTTTATACTCTTTTGTTTTTCGGTAGGCGTTACCTAAAGGTACCTTTTTGTGCAAGGTCCACTCTCTTCCTGCACAAAAGGGCGAACATTAGTCAGTGATAGCCCTTCCCCGAACGTACAAATCCCTCGTAGAAAAAGGCAAGGTCGTCAAGATGAGATAGGTTAGAAAGGATATTAAAATTACTATGGTCAGTATGAGTCCAACAAAAAATAAAATAAAATAAAATAAACCTTGAACATAATACTTATGTTTCTTCCTTTTATTTTATTGTATTTTTTTGTTATTGTTTAACTTTGAATTTTTCTCAAACGAACAATAAGGGGGAGGTGCAATAAAAATTCTTCTTTGTAGATTTTAGGTTAGATTTGTTTACTCGTTGCATTATTGTAATATTTTCTGTAACATTTGTTACTATAAAAATAATATTATACTTATAATTAAAAAATTATTTACTTAACAACAAATATAAGTAGTAAATTACTAACCTAACAATTTAAAAAAAGAAAGAAAGCAATGATACTCGGCTAGTCAAAACTATTCGAAACCATTTCAAAAAATAGACGACTAGTCATTGATAAAAACTACGAATTAACGAATATTAAATCAATTATTTTTAATTGTTCACTTATCTTTATTGTCTTTTGTTAATAATCTTAATGAGTGTTAACTCGTTAAATTCCACACACGACAATTTGGATCGTTTCTTAAAGTAAAAAAAGAAAAAGAACAAGAAAAATGGCTCCTACAATATTTTGATAACATCTCTTTCATCATCTAGAAGATCTAGAAATCTCAATGCGTAATTACTGTTCCTCGACAAGGAAGGGCAAAACCCGAAGACAATGCGAAAAGGGCACGTGTCGCCCTAACGTAGTGTTCTTTATGCTGCTGCCGTTTCCTTTCTCTTCTTTTTTTACTCTTTTCATTGTCCGAATAAAACAAAACGTTAGAACGATAGTAGGAGTAATAGATTTGTGCCCTACGATTTATTTTTAAACCAAAAAAAAAACAAAAAAGGTCCTTCACAGTTAACGAGATAAAAAAAGTACCAATTGAATATCTAATTAATTATTTATCAATACTCGTATTTGTCTTTACTAATGATAAACAAATATTTGTTTTCTCGTAGTACATTACATTTGTTTCACGTAGTACACTAAACTTGTTTCTCGTAGTACATACTGTACATTTGTTTCACGTAGTACACAATTAACTTGTATTAAATTATATTCTATTTTATTTTATATATTATTATATAATATTATATTTTTATTTGCAATTATTATATAATTATTAATATTATATATTATTATATTTTTATTTGCAAAATTAAATATTTATAAAAATGAGTGTTTTAATAATATATATTTTTATATTAATATAATTGAAATTTATTAAATAATAAATAAATATATATATATATATATTATAAAATAATTTAATTATAAATATTGTTTAATAAAAATATAAATAAATATAAATAAAAAAAATTTAATATTTATATAATTAAATTATAATTAAAAAAAGTATAATATCAATATATTAATTTATAATAAATATATAAATATATATCTAATGTAATTTGACGTAAAAACTCTATTGATCAAAATTGATTAATTTTAAACAAACAAAATATATAAATAATAATTTTTGAATATTTTCTTACTAAAATTTACTTTTCTAATTTTAAAATGATTGCATCAAAAAGTGAAAAACGATGCAATGGAGAAAAATAAGAAGAAGAAGGAAAAAAAAAAGTGGATTCTATGTTAAACTTTAAAATGACCTGAGGATAACACTCGAAAAGAAGGTTCAAAGAATGCGCCTTGTGTGTGTGTGTCACCTAAGTAGATTTACGAGCGTTCAAATTAACGAACACGAAACTGACTGTTCAATCTCACAAGAATATTCCATTCCACTGTCGAAATAAACTTCGTTTTTTAAAAAGAACACATTAATTCCATTAAACATCCAAATATTAACTAACAATAAAGTTAAATGTTTAAACATAAAATGTATAAAAAAAATAACTTCTACCAATCTTTCCAAAAACAAATAAAAAAATATTTAAATAAATAACACATAAAATTCATATATATAAATAAATACGAAATAATTTGTTAATTTGTTT
Organism: Polistes dominula; assembly: GCF_049000335.1. Taxonomy (NCBI): domain Eukaryota; kingdom Metazoa; phylum Arthropoda; class Insecta; order Hymenoptera; family Vespidae; genus Polistes; species Polistes dominula. The sequence goes on along the minus strand of NW_028301061.1, from coordinate 1,546,551 downwards.
CTCGTAGTACACTAAACTTGTTTCACGTAGTACACTCAATTTGTTTCTCGTAGTACACACTAAACTTGTATATAAATATAATGAAAAAATAAAAATAGTGTATTACATGAAACATTTTATTTGTTAATTAAAAATATTTAGAATGAAATGAAATGTAACAAATAATTTTCTAATATTTCAAAAACACACCCCACACACCCCACACTCACCCACATGTACAAACATGCATTACACATTAAACGCAATTTACGAATTATTCGTAATAACAATAAAAATCAATGTGTTAATAAATAATTCCTCAAAATATTACGTATCCTTAAAAAAAAAAAAAACCACCTAAATCTGCGAGTTATTTGTAAGTGTAAAAAGAAAATGGCGGGTGTCCAGGAACAAACTATCGATCGCAATGGCGAAGTTGGGATGTTTTCTCCCACCCTTTTGACTATATTTCGTCCTCGAAATACAAGGACAAAGAATAAAGGAAAGATTTGACAATAATAAAAAATTTAAAAAAAAAAAAAAAGGGACGAAGAAAATAATGAAAAAGAAGGTAAGGTATACCTTCTTCCTTCCAATGAAAAGTTTCATAGAATTGATCCTTAGGAATGTTTCCTATACTTTTTCAGATTTTAACAGAAAACCTTTTTTGTTGAATAGCTTCTAACCAATTTGTAGTAATAGTAAAAGACATTGTGAATTATTGGACACCAAATAGAATATATCTATGTGTGTATGTGTGTGTATAAGTTACAACAGTTAAATTCAGAATAGAAAGAGAGAGAGAGAGAGAGAGACTCCCTGCAGAGAGAAACGTGAAAAAATCTTTTCTTAAGGAATTTAGGTCAATTCTATGACACAAAATGATATAATTCATCATTAAATTATCTAAATAAATTGATCTAAGTTTACTACGTGATTCAAAGTCACGATTAATTCTTACAAATGAATGAAAAATTAATGTTAATGTGAAAAATTGAATGTTTTTATTATATTGAAATTAATTTTATTCTTAGATGAATTGTGAGAAATAATATTTAATAATGTAACAATTATATTTTGTTTTATTAATAAGACCAATGAATATTTGAATTTTGTTTAATTTTTAAGTTTAAGATATTATTATTATTATTATTATTATTATTATTATTTATGTAATTAATTTTGAAATTGTTTGATTTAAAATAAGATTTGAAAAATGAATCTTACCTTGCCGTGTTCCTTATCAAAATCACAATCCTCTCTTCTATCAGGTGGGTAATTTCCACAAGCATTACCAAAAACAATTTGTAAATTAGTTCCGGTTGCTGCAAATGCTATATCGACTTGCCCTTCACGGCAACTATTTTGAAAACGCACTTGACGTTCTTCCATAGGCCTATCACGATATCCGGTGTACCTTACCTATAACAATAATAATAATAATAATATAAATTCAGATATTTACAAATAATTATAAATACATACGTTATGTATCTCAAATATTTCTAATCAATTTATATAATATCAGAATTTATTCAAATCAATTTGAAACGATTTATTCAAACAGTTTACGTCAATATTTACACAAATATTCAACGTACATTAAATGAAAAAAATTAAAAAAAATATATATATGTATATATATATACGTATATTTGAATTATTGAATTATAGGGAATTTATAACAGTTAACGATTTTCATATTAGTGAATACATATATATAATATTTAAATAATAAATTAATATATATATGATTATAAAGGGTATTAGTATTAATATATTAGTATATTAATATATATTCGAATTACAGGGAATTTATTACAGTTAACGATATTAACATTAATTAATAATACATATATATAATATTTAAATAATAAATTATACAAAAAGATAAACTTTCTTTTTTTACAGTAATACATGTATTGCTGCATGCATTAACATTTATATTTACAGTAATACATTCGTATTACATTTAATATAAAATAATTAACTAATAACACATATATATATATACACATATAATATTTAAATAATAAATTATACTCAAATCCAAACTTATTTTTACAGTAATATATATATATATATATATATATATATATATATATATATATATAATAATACATGTTATATTTAATGTGAAAATTAAATCAGATTGTTACCTCGCTTTCACGGCTGAGTCTTCGAAATAGTTCGTCACTTTCGAACTTTGCTTTTTGATCTGGTACAACCCGTGGCATTTTTAATGCATAACGAGGCCTTGGTTGTTCGTAAAGTGCCATTGCATCGAATGGTAAAACACCAACACCGAGACCGGTTGCACCGCCGGCGTGCTCGCTCATGGCGTGCATCATTTTTTCGGCGTACATTCACAGGCTTTTTTGGTTTTGTTTTTTTTTTAATTTTCCCCACTTACTTTTTTTTTTTTTTTTGTAAACTTTTCTTCTCTCCTTCCCCTTCTCCCTACACCCCTATTAATATTTTTCTAGATGTTGTAAGAAAATTTAAGATTGCAACAACTCGTTCACCAATCTCTCAAAATTTGCGATGAATCAAAATTCTCACGGTTAAGTGAAAAATCAAAACAACAACAATTAATATTGTTTTTCAATGGTGTGTGTCGGATGTTAAATTGCAAAATGAATATTATTTTGTTTATTAAATAATTGCTCTATCACTCGTGTTTGTTCGATAATAATATACGATATGCTGTATATAAAAGAGAGTTCCGTACTATACAACGTCCCAATGGAAACTGACACAAGTTTACAGTGAAAAAGACCCCTTCTCGGTTTCGGTGGGCCTGTATTAAGTCACGCCCACCGACCAGCCTCTCTATCAATCCCACCCTACTCAACTACTTCCTGATTCGTGAAATCTCAAATAGATGTTTCCCCTCTCCTCTCTCTCTCTCTCCTACCATTCTTAGATATACATGTACTGTATATATGTAAAGATTCTTTTTTATCGTTTTACGTGTATTTTATATAACCAATCTTTTTACACGTATACACATGCACACCATTTTACACAAATATTATGATTATTATTATATACACCTTTTTTTTTATATGTTAATTTTATATTATTATATATACGGTGTTCAAAGATTTGTTTCGGTCAAACAATATAAATGTCAGTAATAATACAGTAACAATACAGATTTCAGTTATATTTTGAAAATAACGTTACATAAATTGAAATTATTTAAAATAGGGTCGAATAATTCTTCGACACCGTTTATATTTATTTATATTAAATGTATTTTATATATAACTAAACTTTAAGTACAAGTTTTTATACAGAATTTCTTTCAATATTATCAAAATATGTTTCAAACATTTTATTTAGCTATAAATACATTTAATTTAGGGATTTTTCAATGCTATGGGATCCTAGAATTGTTGTCAGTTAACTTTACTTTTATTTTTAACACGTTTATAAATATATTTATGTTCATTCTACCTTCCGTCGTATATTTGTAGAAGTTAAAGTTCTTCTTTAGAAAAAAATATGAATCAAATCAACAACATTGTGACAAGATTTTATTTATAGAAATGCAATTTTTGAAAAAGAATCCTACAAGGTCTTATAAAATAAACTGAAACTTAATAAATCATTATACATAAAACTGTTTGAAATTGATCATAACAGTTTAACTAAATATATTTGTAGAAATTAAAGTTCTTCTTTAGAAAAAAATATGAATCAAATCAGCAACATTGTGACAAGTTTTTATTTATAGAAATGCAATTTCTGAAAAAGAATCCTACAAGGTCTTATAAAATAAACTGAAACATAATAAATCATTAAACATCAAACTGTTTAAAATTGATCATAACAGTTTCACTCGAATGAATCCAAAAATAAAATTTACAGCCAAAAAAAAAAAAAAAAAAAAATTATTCGCGTTATTTCTCTCCCCGCCTCTTGAGTTATCCGATTGGTCCGAAAGTTTCGCCAATCCTAGTCCACCATTTCGGCGTTAAGATTAAAGAATACACTCGAGAGAAGATTGCATATGTATACCCCATTTACTATATACAAGTATTATATACATTTATGTACATATGTGTCTATCTCTATGTGTACGTTGTGTTGTGCTCGTTATAAGTTGAAGATTTATACTTACACATATGTAAGTATGTAAAAACGCCATTGAACGTATCATTTCCCCCTAACGATACTCGAAAGACAGTATAACAAAACATGGCTCGTTCACTCTCCCTGAATTTTTCTCCCTTGTCCTTCGTCTATTCCAACGAAAGCTGCTTTCATTTCCTTTTTTCTTTTTTTTTTTTTTTTTTTTTTTTTTTTCTATTACGTATCACGTTACACAAGGACACATATTATATTATACACTACTTCAAGAGAAAATGGAAGTACTGTAACAATATGATTTATTACAGCAAACGTAAATTTGTGTGTGTGTATGTGTATAAAAGATAATAAATACATTTGAATAATAATAATAATAATAATAATAATAATTACGTCGTTATATTGTTAAGATTTTTTTTTTCATGTTAAAGTTAATCTTCATATCAAACAATAGCATTGTAATAATAATTTCTAGTAATTTCTAGTGATTTATGTATTATCTATATACACATTTTGTTTTTTATAATAATATTTCGTTTAAAATTATGATTAAATAATTAAAAAAGATTTTTGATAGATATGTAAATGCTAATGCAACCTTGAAGAAACTTAACATGTTTAAAAAGCTTACTGTTAACAGGTTTGAACAGTTTTGGGCTTATACTACTAAGGCTTAACACTTTTCAACCCTTATTTTAGTAGTCTGACATTAGTTATCACAAATTGATTAAAAAAAATGGCTAATACATTATATTAGGAAACTTTATTCTTGTACAAAATATTTTACAAAGTTTTGTAATGGAAGATATTATTGTTCATCGACTGACAACAAAAGTTTATGTATTTGTATGAGTTAATACCTTCTTTGAAGGGATTCTAATGTAAATTATTATGCGAATAGAATGCAGCTGAAACGAATAAAAATAATCCTGATTAAGAAAGAAGCAAATATTATATTACTGTCAAGATATATTTATTTTTATTATATAAAAAATGATTTACGTTGCACTAATTTTTAATCAATTAACAAAAATATATTTGAAAAATTATATTTTATTACCGACTGTAATATATGTGTCGCCATCTATCCAAAATAGCTATTAATTCATGATACCGACTCGTAGTATAGGTGTCGTCATCTAGCGGTACTAGATGTTACTTCATTGTTACCGACTAGATAAATATGTGATGCCATCTAGCAGAACTAGCTACTACTTCATTGTTACCGACAAGTAAAAATGTGCCGCCATCTAACAGTACGAGCTATTACTTTATTGTTACCGACTAGTAATATATGTGGCGTTATCTAGCAGTACTAACTATTACTTTATCTTACCGACTGGTAAAACATTTATCGCCATCTAGTGGTAGTAACTATTATTTTATTTTACCGATCGGTAAGATAAGCGTTACAGATTTTCAATTGATTATTTGTATTTATTGAAAATAATCTATCTTCAAAATCGAAATCACATTAATGTATTGTAAAAGAAACCATATGTATGAGATTTAAATAAATAAAGTATAATTAAATTAGATTAAATAGTTTGTTGAAGTTATTTCTAACATGTAAAACCCATTCCTGAACAAAAAATCCCGATATCCCTAAGAAACAATAATTACAAAGTTGTAATTTAAAAGTAAGTAATAGTCTTATTAATATTTATAAAATCATTGGCTTATATACAAGTTTTAAAACACATCTTTCAAGTAGCAGTCTGTGGCTCCGTGCTAGAGTCGCCGACTCCTAATCCGGCATCGCGGGATCGAATCCCGCCGGTCGCAAAAAATAAAATTAATTTTATTTTAATTTTATTTTAATTTTATTTACCGCGAAAGACTTCACAGTGACGTAGTGATAGAATTTTATCACTCTTATAAAATTTTAAAGTCCTGCAAGCAATATTACATCTTAAATACAAGTTTTAAAAATCATATGATAAGAATAGTTCGTAGCTCGGTGCTAGGGTTCCCGGTTCGTAACCCCGGCATCGTACGTTCGAATCTTGCCAGCGACGAAAAATTTTATTTAATTTTATTTTATTTAAATTTTTCACGGAATGACGTCACGATGACGTAGTAGGGGGTTGAGACTAAGGGGTTGCAACACCATAATGAATGGTAAAGGGGGTGTGGCTACGAAAAATAATTTGCCGCACCCCTTGGGATTTTCTAATCCTATGTTTGGGGAATATTAATTTTTTGACTGAGAAATGAAGATTTTTAAAATAAAAAAAAAAATAGCGCGTGCCACTTCCTTGCATATCATGTGATCCTGTTACAAATCTTGATTTTTCGAGAAAGTTTCGAAAACTTGTCGAAAAATTTCTTTTGTAACAGGAGAACATGATGTGCGAGGAAGTGGCACGATTTTCGGCGATTCTTGGAAATGAGGTCGACTTCCAAGAATTCTCGACCTTAATAACCTCATTTCCAAGAATTTCCGAATTTTCGAAAAACCTCATTTCCTGGAATCGCAAACTGCTCGAAAAATCCAAATTTGTAACAGGATCACATGATGTGCGAGGAGGTGGCACGCGCTATCTTTTTTTTTGTTTTAAAAATCGTCATTTCTAAAACAAAAAATTAATATTACCATGCATAGGAGTTAGAAATCCCAAGTGGTGTGGTAAATTATTTTTCGTAGCCACACCCCCTTTACCATTCATTATGGTGTTGCAACCCCTTAGTCTCAACCCCCTACTACGTCATCATGACGTCATTCCGTGGAAAATTTAAATAAAATAAAATTAAATAAAATTTTTCGTCGCTGGCAAGATTCGAACGTACGATGCTGGGGTTACGAACCGGGAACCCTAGCACCGAGCTACGAACTATTCTTATCAAGTCTATTTTAAAACTTGTATTTAAGATGTAATATTGCTTTTGGGACTTTAAAATTTTATAAGAGTGATAAAAAAATTCTATCACTACGTCACTGTGCCGTCTTTCGCGATAAATAAAATTAAAATAAAATTAATTTTATTTTTCGCGACCGGCGGGATTCGATCCCGCGATGCCGGATTAGGAGTCGGCGACTCTTGCACGGAGCCACAGACTGCTATTTGAAAGATGTGTTTTAAAACTTGTATATAAGCGAAAGATTTTATAAATATTAATAAGACTATTACTTACTTTTAAATTACAACTTTGTAATTATTGTTTCTTAGGGATATCGGGACTTTTTGTTCAGGAATGGGTTTTACATGTTAGAAATAACTTCAACAAACTATTTAATTTAATTTAATTATATTTTATTTATTTAAATCTCATACATATGGTTTCTTTTACAATACATTAATGTGACTTCGATTTTGAAGATAGATAATTTTCAATTTATAGAAAAAATCAATTGAAAATGTGTTTGTTAAAATCGATAATGAGTGAGAACGTTCTCGTTGCCAGAGAAACTTAGTGTTTCGTGGACTTTCACGAATATATCGAATAAACATTTCTGACGAATATTTGAAGTAGGTGGAATGTCGTTGATTAAGAAACAACCATATAAAATGTCCAATCAAGATGATCACTGTAAACAATATCATTTTAAGGTTAGTACATGTCATAATAAATGAATTATTTTATTTATTGAAATAATTAATATTTAAAAGTTAACAAACCTTTCTATTTTCTTTCTTTTGTACATTTCTTGTAGTTTCTTCTTTAAATTTGATTTCATTTACAGTTAAGAGAAGTTAAATCAGCCATTGATACAAGTCCACCTAAAAGTAGATCTCACGTTATTTTTAATGCTAAACGAGCACAATTGGAACGTGAAAGACAAGCACAAATACTTAAGGATAATTTTATACTTCTACAAAAACTAAATGCGATTAGATATCGAAAACGAACTAAGGATGATTATCAACGATTAATATGGCAAGAATCAAAATGTATTAGAGTACATTGAAATCATCCTTTATTTTTTTTTTTAAATAATTACTGATCAATATTAATATTTTATATTGTACCTTGTATTTTGTTTAAATTGTTCAACAATAAATATTTGTCTTTTTGATGCTAATAACTCGTCCTATTATTTTATAATTATATTATTTCAAAATGAAATAATAAATTTTAACTTATCTAATTCAAGATTGCTACATTAGCACCATCTATGAGTCAAATTTTAAAGGTTGATACGTCAGATTCCGATATTATCATCTGTACATATTATTGAAAATAATCAAAATCAAAATTGATTAAATTTGTTGGTAATTTATCTTCTGAAGATAACATAACACTCAAACTTTACAGTACTATTTTGAACGTAAGATGGTGCTAATGTCTTCTTGAAAATTCAAAGAAGATTTAAAACTTTAAAATGATTAAATTATATATTATCAATTACTATGATATACACATAAGAAGATGTGTTTTATATAGCAGCCATTATTTTAAATGATTTGTATACTTCTGATGTTCTATATAATTCTATATATTTTTTGTAAGAGTATTAAACATACAATACCTACATTCCCATATGCTTTAATAATTATAGAATTTACTTTCATATTTATTTTGAAAAATATTACAATAGTAAACACACATTTAATAAAAGATTTTCTATACTTATACATAATTGTAAGTGTATTTCTCTTCACTGTGTACCAACCAATAGAATTAAGTAGAATTAATTACATTTTTAATAAGTGCGATACCACTCGGCATCAAATATATATATATATTACAAACTATAAATGTATGTGTTTAATTAATTTTTATTGAATGAAATGAATGTGTCATAATTAATGGCATTGAAATGCATCATCTGTCTTTCTATTGATTAAAAATCTTGTCTTGTGTTTAACTTATTATGATTAAAAAATATTGTAATTAAATTATTTAGTTAAAATTGAAAAACTAGTACCCATGTATAATAAATAGTATAAAACATTTATATATATATAGATAGATATTATAATTTGCAAAATTTAATATTATACGCTATTGAATAATTTTTTTTGCATATTCTTCATAAAATATACAAAAATTCTGAATCAGTTTCAGCTATATATTTACAATTTTCGTGCGCTTGTTTTTATTAAAAAAAAAAAACATGCAGTGTATTTGATAAACTCCGGGATTACTTGAATGTATTTTCTATAAATATATGTTTGTTTAAGTCAATAGGTGTGTAATATAAATAAAATTATTAATACAATGTACAATAACAATTAGAGAAAAAAATTCTGTTTCTAAATTATATATACTATTTAAATACTATATATATATATATGTTGTATATACATATATATTTTTATCAATCCTGCAATTTATCAGATATTACATACATGTTTAATAAAGTTTTTATTTCTAATGTTCAATGTAATAGGATTTAGATTGTAGTAATTGAAATATTTGCAAAAATGCTTCTTTCTGATACAGACAAATTCATGCGATAGTTGGACAATTAATTGTGTCAGTCAAATACCAAGATAACTACAAAATGTAAATGCTGCACAGATGCACAAGATTATCAGAAACATTCCAAACCAGAATGGTATTGTATCTGAAATGAATAAAATTTATGTTAAAAAAAAAACATAAGATATCAATTACATATTTTGTTCTTATTAAAATTAGAATTAAAAATTGATAAGAGAGAGAGAGAGAGAGAGAGATTATTTTGTATCTACTTACGTCTAAACGGTATACTGTGTATACAAATTCTGTTATCTATAGAAATGCTAATTACAGAAGTTTCAGTATTACTAGTGATAGGTGGTCCATCTAATTTAGTTGGTAAAAATTCTAAACCAGTTACAAACATATTGTGTGCGCCAGGTACATGTAAAACTCTTCTTAAACTGAAAGCAACGTATATATCTACGCTACCAGAGAACATTGTTCCAACAGCTACAAATTTGCCATCATCTGAGACTGCTAAAGCAGATAAAGTTTCCTTATAAGGAATAGATTTGATAATATTGCCAGATTTTGTATCCCACAATTGAAGAAAACTTGAATCCTTTGCCATAGTTGCATTGGAAAGAAGGAACAATTGATTTAATGGTATATTCACTTCTGATATTCTAAATCGACATCTTTTGTACATATATTTAGTATTATTAGGTGAATTCCACGTAAGTTCTTTATTCAATGATCCACTAGCAACGTCCCATAAAATTGCTTTTCCATCTTTAGCTATGGTTATCAATGAATTACCATCAGGACTAAAATCTATATCATCTATTTCTTTTTGATGTGCTGTTAAATCGTGCAATTTTTGCAATTGGGGAAATTTCCATATTCTTATGCAACCATCCGTACCACCGGTAGCCATTAATTTTCCATTTGAACTTATGCGAACTATTCTTTGCAGTGATTCGTCATCGCTATTTAATACAATAAAAAGAATCAAACATGAGATATTAAAATAATACGATAAGATAAATAATAAGATAGAAATACATTACCTGAAATCTGTTTGAACACTGTCAACTGGTTTGATAATTAATTGTAATCTTTTATTTTTAATATTAGAATTGTCATCTTTTATTTCTTCTATCTTTCCCTTCGTTGATTTTCTTTCCTCTTCCATTTTTTCATTTGCTTTTCTATTTCTAACGCTATCCTTGGTTACATTGGCAACTTTTTTAATAACCTCACCATTCTCTAGATTGACTATTTTAGTATTAACGTTGTACAATTGACAATGATTTTCTTGACCGGCTAATATCCAGGATCTTTTTGCATTATTGTAAGTAGCACAGTTCATTACCACAATAGGACCAGTTTCGTGTCTTGTAACTTCTTCAGCAATAAATTGCATTCCATCGTGAAGAAGTTCAAATATTTCCTGTCAATAATTTACAAATATCTATTTCCAATTAATATTCATTACAATTAATATACAAAATGTAAGAATATAAAAAAAAAAGTATATATCTCTTACAAATCCATTGGCTATTCCAGTTTTTGAAGAACCACCACCACCACCAACAAGTATATGTCTACTAGTTAACATTTGTAATGTGTAAAGTGGAAAATTAACCCTAGCTAAGAGGCCACCTTTGTTTCTTCTTGAAGGCATTATGCATATGTTTCCTTATTTTTTCTGTTTTTTTTTTTTTATAATTGCACTCACTGATTATGTAACTATTTATTAAACATTTATTAAGCAATTACCAATGCTATAAGTTCCACGTTTCATAAATTTGTTCCATTGCAAATTTTATGAGAATCTTAACCTTGTACAAATCACTGTCTTAAATATAACCTTTAAAAGCTATTTTAAATATAAATTAAAACAAAAAAATTATTCACGATAAACTATAAATAAATTACTATTAAATATAAATAAAAAGTATTTGTAATGAGTTTTCTATCAGGAAATAATTGACAAAATATTGATATGAACACGTACTCAATCTGTCGCTTAGTAGTTCTATTATCCACCGCTAGGTCGCGACACTTAACAGTTCTCTTGATGGCCAAAAAAGTGATATAATTAATTCTATAATTGTTTATTATTAGAATGAAAAATTATGGAACAATGTTATGTTTATAAATATATAAATGTTTATATTAAATTATAATTAAGAAAATTCGAATTTTTCGAATGAATTATTATCGGATTTATTAAAAATATTTATTTCTCTGTCACGAGTAGTATTAATTCCTGTAAAATCTGTCAATGTTGTTGCATTTGTTAAAGAAACATCAACTTCTGATTCCATTAAAGGATAATTTGGAAATTGCGAAATTTGTGAACATCTAAAAGAAATGATCGGTGACATTACCGACATGGTTTCGGTAGACACGGAATCTTTTTTATCGACATTATTTTGAGGGTCAAATTTGAAAAGTGTTGGTACACTTTTTATAGAAGTATTTAAATCCATTTGCTTTTTTAATAATTCATCCGAAGTAAAAAATAATTTTGAAGTGGTATTCATCATAGTTGTTATTTGATTATTAGTTTCATTAATTTTAAATGGAGACGAGTGTGGTGAACGTGTAACAAAGCTTGGATTTTGATTAAGTGTTTTTAAATCGGTATCTTTTATGAACCATGATTGCCCTCCAAATGAATTTTGTTGATTTTCATCAACAATATCTAAAAATTGTTTATTTAAATTTCGTCTCGTGTTAATTTCTTCTGTTTCATTAGTTTCCATCCTAACGGTTGAATTCATGTCAAAATAATTAGCTGCAGTATCGTTCAATTGATTATTAGAAGACATTTCTACATCATCCCAATTTAAATGATGAGCCGGTTGAGTAGTGGGTTGAATCTGTTGAACTAATTGAGTCGATTCGAAACTTTCTAAAGCTTCGCATAAAGCTTTTTCTTCCTGTTGCATTTTTTTAAATTCAGCAGTATAACAAACATCAAGCTCGTGTATAAGTCCGACGATATTTTTACGATTGAATTCATTATTTTCTATGAGTTTATACATTGCTGCGACACGATCGTAACACGTCTTCTCCCATGAATTTGGTTCGGTAAAATAATCATCTCTCTTAAATTGAATACAAATAATTTGATTAATATTGTACCAAAAAAATTATTTCAATTTTGTTTATTTTCTTACCTTCATCTTAGTAACTTCTTTTTGTGCATAATCTCGAGCTTTGGTAGTAATGGAAACAGGGAGACCTGATACTTCGGCTAATGCAATACCATAATTGTCTATGGGAGTTACACCAACCATTAATTTATGTGTGTATACTAATCGTGCTTCGTTTAAACCTTCAGTAAATTTAGTTTCAGTCTTGAAGCAATGGCTGTAAAAAAAGTAATAACAATTAGTTACTATATGTACAAATAAATAAATAATAACTTACTTTGTAACGTTGTAATATATTTCAGCTAATTTGGTGAGATAACGAAAATGTGTAGCACTGAAAGTAAACGCTGTGGTAATCAAAAGTCGTTCACATATCGCCCATGAAATAGAAGAACCTTCTTCAACGGTTGTACCTCTGCAAAGTTCGTCTAAGATCACTAATGATTTAGAAGTAATTGATTGTAGTATATATTGTGCTTCTTTCATCTGAAAATATAAAAATAAAATATTTATATATTTTTTGTATAAAAGAAAATTTTCATTAATAATTTACCTCAACAACAAATGTTGAAGCATTGCATTCAATGTCATCACGAAAACATATTCTACAAAATATACGATCAGTAATTCGAAATTCTGCTTTTCTTGCTGGAACATAGCAACCAATCTAAAATAAATTAATTAAATTATTTAATTAATATTTAAAATATCTAATAATATTATTATTATATTATTATATTGATCAAAAGTTTGAGTATACCTGTGCCATGATATGTAATAAAACAATTTGTTTTAAATAAATAGATTTGCCACTCATATTTGGACCAATTATTGTATGAAGATTATAAGGTATTGATGCATGCTGTAATATAATGAAATAATTTATATCATATTAATCAGGAAATATATTTTAGAACAAATTTATACTACCACATCGTTCGGTACAGGTCGTTCTGTTCCGAATACTGCCATTATGGGATGTAACGAATCTATTAGTTCTAATCTTGGTCCAAATATTGGTTTTACGTATTCAGGAGATGAACTTATATGAGATAAAGAAATAACTAAATCTAATTCTGCAACGTCAGCACTCAGTTGATAAAGGCAACCAATGTGTTCACGAATGTTCACAAGTAAATCATTCAAAATCCTGTAAATTTTATTTGTATATTAAATTAATCGATATATTTTTCTACGTTAAATAAACAATTGTTTTATTTATAATACCCCCCCCCAAAAAAAAAACATAACTTACGCGTTGCTCATTATGTGAAGATCTTCACAGGCAATTTTACATTGATGACTCAATACTAATAATTTGTTTGTCGTCATAGAATAAGTGTTCTTATTTTTTTGTACCTATTTACAAAAAAAAAAAATTAAAACATAATTAAAACTAGTTAACAATTATTATTAATATTTAATTTACTTGAACAAATTCCGATGGTAAATTGGATGGTTTGAAATCCATTTGTCGAGATACTTCGGCTAATATATAAAATCCTAAAGATGAATTGCATTCCAATGATAAATTCAATTTATATTGTATCGCTAAGTTTTCGACAAGATCTACAAATTATTACAAACATTTGTTAAATAAAATATCATATATTTCGAAAAGCAAATCTTGAATTAAACTAAAATTCCATTTAAAAGATTAACTTTTCATATCATTTATAAGTTCACAATAAGTTTGTCGTGCAATATCCAACAAATCATTAATTCCTGGCTTAATTGCGAAACATCGTTGCATGTTTGATGACGTATACCCAATCAGGGATCTTGCATCAGAATGTATTATTTGTAAAATTTTATTTTTCATTATTTCAAATTGTGAATTCTCCAAATTCTAAAAAAATATAATCGATACATTGAAAAATTCATTTATAATAATAATAATAATAATCATGTTAATGATTGATAAAATTATTAATAAAACAATTAATACTTTTCGAACTTTAACAAAAAATGAAGCACGACCACTTTCAAGTGCTTCTCGTAATTCTGGTACAATTTCAAGAGAATTTTTTAATAAAAGAACATAATTTAAATTTCTTTCTGCATTTTGTACAGTATTGTTTTGTAAAGTCATCATAGAAAGACTCAAAAGACGATCAGCACCATATAATCTTCTTACAAAAGGCTATAATAATAAATAATTATAATTTGCATCAAAATTATTTGAATAAAATATTTAATAAAAGTAAATATACCTGAACGAGATTGCATAATGTACGATTAGAAACTAACTCAGTAACACTATTTTGACGTTCTATAATTATTTCTTCATTGCAAAGAGGTTGTAAAATAGATGCTCTTAAAAGTCTTCTACCCATTGGGGTAACGCAATGATCCATTGAACTTAAAAGGCTAGCATTTTGTTGACCACATTGTGACACAACTAATTCTAAACTTTGTGCACTTTCTATATCTACAATAAAATCAGAAAAATAAATGAATATGTGTATGTATAAATGTTGGATGTACAAATATTTTATCTTTTTATTGCAATCACCTATTACTGTGGTATTGGGTGAACCTTGGAACTCAATTCTGATTGATTTTGGTGCATAAACGATATGTTGAATAAATTCGATATATTTTAATAAAGCTGCGGCTGCTGCTAACGCGTAATATCTATAATATTAATATTTAATATTTATAATAAATATAACATTGAATATAAATGTACAATAATTAACCCTTTGCATTCGAGAAATTATTTTCGGAAAAAGTCTTCGAATGGAAAGGGTTTAATTTAGCAAATATAATTCCTATCATTACTTTTGTTTCAAAAATAATTCCACTGTCGAATATTCTTTTGCACAATGTGTTTTTACACGATCCAAACCGACAGATTCATTAAAATGAATTCTTGATACCGCAGTGATACATAAATTAGGAAATTTTTCTTTGATAGAAAAATACAATTTATTTCTATTTTTGGTTTCGTTGCACATCGTATCTGGCATTAAAATCTAAAATTTTTATTAATTATATTAAATATACTATTATTTGAAATAAATCATTTTTTTTTGTATTCTGTTATTAAACTAATTATTTACCTCAATTGGATTAAATATATAAATCTTTGTCAATGTATTTATGTATGTCTGATAATCACTCATTTGACAAAGAATTAAATGCGAATGGTGAATATCCATTGCAGCTATTCCTACTTCTCCTCTTGCTTCTCCACGGCCAGATGTTACAGCTAAATATAATATTCATTATATTTAATTACATTTAATTTATATATATTTAAAAAAATTCAATAGTAGAATTTTTTGAATACGCCTGTTGACAGGCAACATTTTATACACTTCGAATTTCGTAGTTCAACGATTTGATCACTAGATGGAAATAATTATATATTCTACAGAAATCTGTATTATCGATCATACCAATTTAAAAAAGAAATGTACGAAATAAAAAATTCGAAATTAAATCAAATATATTATTAATAAACATTGTGTATATATCTTATTAATAACAATATTAAAATTACCGAGTATGATGCAAGATTCTGTTGATGTATAACTTCCTGGAGTTCTTGAAGTATTTGATCTATATATTGATGAATTATTTTAAAAAATCTTATTGTATTAAAAAATAAAAACATATCGACAAAATTTATTACCCAATACTTCCCCTACGAGTTGAACTTGGAAGAAATGATGAAGTGGATGCACTTTTTATATTTCGATGCACATTCGTTTTTACAGTATTTGAATTTGTGGGGCATAGTTCGACCAATGGTTTTCTAATTCCAAAGTCAAAGCCTATTGAAATTATTAATAAAAAGTTAATTATTATAAAAAAAAATGTTTTTTCTATTATTGGATTAGCACAAAAAGCAAATAAATTAATTATATACGATATTTAGGTAAAACATTGGTCGTCATTTCTCCTAATTTTCCTCGTCCTCTTCCTTTAACTTTTCCTCTCACAGGAGCCGCATTATCGTTGCGTATAACATTCATATTAATTATATTATTCTTTTAACAAATTTAAATATTATTTAATTATTAATAGATAATTGACGTTATTATAATAATAAAATTAAAATTTTCAATGAACTCGTTCGAACGTACACGACAATGTTTCGTTCAATCAATCGGTGGCCATATTGAATTTGCCACATTTAGCGGGATATTTGAATTTGAAATAAGGTGCAGATAAAATTAAATTTTATTGCACTCCCACAGATACAATTAATATTAAATTATTTATAGATAATTGGCGTTATTATAATTACAAGATAAGTATTATCAAGGCATTCGTTCGAACGTACGACGATTTTTCGTTTTCTAATAAATATATACGGCCAGAGGTTCGATCGTCATATTTGGCGGGACCATTATTTGAATTTGAATTATAATTAGAATGAATGAATATAAAAATTAACTTTAAAAAAGATTATCTTATAGTCTCATAGGAAGAATTTTTTATTTACAAATTCAATGCCTTTTTTTAATCTTTTTTTTTCTTTTTTTTTTTTTTAAATCCGTCCAACGTTACAGAGTTCCGCACAGAACAACAGACTTAAGCGATAATTAATAAATAAACACAATCACAATTACTATTGTTTTGTAATAAATATTATACCGTCGGCCCTCGAAATTTGTTTAAATTACATTCGTATTTACACACGATTCCTAAGTTCTATTTCAACATTAGATATTCCACGTTTATTCAATGGAATTCGATAGGGACAGTTTGAGAAACTCGTATTTTGCTCTTTGATGTAATTTTCTTATTTTTTTTTGTAAAATGCAGGGCAAGAATTGTAAGAAGTTTTCGTTTATAAAATCTACTTTCAGTAGAAGATATTTAACGCTTGAACCCTTTCAAATGAATTTCGAGTAAATTAGAGTACTCATTCTGGTCCCTAATCCAATCATCGCTCACTTTTAAATCACATCTGTTAAAACTCACATATTTTCGTTTATTTATTTATTAGAGATTTAATAATCATCATCAATGTGATTAATTAATTAAGAAAATGCATCAAAGACTTTGTTATTAATCTTCTTCTTTTTCTTATCTTCGTCATTATCTATTTGGAAATACAATTAAGCATCATCATATTGATTGCCAGATCTGCCCATACATATATATATATATATATGTATATATATAATACAATCCCTCTAAGGGAATATTTAAAGTGCAAAAAATGTTGGCAAGATGTAAATATATCTTGACCACTTTTATTACCTCGAAAATATATATATATATATATGTGTATGTGTGTGTACGTATGTGTTTTATACTATGTGAAAGCTTAACGTGAAAATTAACGTTTACATAAAACGCAATAGTAATTTTTCTTTTACATTGGTCTTTTAGAATGCAACTGCGATATAAATGACTTTTTTTTTTTTTTGTTCTCTTTTATGACGAACGTGATTTAAACATTTAACAGTATATTTCAAAATTCATTGCAAGCTTTCCCATTTCTTATTTTTTTTTTCTTTTTTTTTTTTTTTGATTCCAAAGCATATGCTTTCATAAGATTAAAATGCATTAACTTGAAAATTAGATTATTAACACATTTTTTTCTCTTTATTTTTCTCATAGCATTATTTTCGTAGTTTAAATTTCTTTCATTTTTTTTTTTATAATATATATATATATATATATGTTTTTTGAACAAACGTTTTTTTTATCATACATGATTCTCTTTCTTTCTTTCTTTCTCTCTTTCTCGGTATATATATATAAACTTAAGCCTTTTACTAGACTATAAAATACCATAACAGCAGTCTCGCACTTATTATTAAATTTAAAATAATCTTGATTACAAACTATGTAATACGCGTCGAAAATATAGTATAACGATTTTGTATATAATATGTGTATAATAATAGATACATGGATAGATAGATATATAGATAGATAGATAGACGCGTAATCATTTTTATTATCACATGGTGTATACTTTATATTTATATATATATATATATATATATATGTGTGTGTGTGTGTGTGATGAAGAAGTATAGAAAAATTAACTAATTATTAAATTACTTTTATTTTTTATTTGCTTTTTAAGCAAGCTTAATTATTTTTTTGTTTTGTTTTAATTTTAAAGAGAAGGGCATATGAAATAGAATCTTCGAAGATTTACGAATTTTCATACTTTCACATTCTATCGTTTGAACCCTTATTTTTATATATATATATATAGATTTAGCGCACGTGTATGCATATATATATATATATATATATATATATATATATATATATATGTGTACATATAATAATATGTACAAAATGATGATTAATTATTATTACAATTTGTTTGTTTGTTTGTTTTGTTTTTTTCAACACATAGACAAATGCATCAAAATTCAGCTAATTAATTATACTAAAAACGTTACAACTGTATAAGGGACCTTGTGACACAAAGCCAACGACGCTACACGAGAAACTCACAAATATATGCAAATTGATTATTAAAATATAAATTTGAAGGATTGATTTTTACGTCACGGTATAAAACTATCCTACCGTTCGTGCGGGGCCGGCTTATTATTATATAATTAATATTATTAATATTATTATATATATATATATATATTTTCTATATACAAAAATTTACTCAAATCACAATTCACAAGTATGATGTGTGTGGATAATTGACATGATATATAAATACCAAAAAAGCAAGATTAATTATTACTTGCTTTCTTTAATATATATCTTGGAAACATTATATTACTTATTCTTTGTATTCTCGTTTTAATAAAAAAAAAAAAAAAAAATCGAATAAATTTCTTCATACCAATGATGCACATTGCATTAATACTCAATACAGTTTTTAATACAATATACAGCAAAACAATCTTAAATGTATAATGTATCCCTGATACAACCCTGATCATAACGCGAGTATGTGTATCAGATATACATAGACATTCAGTGCTATTTGTTTTACTGTATAAAATAACATAATAATAATAATAATAATAATAATGTTTAATACAATATAATTTATATAACATAACATAAAATGATTTGGTCAGCTTATTAGCATGTTTGTTGTTGTTTTTTTGCTTCATTCATTTGCAAAACGATATCTAAACTGATACCACATGTAAAGCTGAAGTTTAAAAAATTCAAGTATAAGAATTAATAAAAAAAAATAAAACAATGATTAAAAATGTTCTTTTCTTTTTTTTTTTTTTTGGTTTCGTATCCATGATCCAACGCAATAATATTATTTTTGTTTGTTTGTATAAAGAACTGATGATTCATAAAAATTCTTTGGCACGGATGAATAATTTTTCTTTCCTTTTTTTTTGTTTTTTTTTTTTCGTTTATATAATATATGCATCGCACACCTACGATTCGATGAATTTGATAGCTTTTTTTTTTTTTTTTAAATATATATTATATATATATATATGTATAGATAGATATTTTGAAGAAATAGATAACTATTCTGAGTGTGTTTTTAATGCGAAGATACACAATGTCTGATATCGAATTTGATATGGCTCGTTTAGCAATTCATTGTTACACATGGGGGCGGGGCATTATCGTTATCAATCGAAAGCGAAATGTGGCAGGCATATATAATTATAATTTCATTTGAAATACAGGGTGTCCCCCAATTGTCGCTTTATCGAATTGAAACATTAGAAATCATTTTCTTTTTTATTTTTTTCTGGGCAGGTTTTTGGAGCAGTGATATTATATGTATACACTTTGTTAAACAATACTGTAACTGGTCGTTCATATTTTTAAAAAGATAAACAAAATATTCTAATTCTATTAAAAAGAATGCAATAATATTTGTTTTATGTTTTATCGGTTGAAGCGACTTTTAATGGAACATCATCATCATCATCATCATCATTATCATGTGAATTTCTTAAACGTGACTTTCAAGAGGTACTTTGAAAACTTTCGATGCTAAATTGGCGTCTGGCAAGGATTGTGGTCTCGCATTGGTAACATTAAAAACAACGTTACTCGGGCCACGAAAGCTAACTTCGATTAAAAAACTAGCATCAGCAGCTGGTACATTATTAACACGATTGGTACTTAAATCCGGTGAGCTAGTTCTTAATTGACTTTTCTTTGGCTTGTAATCATTTTTAATAACCCTCTCAGCTTCCGATTGTAATTTATTATCAAGCCAATGAACTTTGTCAAAATCTTTCGTACCACCAACGGTGTGTCTTCTTTTTATTGATCTTTCAGGCATCCCATTTTTTCTCT
Source organism: Polistes dominula (assembly GCF_049000335.1). Taxonomy (NCBI): domain Eukaryota; kingdom Metazoa; phylum Arthropoda; class Insecta; order Hymenoptera; family Vespidae; genus Polistes; species Polistes dominula. Next base: position 1,525,726 of record NW_028301061.1, on the reverse strand, counting down.
TCAATTTTGTAGCACTGTCCTTTCGAAAGGATTGTCGTCTTTTACTAATATTACATTCAGTTTTTTCCGTCTTGGTCAATGATTCAGATCGTTTCAATTTACTATTAGGTGATTCCGATCTGTCCGAATGTTTGTTCAAACTTTCCGAACGTTTTAATTTACTATTAGTCGGTGATGCCAATCTTTCTGAATGTTTGTTCAAACTTTCGGATCTTTTTAATTTGGAAAATGTATTTTCCGATCTCTTGTTCAACGATTCGGATCTTTTTAATCTTGATCTTTCCTCGTTATTTGTTAATATCTCGAATTTTTCTAATTTGTTTGAATAATTACTGTCGAGTTCGTGTGCTTTTTTATCATCCGTTTTATTTTCCGATTCGTTTGTTGATTTGCGAATATTTGACGATCCACATCCAACATTTTCCTTCGTAGTTGAATTATCCGATTCTTCTTTCTTTTTATCTTCATCTTTCTTGGTTGAATCTGTTATAATAGTAGCGTTGTTTGTTTCTTTTACATGATTAAGAACAACATTTTTCGTTTCCAATTTGATTGCATTTCGATCGTTGTCCGGTTTTGTCATTGCATCTGGATCGTTTACTTCGGTAACTGTTGAATCTGTATCTTTTTCTAATGCCTCCTAAACATTCATTTATTATTATTAATATCAAAAGATATTATCTTAATCTTAAACTGTTAATATTTGAAATTGAATCTTACGTCTTTAGCTCGAAGAAAATGATTTTTATCGATCGATGATTTATGAAGACTAGGATCCCGGTAGACTTTTTCCGTTGGTTGATTCTTTTCCGAATGGTCCTCCTCAACCTTGATCTTTTTTTGATCATCTGAATTATCTACATTATCGAGTGCTGCAGTTTCTATGGACGTTTGAACTATTTGACTTGATGGATTCACGAGTGACCTCCATTTACGATCGAAGGTTGTCGTAAGGCTGGTCAATAAATCGCTACCTGAAATAAAACAAATTAATTTCAATGAATATTAATTTAAAAAAAAAAGTGATTAATTTGTTTTTAATATTTTTAGTGTGAAAAAACATTCAAAGCACCGTTTAGTTATTTTTTAATTTTTTTTTTTAGAAAAGTATGTGTGAAATATGTTGGATTTTACATCATCATTAAAAATATTCTGCACGAAATATAAATAATTTGAAATAAATAAATCAATCAATCAATGAAACGCACAAATCATTTAAATGAAAATAAAAAGAAAAGAAAAAACGAAAACAACAGTTCTTCCGTACCTAAAAATGAATCACCTGTGAAAAAAATCAAATTTACCATATTTCGAAAAAAAAAAAAACAACAACAACAATATAAATAATCCAAAAAAAAAATATGATGTGGTGAACGATGACGAAAAAATATAAACAAAACAAAAAATTAACAACACAAAACGATAACAATAGCATAAGCGAACAGAAACAAAATATTGTACAAAATTGGTGACTGATATACATATATATATATATTCACATAATGATAATTATTATTCGCTAAATATCGATCATATTTAAAAACGCAACAAGGAGCGGCCATTAGTATGAAAGAAAAATTATTTTATAAATCATAATACCTCACGCATTACAGACGCATCCGCCATTTTACCAATTAAAGCTAATGATTTACGATTATTAAGCTTCACACTTATATGCATAATTATTTATAAAAATGTGACGAATGACAATTACATTTTTTTAACACAAACACACATACGTATTTTTCACATAAAATTATTCCATTGATTTTGAATTATTTAATGTTGCATTTGTCACATTTTGATATATGTTTCAATACTTATTACATAATCGATGATATTGATAATAAAAATGCATGTAATAATAATAATAATAATAATAATAATAATAATAATGATAATAATAATAATGATAATAATAATAATGATAATATACTAATAATAAATATTAAAACTAATAACAAATAGAAATGTTTGTTTTCTTTGCTATTAATCAAACGAAATACATAACGCTTTTGTAATTAATAGTAATAATAATAATAATAATAATAATAATAATAATAGTAATAATAATAATAATAATAATAATAATAAAACGATGACATTAACAATAATAATAATAATAAAAATAGCAACGACAACAATAATGATGATGAAGATGATGGTGATCAGTATAACAATAATAATGATGATAACAACAACAATAACAATAATAATAACAATAATAATAGCACTAAAAGTAGCTGTAAAAGTAGTAGCTGCAGCTGTAGTAGTGATAAGTGTAATAACATTAGTGAAATGATTAACAAAAAAAAAAAAAAACAATTGTAAGCATTTTGGAAAGGATAATAAATCGCAGCGGGACGTAAACGATATAAATAAAATAAAAAAAATAATAATAATATTAAAAATAACAGAAAAATATATTACTGTTCATTTAAGCTTATACAATTTAAAAAAAATTAAAAAAATAAATATATATATATATATATTTGTATTTTTAATTTGAATTTCATTAAAATATAAGCATACAACACATGCCCGCGTACTTGTTTGTCATACACATGATGATTTTCTTTTGCAATTTAATTACCACCGAATATATTTGAGATTGATTTTAATTACTGACGAATAATGATAATTCTTTTGTAAAAAAAAAAAATGTAAAATAATTTAACGATATCTTTGCACAACGATTTATATTCGTATTTTCCATATAACGTCATATCCTCTCCATATCGCTAATTACTGAGAGAGACATATAGTGCGAGAAACACACACATACACTCATCACGCGCACACCCACGTGAAAAAGGAAAAAAAGAGATCAAAAGATTGAAGAAAAAATATATAAAGGACAGAAATATCGAATACTAGAATTTGTTGAAAAGAATCAGGTTGGGGATAAGAAAACAAAAAAAAAAGAAAAGAAAGAGTGATAGAAAGGTGTTTAAGCGGATTAAAGTTTAGAAAAACAAAATACAAAAAAAAAAGAAAGAAAAAAGATAGAATTCGCATGTGTATCGTGTTGGCACGGTTAAAAGACAAAATAAATAAATAAATAAAAAAATAAATAAATAAATAATAATCATTAGAAGAAGAAGAAGAAGAAAAAGAAGAATATAAATTAAAAAAGAATAAGAAGAAAGAGAAAAAGAAGAAAAGATAAAAGCCATTCGAATGAGGCAACTGTCAGCAGCAGCTCCTTGGACACCGATGATGCTCTGTGGTGGTCCTCTGATGGATTTACCTCGGAGAAATCTGTTTAAAGTCTTGGAGGACGCACTGGGCCCTGACCCTGATGACCCTGCTGATCTTGACACCTCTGAAAGGTGCCCTGGTATGAAGGACTGGGTTGCTGCTGACGCTGCTGCTGTTGTTGCTGTTGTTGCTGCTGCTGCTGCTGCTTGGCTCGTTGTTCTTGAGTTTGTTGTTGGCACTGTTGCTGCTGCTGTTGCTGCTGCTGTTGCTGCTGCTGTTGATGCTGTTGAGATTGATGTTCTGTAGAGTGATCTGGTACTGTTAACACCGGTTGATGCTGGATCAGCCGATGATGAGAGCGATGTCTTCGTGGTGGTGCCACTGGACCCTGTGGTACCGTGTAGGTGGGACGATATGTAGCACCAAAAACCCGGGCTTGTTGTATGCCTACGTACGTTCAACGTATTTCGGATTTGTCATAATCGGAACCGAGTGCAAAGAAGGATTGGCTGCGACAGGCGCGATAAATCATCTCTCCCCTTTTACATCTTCTTTCTATATTTAATGTTAGATGTGTGTTTTTTTTTCTTTTTTTTGTTTTGTTTCGTTGCAGTTAAACCCTTCCGCCTCGGTCCAAATTAAACCGATACGTTTTTTTGTTTTGTTTTGGTATTTGATTTTTAATAGTCTTCCTTCACGTGGAAGATGATGATCATTGAAATCAATTTGTTCCTTGTTTGTTTTTTAATCATTGATTGTGGAGTTGAATCCTTTCTGATTTCAATGATCATATATTATTAATATTGAAAGTATAAATAATCGTAGAGACTGAGGCGGATAGGCAATAAAAAAGGCAGGAACTTGACAAAATATGAGCACAGGCGTGTAAGCAGCCAGGCAAACAAGCAGGCAGGCAGTAAACGACGTACTTCGATGCTCGTTGCTTCCAAAAGCGCAGTAAATGTTTCATTTCAATTTTCAAATACCTATATATATATATAAATGTATATCTATATTTATATATATATATCTATAAAATATATATTTAAAAATTGATATTCTTGACGAACTATCGATTTTAAACATTTCCAAACCTGCATGCACGTTTATTATACGCAAAAATTTGAACAAAATCATTGACTGTAAGACTTTTCTAATTCTATGACTAGATTTTTAATTCGTTAATTAAACTATTATTAATATTGTTACATATATATATTATATAAAAACTTTGTCTATAAAATATTTGTCTTTTGTTTTGACAAAAATTATTATTGCAAATGGCAAAAGTTATATTACAAATCAAATGATTTATGGTATTAAAAATTTGTATTAAATATTGTTTGTTGATAACCAAAACTTATTTATGTGTAAATATATATATATATATTTATTATTATTATTATTATTATTATTATTATTATTATTATTAACGATTAGAATTATTGATGTCAAGATTACTGGTAAGAAAAATGTTTATGTATAATAATCAAAGAAATAAATTGATAACACCATGCTTCGATTGACATGCTACGCTAATTTTCGTAACATTGCTGATAACAAAGCAAATTTCTAATTTCGCGTTACTGTAACTGAATAATTGTATAAAATATATGTATAAAAATTAATTTAAAAAAAAAAAAAAAAAACATAAAGAAGAAGAAGAAGATAATAATAATAATAAATAGATAGATAGATAGATAGATAGATAAAAATAAATGTGTACGAGATCAAAAACTTGGATGTATATGTAATAGATGTATAGAAATTTCGTTTGTCTGCTTTGTAAAAAGAAAATGGTTGCTTTATATAAGAACGTGAAAAGAAGTAGATAAAAGTACCTAGAAAGTTTTTTGTTAATAGTGAGAATCTTCTGAGTCCAGTGTAGAAAACATGATCCGGCTACACTCACCGACCATCAGAAGCAAGATTACAAAGAGAAAAATACAGAAAGAGAATATAAATTTATAAGATAAACGAGAAAACACGCGAGCATTTCATTCATTTAGCAATTAATCCACGTCACATTTACTTCTAACAATTATTCATTTATACGTTAATTAATAATCAATTGTTTATAAACATCATGAAAAAAAAATTAATATATTCGACATTTTTTTTCATATTTACAAAAAAAAAAAAAAAAAAAAAAAATAGAAAAAATAAATAAAAATCGCACGAAATTTACATTTTAACATTTTCAATAATTTTCTTTTCATAAATTATCACATCATTATCATTTTTATACTTCACTTTGGTCATCTATCTAAAAAAAATCTTATCTTATAAACAAACATTATTTAAATATTTATATATATATATATTATTAATTAAAGTGTCGTTTTTGTATTACATAATTTAAAGTAAATCTTTGAACTTACGGGTGTACATATTAGATCTGTACAGATTTTGGATACATCCTGATCAGAGATAATGAAGTGCCCAAAAATCAAACACGTTATCAGTCCAAACCAGTTGTATTATCGCGATAAATCGAAAATAGTTTTAATAGAGAAAGAGAGAGATAGATAGATAGATAGATAGATAGAGAGGGGGAAAAAAAATTAAAAATAAATAAATAAATAAATTTAATCTAAAAAAGACAATTCAATACTAACCATCATCCGATACATCTCCAGAAATTCCTCTCCTTTGTTGGGACGGTGATGGCGACGAATGTGGAAGGTTGTGCACTTCGTGAAGCGAATCCAAGCTGCCGTAACGAATAGGCGGTAGGCAAATAGATTCTAAAGACGGCTAAAAATGAAAAATGAAAAAAAAGAACAAAAAAACAAAAAAAAAAAAAAAAAGAAAGAAATTTCAAGGTATATTAAAAATTGTATGGAAATATTTTACCAAAAAGTTGTAGAAATTTAAATATATATATATATATACATATATATTAATGCATAAGAGAATGCATTGATCTCACCTCTTGATCTGTTTTAAACTTTTTGATAACACCATTATTTATCTTCTCGCCTAATACATTACTAAGTTGATTAGTAGCTTGTGCTTTCTGACGTGTCGTTGGTTGTTGTTGTACAGCTATCGACAAAGGAGTAGAAGCCATTCTTGTGGTAGATCTTGATCTGGCATGTTTCTCCGATAAATCAGCTAATGATTTTTCAGCCAACCTTTGATTCACATTAGTTAGTCGTCCGGATAGAAAATTCGGTATCACTGTACTGTCAACTATACTATCTAAGAGATCATCATTTTCCATTTCACGTTTTGCCAATTGCCATTCCTTATCTATTCTTCTTCTTTCCTCTTCACGCTTCTCTGCTTCGCGTCTCTGCCGATGCTGATCTCTCTGCAACATAGCCTTTGTCTCCTGTTCAAACCTTCGTATTCTTTCTTGGGTCGTTGCACTCAGTCCGGCATACGTTCTTATAGCTACCTCATCGTTACTCTGTTTATTCTCATTGGATGCATTAGATGTCATCGAATTTGTATCCAAGCAACTCAAAGCAACCTCGCTCAAAGGCCTCGACGATGATTCCGAACTCGAGGAAACACCACCAACGTGTTGATTCAAATACTTTGATCGACTAGAAGAGGATGAAGCACTTACTGGACTATTGTTATTTGTTGACGATGAACGTTCTAATGGTTCTGATGAATTATTAGAATGATTGTGTTGACTTTTGTTCTCGTGCATCAATACTATTTCACTGACTGAACATTGACGTTCGTTGAGTGCCATACTTTGACGTATTGTCGGTGAACTTTCTGAACTTTCATGCTTTATTTTAACCTATTTAATGATAATTTTTAATGTCATTATATTTGAATCAAAAGTTTATTCATTAAATCATGTACACATGTGTTTTAATAAAACACGAACCTTCTCTTCATCGTGTTCTTCATTCTCTGCTTCATCCTGGCCCTTTCTTCTCCTTTGAATTTTCCTGTTAGCTGCAGATATGATTGAAGATACAATGTCCTTTGCTGATACCATTTCGCGCATGCCTGTTATATCAAAATAAGAAAAAAGCCAGCAAAATAAATAATAGCACATAGAAATAAATAAAAATAAAGTCGAAGCATTGCAATTAGCAAAATTATAATAATCGACTAATTTATGATATTCTAATGTGTTTTCTTTTTTTTTTTTTTTTTTTTTATTTATTATAAAATAAAATGAATTCAACTAAATAAAATGAGTGATACAAATTCACACATATCTAATTTATTAAAACTAATGGAAATATATTTGAATAAAAAAAAATCGTTGATCTGTTAATATACCTTCAACTTTATGTATATTGTTTAGCAGTAGATTATGATTACTATGGGATGTTGGTTCAAGCTCACAACCATCAGCTGGAAGACTTATGTTAACACTAAGTCTACTTAAATCATCGAGATCTTCTTCCGAGAAGAACCAATCAACCTATATCACAAATTTAAATTAAACATTTGTAAAATAATTCAATATACATATATATTGTTTTAATACTTACATTGTTTAATAAACTTTCGACTATTTTACATTGATGAGACATATCAGTGACCATTGTAACCATATTATCCCTTGAACCACTTGCCCGTACTAATGTCGGCCCAAAAACGATTGCTATGTTTTTTAGCTTCCATTTTATTGATTTCACTGTGTTCTACGATTCTCTTCAAATGAAACATTAAATATTTGAGCGTTTCAAAATGATGTTCTGGAAGATCTCTTAATAATTTTCTTATTGTAGCCATTCTCCTTTGTGGATCTTCAATTTTATCAGCATCAATGAACATGGGATACAATTCTGCAGTTAACAACGAATCTGGTAATTGTCGGAAGAAAGATTTCAATAATGAAGATATCACATTCACGTCACTCCATCTTGGATCCTATCAAAAAGAATTAATTTATTAAGATGAAACGATTTAATTTATCTTAATATTATTTAATGAAATATAAAAGTATCTTTATATACCTGTAGATTAATATTCTCAAATCCTTTATTTACACTCTCAGTAAGCTGAGAAATGGCAGCAGTATTTCCTGGCACTCTGTAAATTCCAACAACCTCAAGGCCACGTGCCTCAACTATGCTAGTGCACATTTCAACTATAAGAGGTACAAATTCCGAAAAGGAAGACTACAACAAATTAATAAATAACAATGTAATAAAATAAAATAGATTTTTGTTTGATTAACTTTACGAAATGTTTCTAATTACCGATGGACAAAGTTCAAGGGGTACTTTAAAGGTGGCACCTTCCGGTGGTAATTGTGCAGTAGGCGATGATGGTGAACCAGCTTGTTGACCATGCATTTTTCTAAATTGTTTAGCTACCCTACCCTTCCAAGTTTTAGTTTTTGGTGATGAAAGTGGTTCCACAGTTTGACTTGGTTTTCTTGTTTTATTAACTGGCGATTGTCCAGTTGGTGATCTATTTCTAAATGATGTTAACTTCTTAATACCTTTGTGGCTGGGTAAGGGACTCAGTCTTTGATTAGCATTTTGAACAGAGGCAACACTGGGTGTTGTTGGTCCGGGAGTTTGTGGTACTGCTTGTTGTTTTGAAGTACTAGATGTTACATCCTAAAAATCAAATATTAATAATTAGAAATACTGTACAAATAATTTGCTTCAAAATATGAAGAAATGTATATTTACCAATGGCTTTTCAGTAGCAGCGTATTTATGAAGTGCTCTTAACCAAAGAGCCATAGAAGCTGCATCTTCTGTTTGTAAAAGCACTTCTGCTGTAGGATTAACCACTCGTAAAACATGTTTTCGTTTGGTGTAATCCTCAGCAATATCCACCAATGAACACCTTACATCAATATTTTGTACAGTACCTTCAGTATCGTTAACCGATGAAGGGCTCTGTATAATAATACAATTAATTATAATTATTTATCATGATATTAATGATAAAAAAGTAATTAAATTGCTTTTAATTTACCTGACTGTGACGATCCTTGTAAAAGAATAAAATTGGACCTCGAAGAACACCCCAAATTTGCTTCCAGGAACGATCAGAAGATCGCTGCAATATATACAGAAATATTATTATTAATAATTTGTTATAAACTTATTGTTAAATAATATAATATCAAGACATTTCATTTACCTTGCCATCGAGCACTGTAAATTTAATATGAAGTGTGCCTTCCCGTTCAACTGGTTCAACCTCCTTCGGAATTTCATTGCCACTATCCGTGGTACTTACAATACTGTTACTGTAATAATTCAAACAAACAAATTAATACATCATATTTCAATATTAATGTTGTACTTTAAACGAATCACAGACAATCAACATATAAAGTGTTACGTTGTGTAGTCACTGAAAATTTATATACATTTGATGAGAAACATTTTTTTTTTTTTTTTTATTAACAATTATGAATTTGATTTCATGAGAATGATCATTCAATGAAATATATATATATATATGTTATTAGATATTCCATAGAAATGAAAAAAATTAGATACAGTTGTGCATATATACAGGATGTTTTTTTTTTTGTTTAAATTATAAAATATATTGTTAAAAACTTTGAGGAGAGAAAAGAAAACTCGAACACCCTGTATATAGAAAATATATACAGCACTTGTTATTAATCACATACGATAAAACACTTGCAAGTATTTATGCGCATTCAAACAAAATATTGATAATACAAAAAAGCCTTGTCCACATATAATATATATATATATAGAGAGAGAGATGCGTTGTCTATTATATAACAAAATGACATCACTGAAAACAATCACCTTATATATTAATGAACAATTTTTTAATTACTGCAATAAACCAACATCTGTGTCTGTATATTTTCCCCTACATTAAGAATATTCAAGCTATAAATATTATATCGTTATGGTTTTATCACTCGCATACGTACATATATATATGTATGTATATATATATATATATACACGATAACTCAACATAAAAAGTTATTACATAAAAAAAAAAAAAAATATAAAAACTAAGCCATCTGATCTGGATAGAATAATGTTAGTCATCCTCTTGAGTCACTTTGAAGTGTAGATGATATCCTACATAAAGCAAATAATTCTCTAGTAGACATTGATTTACAAAACACATTATACACACATAATGTATCTGTAACAAAACAATAATCCGCAAATAGATATGACCCAAAACTATTCAGAGAAGGAGAATGAAGAAATATGGTAATGCTGTGCTCATTTCTTTTTTTTTTTTTTTTTTTTTTTTTTTGTACTAAATAAAGAAGAAAAAGAAGAAGATGAAGAGAAGAAGAACCCACGAGTACAACAAAATTAATGAAAAAGAAATTAGAAAATAATAGTATTATTATAACCTCCTAATCTCGCTATTCTCCCCTGAGTATGAGAAAAAGAAGAAATGTAAAAAAAAAAGAAAAAAAGAGTTAAAAGCAATCATAATTAAAAGAAGAAAAGAAAAGAAGAAGAAATAGAACAAAGAATCATATCTTCGCTTGCATACAACAACAACAACAACAAAAATTACTATTACTGTATAAATAAATTTGTCTATTACTAAAAAGAGAGGAAAAAAGAAAAAAAAACCAAAATGGTCGAACGTATTTACAAAAGCAACAAAATTCTAATAAAATTGTTTCAACCAATGGATATCATCAATCAACGAAACTTAAATCATAAATTAATGAACAAAAGAAAGAAAAAGAAAAAAAAAGAAATAAAGACGATGCTTTATCATCTTTCTTTTTTTTTTTTTATGTTTTCATTTTTTTAGGATATCTTTTTTCAAGGCCTTCTACAAAGGATTACACCCTCACCGAAGAGAATGTCGATGAAGATTTGTGGACTGCGTCATATCCTCAAAGATTCGTCTTAATGGTGTTATGTCGCTTGTAAATAATGGTGGTCTCCATCGTCTATGTGCACTGTAAATACATACACATCAACATAACTGAAAAAAAAAACAACTGTTTTGTACGCGCGCGCTCACGCACGTGGTGGAAATGGATTTAATATAACAAATCAAATACAAATACAATAAATAATAAATAATTGCATTACACAGCATCACCAGAAGGAACAACAACAATGACATCTTTTTCTTTAATTATGTGTCGGTGAATTATTTCCAAGCACCCAATACGTGTTTCTCAGCTGTGAATTATACAATGATTCGAAAAGGGAAATGGGCGAGTGGGGAGGGGGCAGACAAAAGTGTTGATTTGTTAAGAGACGCGCTTATATATCACAAATATACATTAAAAATGAATAAACGAGAATGATAAAATATGATGACGAAATATAAGCCAGATTTGTTCAGTCCATCTTGTGTTTTTCCAAACATCAACTTAACCTATACTGATTCATTAACTTATCTATATTAATTATATTATAAATTTTGTTCTACTTTATATTCTCCTTGCATAATGAAATATCTAAAAGTGTAATAATAAAAGAAAAAAGATATTTACCTTCTAAGAACATGAACAGGTTCAGTGTCACTAAGATCTAAATCACTATCAACGTGCATTCGTTCACCCCACGTAGCTTTCAGGTAGGAAACTCTTCTCGTAGCGCGCTCTTCGTCACCTAGAACATCCAAATTATTGTTTAATACTTTGTATTATTTGTAATCATTTATTTTATTAATATAAAAATCATAAAAAATAATACTTACTCAACTGTGCGTTTTTCTGTCGTCTTAAGATTACTCCATTGTTTGATGTTTCATCGCAAGGAGCTGTGAACAAAAATATAATATTAATATTATATTTAATCCTTTTATTATTAATGACCCGAAAAACAAGGACCCCGGTGGTATGAACGACCTACCCATGCGATATTTAGTTACAATTGTTACAAAAAAAATCATAAAAAAATATTATTCTAATTAACTGACCAAGTTGATTTCTAGTAGACTGTCCATAACTTTGGTTTTTACTATCACCATTATTATTATCATTTCGATTGTCCTTTTCATCATCTTCTTGCTCTGTTTGCCACGTATGTCTTGTATTTCCACGCGATCCATTTACAGCTTCCCAAGATTCCGCACTATTACTGCGTGCCCTAAGATGAACTGCTTCTATTTCCATCGTCGGTATTTCTGTAAATTATCATCAAAATTGATTGTAATGAAATTTGTTTTTCTATCGATTTTGTTTACAGTATTAATGGCAGCATGGTAGTACGTGTGTTGGTTAAAAAATCTTTCAGCGAGTGATTAAATGTTTTTTTTTTTTTTTTTTTTTTTTTTTTACGAACAATGCATACAAACTGTTCCAGTTTTGTTCATGCTACAATATTTCTAAGCATTGATCATGTCATCCTAAAGTAAAATTGTTTAATTGACATTGCTTAGACGATAAACATTTTTTTTCTCTTTTTTTTTCTTCACAACACGTTGAATAAAAATTACAACAAAAAAAGCGACGTATACATATAATAATAATAATAATAATAATAATTGTTTGTTATATATATATATAAAAAAAGCTGATCGATTTTTATATTTTAATATCCTGAAAGCTTATTTTATCTTTAATCATGCATTCACACATACTAACAATGGCACACCTCGTTTCCACAATAATATCACTCAACGTTTATTATGACGAGTATAATTTTTTACTGAAATAAATTTTGCAACGACAACAAAATAAAACATAAAGCAAAAAACAAATATCTTTGGGGGGGGGGAAGGTTACTTCTTTTTTCCCAATTGAATCTTTAGGGATACAAATGAATGATCGCGTTCACTTATAAACACTTAACATTGAAACAATATGGAGGACGACGTTCAAACAAAATGCACGATGATCACTATAATAAATCATAAAATGACGACAACAAAAAAAATAAAGGAACACATGAACCGCTTTTCTTATTCTACCTTGAACTTCTTTATAGTTGGCAGGGGGTTCACAATGGATGTACTTGCTGCCTATAGGAAATATTCTGTTTCCGGATAATCCCCTCCCTAAGCCACAATATTTAAATATACTATATACTTATATAGTAATGAATAATAATAACCAACGTCAAATAAAATTCACGTATGAATAGATAAATAAATGAATAAATGAATTAATAATTCAATGTCTGTCATTGATTAAGGTATTGATTGTAAATAAAAAAAAAAAAAAAAAAAAAAAAAAAATACAAATAAAATATTCAAACAATACTCACCGGAATCTAACGATTTGCTTTCCCTGTTAGCAGGTATTCTTCTTGGTTCTTGCGATTCTGCTTTGGATTCGAATTCTCTTTTCATGACGGCAACGTTTGGTACACTTCTTTTGTTCGACAACCTAGACAATTCGCTTTTGTATAAATTAGTTCGATCGCTGGTTGGTTCTTCATCGTCGCTGAGAAGTCTACCGGATTCAAATTGTTTCGCACGTCTGGAAACAATTTGTAATCCTTGAGGTGGTACCACAAATTTGTCATTATTTTTTTTATCCGGACCAGGAGAAGATGGTACGGAGAGTGATTCATTCCTAGAATCTTGTGGATGTTGTTGTTGGTGTTGGTGTTGATTTGTTGCAATAGAATTCGATGCGTTCTCATGGATTTTTGACAATGTACTGACAAACACAGATTTACTGTTAGCCTTATACCTATCCTGATCGTTAGTTTTAGTCGGTGGATAAACAAAATGATTTTCCTTTCCCAATTGACTCTCGTAAAGACTCGAATAAAATCTATCTCTGATGCTAATCTGACTGTCAATTAGATTCGAACGATCATCGTTCTGTTCACTTCGCGAATTATTATAATCCGATTCCGAATCAAGATCAATTTTCACCCTTTGAACATTTTGATTAGACGGTTTGGTTAATGACAATTTGCCATTGCTTTTGTTATCGATTCTTCTCGTAGGCGATTGTTGCCTTTGTTGTTGTTCATTGGGTGGCCAAATTTGCCTTTGAAGTTTTTGCGGTCTTGCGTAAAATTCTCTTTGAATAACAGCCGAGTTTGTACTAGCACTACCACTACCACCACCACCACCACCACCACCAGCACCACTACCACTACTAGCACTACCACCACTACTCTGTTGCAATCTCAATGCATCCTCGGTGACACTCCATCCAATTGGATGACTCGGTCTGCGTAAAAATTCTTCCTTTTGTTCGAAACTCTTACGTAATCTGTTCATGATGACAGAATCGTCGGAACATTCGTTTCCAGTAACAGTCGAATTGGAGTCGAACGAGGACAAACTACCCTTGCTGATTGGGGATGAGTCTCTTCGAGAATCCATACTCAATCTCGAACTTGGATCGTTAGATCTAAGTGCGTCTATACTACCATAACTGGGAACTTCGGATTCGTTAGTTTGACCACCAGTAGACCCACTACCTTCACTCGCTCGTCTTGCTATCACACGTCTGCCAGGACGGTAAATAGGAACTTGTGGTTCCGCACGGGATATTGGATAACGCAACATCGTTAATTGTTGTTGTTCTTTTTCATACTGTCCACCAGCAGATTCAGCTGATCTAACTCTCTCGTAAATAGGATCTTTGATTCTATCGTAAATTTGTTCGCTACTTGGTCTGAAATATCAAAAAAGAAAAAAGGAAAAAAAACAAACATTGTAAACAAATTTAAAACAGTTTTATACAGTTAATGAAAGAATTTCAATGTACTAACCTAGAATAAATCGATTCGGGACGCGTTCTATCGTACAAATCGAACCTCTGATCCGGTGATGGTCGGGTGTACGATTGGGGTGGCGATTCCATGGCTTCGCGAACTTGTTGTTGGTGCTGTAATTTTCTCGATTGCATTCTATCTTCGACGGGTTCGCATGGTATATTAGTTTCCTGTAAATATCTTCTTTGTTGTCCTGCGATAACTGGTATAGACGGTGACATCTTGTTGCCTTGTGATTCCTTATAAAGAACCTCTTCATTATCTCTACAAGTTGTTGCAGTTGTACTTAAATTTTCGGAATCCGGAAGGGAACACATCCATGATTGCCTGGTTGTTCTTGGCGACGGTCCTGGTATCATACTGATAGACCTGCGTTGCTTTTGAGAAATCCTCTCTGGAGAACGTAATCTTGGACGTTGATTCGTCTCAGGATTATGCGCCGTTTCACCAAAATACTATCATCAAACATTTACAAATTATTTATATATATATTGTTATTGTTTATTGTAAATTGAAATATAATTTATATACCTGTTGCAAAATATCGTCTTCCTTCGAAACAACGAGTAAACGTAACCAAGGACCCGCTTGTTGAATACGTTGAACTACACTGGCGTATTGTTCACCTCGTGTCGCTATTCCATCAACTGAAACAACCCGGTCACCCGTACGAAGGCCTGCTTCTGATGCTGGCGAATTAACTCGCACCTGTTTTACGAAGATCGTGTCCATAGGTTCATCGATCTTTGTCCGCTCGTGTCCTGGCAACATCTGAGAATAATTTATCATTTAACAATCGTATTAATTTCATTTAAATGTATAGAATTACATATTCATACAAAACGTTGTCATTTATTTCAACTTACGCAACAGGACTCGGGCGGATAAACGATAAAATGTCGAAGGGTGAATCCAAACCCATTTTCACTACGTCTAAGCAGGAGAGTTCTTGGACCACGTAGTGGCAAACTCTCCTTCCGAGTAGCTGTTGCCGATGTTGGTGCTGGTGGGGGTGGTGATGTATGTCGCACCTAAAATCATTCATCAATTTTTTTTTTTTTTAATTAATACAAAGATAATACCAACATGTTTTTTTTTTTAGTATTTAACATTGGTACTTTAGGAATATATTTTGATGCATATGCGTTTCTACGTAAGCGCAATTTTTCGATTGAATTGTAGATTCGTAACTACGTCAATCGGTAGGTTTCAAAAGACGAAATTAAATACGCCAGATGTGTTCTTTATCATTGATATCCCATGTAACTGCTGCGTATTATCGCATGTAAAACTATATATATTATATACAGTCTGGTATAATGTATGTCTGTGTGAAGTACGAGGTCGTTAGGTAATCGCAGTAGTAAAGTGCATGTTACTCGCACAGGAATGACCTTAATTGTCTGCTTCATTGCCTAGGTTAACTCTCGTTATGTGATTTATCAATATATTATTATGAATAGCCATTTTAAAGATGAAAAAGAAATTCTTGCATTCATTCTTTCATTCTTTCTACACTTGAAACAAAATAAAAAAAAAAACAAAAAAAGAAAAGAAATGTATTTATAGTATAAAAAGAAAGGGGGATGAAATAAAACACGATAAGCAATCATGAATGAATTACTTTCTTTCTTTCTTTTCTAACCTAACCTCCTAACCTAACACAATTCCAAAAAATTAAGATTATTAATTCGAATTGGAAAATTATTTTGGTTTTTAGCAAGAATGTATATAATATAACTTCCTGTGTGTGTGTGTGTGAGTCTGCCAAAAATATATGGCGGTTTTACTTTGAAAGATGTTAAATAATATTTCACAAGTTATATGTTTTAATAATTGCAATGAAATGTTGGTAAGAATTTATGTGGCATATTTTCCAAATATTTTATTTGACAAAAAAAAAAAGAAGAAAAATTAAAATTACATTATAACATAAAAAGCATTCTATTTTAATATCATTTAACACTTTAAAATAGTATTTAAAACTTGAAAACTACGTTTTATAGGTTATGAAGATAAACATGGGATTATTCTAATATGGGATGATATACTGAAATTTCATGTATCATAAACGTTAATTACAGGATTTTGGAGGTACAAAGATTGAGGGAAGGGGATGGGGAGAGGGGGAGGAAGAGGGGGAGGAGGACAAGAGATAGGATTAAGAAAACTTGCCAAGAATCTCGAGTCACATAAAATATTTCAGATAAAAGAGGAAGAGAGAGGTTGTGTTCTCTTTTTCTTTTTCTCTATCTTTCTCTCTCTCTCTTTCTCTCTTTGCTGACGGAGTTCGAATAAAAGGTGGCAACTTTCCAGGAAACAAAATAGCACCACCCAATTCGAAATAGTTTAACCAATGAGAATTTCCATGAGACTACCTTTATTACACACTACCCATTGGTAATAAATTAAAACGAAATTTTTCATTTTTAGAAAAAAAAAAAGGGGAAAATCCCCACGTGTCTCTGATTGCAAAAAAAAAAAAAAAAAAAAAACAAAAAGGAAGAAGCTCATTAATCAATTTTCACTGAATTTCGCAATACTAAGAAAGATTTCATTCCAAGAATCTCTCTCTCTCTCTCTCTCTCTCTCTTTCATTTTATAACTTGAACAAAATACTTTAAAAATGTTACTTTTACTTAAAAAAAAAAAAAAAAAAAAAAAAGAAATCTTATAAAACTGAGACATTAAATTGAAATCCTAAAAATAACACTCTCTCTTTCTTTACTTTCATAATTTTTGTCCTAAGTACTTACTACTTACTTAGTTACTTGTCTCTCAAAGATGAACTATTACGTCATCGTCGTAGATCGCTAGTTCCACTAAACGCCCACCTTCATTTTGGCAAAGCAGCAGACAGAGAAGATCATAAATTACTTTTTTTTTTTTTTTTTTTTTTTTTTTTAAATCAAAATCGTCTAACCTAAGAAAAATTTGCATTCATCAAAAAACCCTAGTTTTAACTTAACGTAACTACTCTAATCAATTATTCAAACTTAACCTAACTATTATTTATGTATAAAATACCCAAGAGAGAGAGAGAGAGAGAGAGAGAGAGAGAGAGAGAGAGAGAGAGAGAGAGAAAGAGAGTTTATTAAAACGGTATAAATGAGGTGCCGTTTTATTTGAATAAACTGTGAACATGTAACGGCACTTAAAGATGAATTAACTTAATTCAACAGATCATACAAGGATTATATTTGTCCTCCCAATCAAACAGTCCCCTTCCCCGCCATTTTATTGTCGTACTCTGTATAGTCCAATTGCTTATTTAGAAAAGAAAATAAATCAAACAGCAGCAACAGCAACAGCAACAGCAGCAGATTCTGAGTCTACTCAAGTTGAACCACAAACGTCTGCCGTGGTTCACCAACGTGTACCAGTGGTTTTCCGTGTTATCTAATATACGTATCACTTTGACAACACAACTAGGCACCCTCCTCTAATGCATTGAAGTACACACACACACACACACACCAGTCACACAAGCGTATCATTGGGTTATTAAAGAGAACGATGGCTTTCGCTTGATTTCGTTAGACCGCATACCAAAAATAATCCCCCAACTAACTTTACCTACGTATTTACTTACGTACGTATGCAGACACGTTTGTAACTCACAATGGCGGGTGTGAGCAGCATACGCTAACTCATTTAGAACAAAACCTGAGTAGCATAAATAACGAACGGGTATTTGTCAATTAAAAGAAGAAGAAGAAGAAGAAAAGGCTTAAACAAATAGACATGTGTCTATAAAACTAAAGGGTTGCTAAAAGGTTTAGTATATCCTAGAAATGTTCATCTACGTCACTAAAAAAATCGATATATTAGTTAACACGTCATACCCCATCATACATCAATGTGTCATCTCTATAGAATTCTCAGGAAGAGGTAACCGGAGAGATAGAGAAAAAAAGAAAAAAAAAAAAGAGAACAACCATGAAAAGAAGACACCCGGTGATCAACGGTGTGTCCCATTTGCACAATTTGCAATCCCCCTATTGAATATATATATATATATATAAGCGTTAGCATACGGTCACCGTGACACCATTAGCATTGTACCGGTGGTACCGTGCTGCTGGTAACTCTGCTGTTGGTTCGTCTGTTTCATTGTGACTTTGCCTTGCTGTTGCTGCTGTTGCTTCTACTCAACGTTGCAGCCGAGCGAAGCCGTCACGCGTCAGATACCACATGCGGGAAACAAAATAGGCACCGGTTTTACTGGAATACGGTAAACACACTCTCGGTATGGTACCTACCTACATAATGCGAAACTTTTGACTTCCTGATTAGAAAAAAAAAAAAAAAAAAGAAGTAAGATGGGGTGAAAGGTGGGGGCGGGACGGGGAGGGGAGGGGAGGCGGGAGTACGGGGAAAATAATGAAAGAAAGAATGATAGTTAAGTAGGTAACCACTTCCCTAAAAGCGTGACTATAGGTTATTCTAACAGGAAACTCTTTTTTAGAAGTAAAATAATAAAAGTAACAGTTTTGTTAACAGTAGATGAGAAACTATTATATTTTCACCATTAGTTGAAGTTAGTTGTAAATCGTGTGTATCCAGCAGACTCTTTTCCAGAGGAACTACATTTCTTCTTGAACATATCAAAAATATACCACACAACCACCACAGATCAGATCAGAGCAGAGCAGAGCAGAGAGTAAGCCCCACCTTTTCTTGGTTTGCTTTTATGATCATCCTTGTCCTTCGTATATTCAGATCGTCTAACAGCTTTTCTGTTAACTATCAACGCCTATAACGTGTAAACTAAAGCCCACTTAGTTAAAGTACATACTTTGTTCATTCTCAACGTTATAAACCCAATTTCTAAATAATATTATTCAATCCCCCTGTAATACAGGAATAAAATGATCTAATATACTGTACTGTATAAAGAGTTTGATCGATATAATGATTATAAAAAAAAAAGAAAAAAAATAAATAAATCTGTGAACTTCGAACTTGGTTTACGATTTTTTTTTTTTTGGTTTGTTTTTTGTTTAATTGGGTTATATTTTTAAAAATAAAAAAAAAAATAAAAAGATTTGGCTATTTTTACGTTTCCTTAAACGACGACGCCACCTATTTCTCTCTCTCTCTCTCTCTCTCTCTCTCTCTCTCTCTCTTTTTCTGTATACAATTGAAACGCGTTCTTGGATACTTTCAAAGCAAATCGAATATGTTTATATGGAAAACAGATCCTATGAACGGGAGAGTGTCAATAAACACATTTGTGTCTGACAAACGGCAAGGAGGTCGGAATTGGAGGGATATAGTTAACGCGTTGAGGAAAGTGGGTCGTGTCGAGGAAAGAGATAAAGAGAAAAGGAGAAGGGGGGGTTTTATAGGAAGAGAAAGAGAGAGAGAGAGAGAGAGAGAGAGAAAGAGATAGAAAGAGAATCGATCGACCATATTACCAGTCGTGAACAATTCACTTCAAAATCATCGACACAAATGCGATGGATTTTCTAAAAGTCGATTTATCGTATATAAAATTAAAAACCATTGAGAAGAAATGAGAGAGTGTGTGTGTGTGTGTGAGAGAGAGAGAAAAGAGACTATAAGATAAACGAAAATGATGAGCCCCATTTAAATTGCACCGTTATAACCCTCTTTCCCAAAACATTTTTAAATTTGCCCCCACTGCGCCGCCATTACCATCAATCCTTTCTTTCTTTCTTACTTTAGCGAAATATAAAATTGGAAAATGGTGTCTAACGCTCTACGAAGATAAATAATTATATAATTATTAATATATTATATTATATATTAATAAATAATATTAATTAATAAATAAATTAATAAATAATATTGTATTATTTTGTATATATGGAAAATGGCGTCTGACGGTCTACAAAAATATAATATCCAATAATAAATTAATTAATAAATAATTAATAAATAAATAATATTAATTATTATTATATATATATGTTTCAAGATAGAAGGATTATTCAAAGATAAAAATAAATAATAATATTAAGATCGTTTTCGTGCAAAAATATCGCGTTTGAAATAAAATAAAAAAAAAAAAAAAATAATCGTCGAAATGCTGATTAAATCCCGTTACGATCGAACGGGTCCTCCTCCTCCCCCTTCCTCCTCTTCCTCTACCTTTCTCGCTAACGAATTATGAGGAATAATAATTTGGAAAGTTTAGCCAATATTTTGCCGGAACATTTGAAAGAAAGTAAAAAAAAAAAAGAAAAATGAAGAATACAATATAAGAATAAATTAAATCTTAGTTTTAATTTTGCGCATTAGAAAATACAATAATATAAAAAGATTAATAACACATAACCTATAAAAACTGTATTCAAAATTTGAATAAAACAAACAAATACAAAAACCCTAAAATAAAAAACCCACAATTATCCAACAGTTCTTCTTCTTCTTCTTCTTCTTCTTCTTCTTCTTCTGAGCAAATTAGTTTTTGTACATTAGAAAATATAATAATATAAAATGATAAACCTAACCTAAAAACTGTGTTCCAAATTTGAATAAAACAAACAAACAAACAAACAAAAACCCTAAAATAAAAAACCCACAACCATCATCGAACGGTTCTTCTTCTTCTTCTTCTTCTGATCAAATTGGGAACAAGAACGAACGGTGGTTTCAGAAAGTTTCGAAATACTTTGGTTAGCGAAAAGATTAGGAGAAAGGGGAAGGAGCAAAAAAAAAAAAAAGTAACGAAAAAGGTAAAATAAAAGGACAACCCTTTTCAGAAGGAATGAGTTGGCTCGTTGGTTTCCGCCTTCCTAGTTGCAGACCTCGTCTATTAAAGACTAATCGGCCGTTAACCGATTGCGAACCGGTTCGCGTCGACGATCTACAGAAATTCCAATCTTTCTGTTTAAAATTATTACCATCGAGTGTAGTTTTGCAGTAACGTCCTCCTCAAACATTTTCCCAACGATACGGGGTTTGTGTGTGTGTGTGTGTGTCTTGGGGAGAGGGGGAGGGGGTAGGTATTAAACTGTGTACTTTTCATAGAAAACAGAAAGAAGGGAGGGAGGGAGGGAGGACGACAGTCTTTTTAAAAAACTTTAAATTCAACTTAACAAGATCTCCGACCATTTAATAACCCATGTCTAATGTTAAATGTAAGATCATCAGATTAGCAATGACTATAACACACTATTACTAATACTACTACTACTACTCCATCGTTCAATTGTAAATAACACGAAAGGTGAATTAGCTGAACAGTCATCAAAACCATTTTTAAATTTAATCTCATCACACGCTTGTGAGAATTAAAAAAAAAAAGAAAGAAAGAGAAGGTGATTGAATAACAGTATAAAAAAAAAAATTGGAAAAAAGTATTGGGATCTGTAGCACTTGAATACGCTATCTAGTGGCTAAATACAAAATCAGAGTAGATAGGTCGAATTGCTACGCTGCGTGAGATCTTCAGCACTTGAATACGCTATCTAGTGGCTAAATACAAAATCAGAATAGATAGGTCGAATTGCTACGCTGCGTGAGATCTCTAGCACTTGAATACGCTATCTGGTGGTTAAATTCAAAATTAAAGTAGATAGGTCGAATTGCTACGCCACGCCCCCCTTGCCAGAGATCCCAATGCAGAATATATCTTGATTGTGAATTACGTAAAATGGTTTTATTTAGATTGAAATTTGAAAAAAAAAAATAATAATAATAATAATCAATTGCAATAACAAGATCTTTGAGAGTGTGTTATCATATTATCGATTATGATTGACTATCGTGTAAAGTTGTGATCGATCGATCGATCGATCGATGATGATGATGATGATATTATCGATGATGTTCTCTCTTCTCTCGTTTAATAAATGCCGACATTTTCTTCTTTTTTCTTTTTTTTTGTATTCCTTTTAAGAAGATTATTCATTGGTGGTCAACACAACGACCATTTTTTTATTGACCCATTTTTTTCATTTCTCACATCAGATGTTGAGTTAGGGTGTTACAAATCATTTAATTTTTGTTTTCTCTGTCTCTCTTTTTTTTATTTATTTATTTCTTTTTTTCTCTCTCTCTCTCTCTCTTTATTCACCCTAAGTTGTTTTATGAGAATTAACAGGCTTGAGATTAAACGAGAGGAAGAGAGAAAAAAAGTTACGTAATTTCGCATTACAGACACGTTCATTGCGTAAGTTGCTACGACGCTGATCAACGATCGGTATGGAGGATGACCGGAGACCGGTAGAAACGATACGATACGATACGATATATGCGGTTTCCGTTTTGACATAGAAAAATTATTTGAGATACCAATAAATTCTTTTTTTAATCATTTATAATTACATAAACCTTGAGATTTTGCCAATATTTTGTGTGTGTGTTTTACAGTCTCTCATTGGCAAACGTAGTTTTGTTCATTCAACAACACGAGAGAAGAAATAAATAAATTTAGAAAGATAGTGTGTTTAACTAAAAATAAATAAAAAAAAAAAAATATTTTCTTAGATTTTTTGTACTTACTTTCTAATTTATCTATCCGATATCAAATCTCGAAGATTAATACTCCGTTGTTATCGATATTAAATGAATCAGAAAGTAATGTTACTTTTTTTTTAACCTCAAAACTTGAACGAATAAAAATATTTATTATTAATTAATAATTAAATTAATTAACTAAATTAAATTAATGACATGTTATCAACAATCTTTTTCTATGTGGTATGGAAAATGTTTAATATCGTTACGTAAATAAAAATCATCAATCGGTTTTTTTTTTGTATTTAAAATATTCGAAAGGATTTGACATGCGTAGTTAAGACGCCATTACTTTTTGATACCTCTATAAAATATATATTTAAAATTATATTATTATTAATATTATTATTAATATATTGTGTATTAGGTATTTATATAATATAATAAATATTATATAATTTTTTATAATTTATTAATTTATGTAATATAAAAGTTAATAATATTATAAATATAATTTATAATAAAATTTAATAAAATAAAAATTAATAAAATATTATAAATATAATTATATATATTTCATAATTTTTCAATTACCTTTGACACTGTAATCGATAAACATTAAACGATAAACTCCTATGCGTATGTGTGTGTGTGTGTGTGCATATGTGTTATGCTAATAAACGGATTATACATGTAGATCGTTTTCTCATTCATAAAATATTTTCTCAATACTTTCATGTTACGTATGTTGGATATAATTGGATAATAAAAAGAACATTCTTTTTTTCTTTAAATAATAAATCTTTATAAAAAGCATCTACGATATTCATAAACACACACACACATATATATATACATATATATATGTACAAACTCACCTAAGAAATTAATCGAGCGTAAAACGCATACACCGCTGCAATAAACCCCTTGACGATGATGCCGCAGTGCACTTTCCGAATGAACACAAAAATCTAACCACACGGTTCATCAATTTTCTAAACTTCGAATAAATAATTTCGATAATCCAAAACTACGATATTATTAATAAACATTTATATATATATATATATATATTACACCTATACACACACATACACACACACACACGCACACATAATCCTTCAAGTCACTATTTTAAAATAAACCTTGTTTTTATTTCAAACAGATAGATGTAACAATTTGTACGAGTAAATAAATAATAATTGCAATATCATCAAACGATTATTTATACGATCAAAGTTCGATCTTCTTTTTTAAGACGATAATACAGGTAAAGTGAAACAAACTCCATAAAAAGGATTTCCCTTCTCTGGTCACGTTTTTTTTTTCTTCTTCTTCTTCTTCTTCTTACTTTACTTTACTTTATTTTATTTAAGTTGAGAAAGAGAAAGCGACGGGGAAAATAAAATTTAAGGACACGAGTGACCAACTGTTTGCTACTACTGTAACTTTTCTTTTTTTCTTCAAAAGAAGAAAGGTGAGAAGGTAGAAAGGTAAATGAAGGTAAAAACGAATAACTCAGAAGAAGAATAAAAACAACAAC
Source organism: Polistes dominula (assembly GCF_049000335.1). Taxonomy (NCBI): domain Eukaryota; kingdom Metazoa; phylum Arthropoda; class Insecta; order Hymenoptera; family Vespidae; genus Polistes; species Polistes dominula. The sequence goes on along the minus strand of NW_028301061.1, from coordinate 1,500,943 downwards.
AAGAACAACAAGAACAACAACAGTATGGTGTTCGTACGATACCAACAACGATACTGGTGAATCAAAACGATGAACGTTGTTGTAGGTTCGTTAGTTCGTTCTGTGCTACGTGGTTGCTGCTGCTGATACCTCTGCTGTTCTCACTGATGATGGTGATGGTAGTGGTGGTGGGGTTCAAGAAGATGGAAGTAAAGAGGTGGGAGAACTGCGTGTACCTAGTGTTAGTAGTTTTACCTACCTCCTCTAGCTACCGCCTCCAACTCTACCTCCACCTTTTTCCGCCTCCTCAACCCCCAACAAGTCCAACACCCAACCCCACCATCACCATCACCATCACCACACCACCACACCACACCACAGGTTTTGCTTACCGGAAGATGCCGCACTGTACCGTGACGATCTTTATTGAATTATTATTGTCGTCATTTATTCGTTTAGTATATTTTTATAATAATTATACTATTATTTAATATTAATATTAATATGTATGTTTATATATTTTGTCAACCCCCTTTTTATTTAATGTAACTAAATTGAAATGATGTAATTGTGTGTAGTATGGTTGTGTTGAAAATACATTTTATTTATTATTGATTTTTATTTTAAATAATTAAACAATAATATTTAATTTTAACAATATTTAAATTTTATATTTAAATTATTAACCCCCTTATTTAATTTAGCATAATTAAAATAAGCTAATTATTTATAGTATAATAAAAATATTTAATTTAATATTCCATTTTTTTTTTTTTTAATTAAAACAATTTTATATTCGAATATCAACCCTTCCCCCACTATTTTCTAATTAATTTTCTATATTAAAAATAAAAATTATATTAATTTAATTATATTATCTATTTTCTATAAATTTCTATGCAAATATAAACAAATAATAAATTATTCATAATTTTAAACAATGAATTAATTGAATTACTTTTAAATTCTTTCCAACATGGTGGCATTTTTTGTACCCCCTATTGACAAAAAATTGTACTAATGTTAGTTTAAACGTACACAATTTTTCCGCTAGAACCAATATAATAATTAAATTCATTAAAAATAATTGAGATAAAATAAAAAAAATTTGAATAACAATCAACATAAACAATTATAATTATAATTATAATTATAATTATCTTTCAATCATAGGTTGATTGAATAGTATAATGCATAGGTTAGATTGAAGATGCGCAGGCGTATCGAATATGATACATATATGTGTATATGTGTGTATATGTGTGTGTATAGCATAAATATCGCTTATAAACACTGTGCTCTCTATTGTAACTTGGGTTCGTGCTTGCTATGGCATTATCAGCAGTATTAAGTGCATCGTAAACTATAGCTGGTCTATTGGATGTGTACACGGATGTGTTCACCTAACATATATCTCTAAAGTAGTATATATATACATATATTATAACTTACATGTATACATATATATATATAATATATATTCAAACTATTCCATTTAAATTTCAAGCAAAATTATTTGTAGATAATTTAAAAAAAAAAAAAGAAGTGAAAAGAATAAAAAGAAAAAATAAATTCATTTTATAGCAATTAACACTAGATATACACCGCCATTTTCAATATACCACACTAGTCAAAATGAATGGTGTATAAAAAAAATACTTTTTAAGGCTTCCATTTTTTATTTATTCTTAAAAAATAACAACAAAAAAATGTTTAACAATAATAATTTTAATAGATAAATGGATTTATAGATATTTTTAAGTAACAAAACGCGTTTAATTATTTACAGAAGTCAAATGTTACATGAAGTAGAAATTTTGAATTAAAATGGCGTCAAAACCAGTCAAACTGACTGGTCTGGTATATCTAGTGTTAAAGTAAAATTTGTTGTATATATATATATATATATATATATTGTATTGATAGGTATAATATAATAAAAGAACTTTTAAAACTGATAAAATTAATCAACCTTGAGAACGTAATAATAGTATAAGAGTGAAGCCCTTAATCCTTAGGTGAGATTTACCATACACGTGCACCTTCTCATTCTCCACTTTAAAACTGCTATACATGTATATATATATATGACAGCTTTGTTTGAAAGTACTACCAACTCTTGCCTATTCATGAGAGACAATGTAGAAAGAGAAAGATAGATAAAAAGAGAAAGAAAGAGACGTTTTATCGACAGCTTTGCAAGCTATGGTGCATAAAAGGCAAAGGACGAGCACGTACTGTGAACGTATATATAGAATAATAAATATAGTTGTAAATAAATATGTCGACGTGTAATACGTGGTAATGGGTAAGGAGTATGCGCATGCGTATAAATGTAGTGTATGTGTATGCATGTATGTATGTATGTACTTGCTTAAATACATTCGTCATCGATAAAATAAATGAACTTTCAAATGATTCAATCGATTTGATGATTCTTTTTATCTATCTATCTATCTATCTTTCTATCTATCTATTTTTTTCTCTCATTTTGATATTCTTACTTTCACCCCTTTATCTCTAACTCACTCGAAATGTTCCCTTCTATTTCTGATCTACTAAACGAGGTCAAGGCTATTTATCCGTGACGAATATAACCTAACTTCTTTGTTCGAATTTTTTAAATATTCTTCTTTAATCGTAGATTTTTGTGTCATGAATTAATTTCAATATTTTATTACATAGGAAGATATTATTGTATAGGAAAATATATAGAAATTATTATTGATTTATTTTAATTGGTAAAACTAACCCCCCACTACGTTCGTCTGTTTCCCGCCTTTTTTTGGTTTCAAACTAAACCTAACTTTTTAACGAGGGATATTATAAATAAAGATATTAGACGAGTATATTTTGATATTTAAGTATGAAAGTATTAATAAATAAAATTAATAGCATTAAAATTAATAATAAATAAAAGATTATCATTGAATAATTATAATTTGCAAAACTAACCTTATTTATACCTCCATTACGTCCATTTATCTTTCCCGCTTTTTTTTTTTTTTTTGACTCAAACTAACCTAACTTTTAAGGGGACAATATAAATACGATAATACACGAGTCAATACAATTACTAATATTAAAATTAATAATTAATGTTAATATGATTTAATGTATAACATTAAAAAGAAAATTACGATGATTTTTATTTTGTTTATGACATTAAGAAAATATTACAATGTAACTTAACTACTCTAATCAGTAATTTCGATCAATAATATATATATATATATATATCATACGATTAGTATCATCGTTAGAAAACACAATGGCCGGACGTTATATTCTCCTATACTGTGTTCTATACTATTCTATTCTATTCTATTCTCTTATTTTCTCTCTTTTCAAACTCTCGCACGAGACTATTAAACGGGAAGAGTCAGACGAGTAGGCGTAAAGTCAGAAAAGATTCGTTTACGTCGAGTTTACTGGAGGAAAAGAAAAAAAAAAAGAAAAAAAATGAGAGAGAAGAAAAAGAGAGAGAGAAAAAAAAAAGGAGAAGAAAAACTGCCTGATTGCTTCGCTATCGTAACTTAAATAAAGCGAACTATATTTAAATCGCTTATTTAACCAACGAACCTACCCTCTTGAATCAACTTTAGACACCCATGGCGTGGCTTGTACATTTTTATACGGGGTCGATCCAAATGTTACCGAATTTTATTAACCATGTTCTTTTATATATATATATCTATTGAGTTACCCGAAATAAAACATTTCTGTATATATATTTCTGATATACCGTAAATTATTCACAAATTTGTTCAACAACCAAATGTAGCAATTTTAGGTTATCTAAACAATACATACCACCATTTTAAAAACAAAATTATTAATCTTCTATATATATATATATATATAAAAATTAGGGGTGCCCCGCCATGCGTTGCTGTGGTTCACAATCAGACGTCTTTAAGTTAATGAATTACCTTATACCGCCATCTGTTAGAATGATATAAACTATCCTATCTTTTAAGTTGGATGAAACTGCACAAAGTGTACAAAATTTGATTAAAATCTGTTCAGTAGTTTAGGAGTCCATTGCGGACAAACAACGTGACACATAATTTATATATATATTAAAGAAGAAAGATGTTAATTTATTTATAAAATAATTAATTAATTTACAAAAAAAGAAAAAGATGAAAATAAGTCCAGCGCCATTGTTATGGCCATAGATTTTAGTGAGTATGGTAAATATTTGAACATAACCTAACTTTTATACGACAACGTCATATTTTGACTCAAATGAGCAACCGTAACGTGTGGTGATGGTGGGGGGGGGGCACAACTATTAATTTAATTATCAGATAATCTAATAATTGTATTAAATATCTAAATTTGAAATAATGATAATAATAAATCAAATCAAGGTTTATTTAAGTTGATTACTTCGACAAACGAAAATGTTTAGAAAAAATATTTCTTGATATTTTTTTTTTATATCGAAAGTTGAAATAAATGAAGTTAAAGAAAGCGTATTGAAAAGGGGCATAAATTTTATGGCAACCCAGTATGTAGAAAATACTCCGAGTTCCGTTACTTGTTACTGAATACTCTTCACTACAGTCGGAAGTAAAAATAAGTAAGAAATTTCGAGTCGGGTCTTCTCTTCCTGATGCAGAAAGTGGAATGGAGATGTGGAGAGAGAGAGAGAGATGGAAATGGAGACGACGACTCAAGTGTGTCGGGGTTGTCTGTTAAAAGAGAGAAAAAGAGAAAGAAAAAGAGAAAAGGAAAGAAGAGAAGGGAAGAGAGGAGAGAGGGGTCGTTCACCCGTCAAGTGGAGACGCCACCACCAACTTTGCTACCCCTATTTTTTTTTCCTCCTATTTATTTGTCAAACTTATTGCCTCAATTGTCTTTCTAACAAAATAAATAAAAAAAAAAAAAAAAAAAAAAAACAACCTTCAATTTGAACCTAATTAATTTCTACAAAATCATAAAATAAATTGTTCATATTACTTTTTTATATTTGTTATAAATTAAATTGAACTTTTGACTAGGGTGGTGGTGGTGGTGGTTTTATTAATCTCTTTGTAATAAATAAATAAATAAATACAAAAAATAAAATTGAACTTTTGACTAGGGTGGTGGATGGTTTTAGTAAGTAATCCTTCCTAACAAAATTAAAAATAAATAAATTAAAACAAAAAAAAAACATTAATTGCAAGTAATAATATTTGTTAAAACAATTAATAATATTATAATAATTTACTGAAATTTATATAGGGTGTAATTTAAGTACTGATTTGCTATTGTTTCTATATAAAAACAAAAATATAAAAAAATATATTTAACTTGCATTTGATTTAATAAATGTTTGATAAATAATCAATCATATTTTTCTAATCCACTAAAATAATATATATAATACAAAGATCAAATACACACACACACACACACATATATATGGTTAGATAATCGATCACATTTAGGGGTTAATATAGGTGGAAAGCTTGGAATTATTAAAGAGCAGAGTAGTTATTGATCCTCGAACGTAACGCGGAAGATCAAAGTACGAAGGCTTTAGAAATCTCGCTTTTCTCTTATGTCAATATATATATATATATGTATGTACATACATATAGATACAACACACATATATATACAGGGTGGTTCAAATAAAGTGTTACAAGATATTACAGATAATTAAATTGTACGGAAAAGAAGCTTATCTTTCAAAGTGCAACACTTATATCAATGTAATTTAAATAAACACACTTAACCTCCAAATATTTTCCTTTTTTTTAAAATGACGAAATAATTCTCTCTCAAAAAAAAAAACACAAAAACAAAAAATAAACTAAAATTAAATAATAATTAATTTAACAAATATAATTTAACATTATTTTACCATAACTATTTAGTTAATATACAAATGAAAATGAATGAATTGAAATATTAGATGGACTGGAAAGTAATGACGGTTTTTAACCACACCATTCAAACGAATAAATTGTTCAAACAAAATTTTATTATTAATCAATAATTAAATTAATTAATTAATCAAATTAATAATCTTTTCTCTATCTGGTATGGAAAATTTGTAATATCGTAATGAATGATAAAAATGATCAATCAATTTTTTCATTAAAATATTAATAGACAAATTTGTCATTAGTAGTAACATTTGACATGCGTAGTAACGGCCATTACTTTTCGTTCTTTTTAAATACATTTTTGATGAAAATATATATATCTCTCTCTCTCTCATAAGAATTTATTTGAACCATCCTATTTTATATATATATATATATAATAAAATATGTGAAAATATATATACAGGAAGATATATATACATATATGTATATTGGAGAAAGTATGGCGATGAACATAATTTTATTTCTTCAGAGGGTGAATCAGTACGAAGTACAAAGTATGAAATGGTGATACAGTATGAGTCACCAGCACGTCGTAAAAGGGAGGGTCGCTTGTATAACGAACAAAGGGAGCGAAGGAGTAGGTAGATATTCCAAGTAGAGAAAAAGGGTGGTCGGAAGAAGGTGGGCTTGTTGTTCAGGGGTGAGAGAAAAAGATAGAAAGAAAAGGGAAAAAAAATAAAAAGAAAAAGAACAACTAACGAGGAAGAGAAGAGGACTCTCTCTCTCTCTCTCTCTCTCTCTCTCTCTCTGTCGTTTCTTTTAACATGACACAATATTATTTCTTGCCTTGGTAATTGATCTATCGGAAATACTCTAGTAATACTACTATACTCTAACAACATATATATATATATATATAGACTTTATCTTGATATTAAAATTGTATACCAGTTTATACGTTTAGTATATATATATATATATATATATATCTATTTATACCCTAACCGGTCAAGTGACCGGTCTTTAACAAAAGTTACCATATAGTTCTTTTTATTTTTTTACTATTCAATACAGATAATCAAATGATGATGATAATAATAATAATAGTAATAGTAATAACTTGATTTTTGGTATTATATATATATATATTTCTTTTTTCAATAAATTTGTTTCATTTATAATGCAAATATTAATAATATTTTATAATATTAATATTATTATAAATTATAAAATATTTTAATAATATAATATATATTTTTATTTTTGAACATAACCTAATTTTTATACTACAACGTCATATTTTGATTCAAATGAACCACTGTAACGTGTGGTGGGGGTACAACTTGTATATATATATATATATATATATATATATAATAATAATATTATTAATAAAATAATAATAAAAAATAATAATAAATTAATAAAATAAAAATAAAAAAATAAATAATAATTATTAAATATTATTATTATTAAATATAAATTTTTTTTAATTTAATATTATTAATCACGTGTGCAAAGAATTTATTTAAATTTTAACTTTTACAATATCAAAAAATATAAAATAAAATTAATCTTATTATTATTAAAAAAAAAAAAAAAAGGAAATTACTGTAAAAAAAAGTGTGGAAGATATTTCGGCTCGTAGCGTGAAAAAAAATAAAAAATAAAAAAATAAAAAAAACATCACGGTAACAGTAGTAGTAGATCTTTCTTCAAGATTATTTCAAATGATCGAACTATGATCTTCCCTAAATAGGGAGCAGCTATATAAATATATACCTGTTATATGTTTACTTTTTTCTACGAGATACCTATAAACACACTCGAAACTGTTACAGTTAGGTCGTTTCAATGTAAGCACGAACGTCGAATTCTCGATGTCTGGTAAATAAAATATTTCATTCCTTTTAATATTTTCATAATTTTTTTAATTAACTATTTATTATTTATTAATTAATTTTTTGTCTTATTAACAAACGACCGATTTATTTTCCCCGATTGAATTTTTTATTTAACATTTTAAATTAATTATTTATGTGTTCCCGTTTTACACAGCTTAATGTTAACGCGTTGAACGCCATGTCAGTCATCGGTGACTGACACCAGAGACGTGACACTAGACAAAAGACGTTACGAGCGCCACGTCAGTCACCAATGACTGACACTAGACTTTCAGTTTAGGCCAAGTCAGTCACCGATGACTGACACTAGACTTTCAGTTTAGGCCACGTCAGTCACCGATGACTGACACGTTCAAATATTTTCTAATACAAAGTAACGCCTGTGGCCTGACGAGAATTTCTCTAATAATTCACGTGGTGTTCAACGTGTTAAAAAACATACAATAAAAAAAATATTACTAAAAGAAGTATATATTTCTTTATATATAGATATATATATAGATAGGTGGTTTCTTTAAAAAAAGTTTCCTTACTTTACTTTACTTTACTTTACTTTAGTTAACTTTTTTTTTGTTCCATTACGTGGAACCTTCCAACGATAAACTTTATCTATAATGCATGCATTAAAAGAAGACTCGTACTAGTTGGTAGTATTAGTTAGAATTTCCAATAAGTTTTCCTATATACGTTGTAATTCGTGGTTTACATTCGTGCAATCGTAACAACGATGCGGTGTTGTAAATAGAACACTTAACGCAATGTTTTAATGAAAAAAAAAAAAAAAAAGAAGAAAAGAAGAAGAATCGATTAAATAGACAATGAGAAAATGATTAATTAAAACGTTTGAACTCACCGCATGAACCTGACCGATAAGCCTTTGTGCGTTCTTCCGATCGTCGGCCATTGCTTCTTCTTCTTCTTCTTCTTCTTCTCCTAGAAAATTATTAACAATTGTATTAAATTATTTCACTTGAACATTTCTTAAATCTTGAAAAAAGAATGGCCATTAAATAAATAAATAAATAAATAATAATAATAATATAAGTACAGTCTGTCTGCAAAAAATAATTATACGGTGTCAAAAATAATTTGCATTTATGCAGAATAATTTTTGTTGTGATTATATTTCAATTAAATTTATTAATTGATTAAAAATAATAATAAAATAAAATAATTTCCTACGTAAAAAATATTTCTATATATATTAATTTATTATTAATATATATTAAAACTTTAATGGCCGCACGTTTAATTCAGTCAAACGTCGCCAGAGGGCTAGATAATATTTTTGAAAAAAATTAATTTTAAAACAAACTTGATTAAATTTACGGAAAAAAAAAGAAAGTAACATAAAACAAACAACAACAAATTTAATTCTTTTTATATATAATTTTAAATATATATAATGTTATAAATAAATAACAGTCATTTCAAATATCAAACACATGTTGCGTGAGCGGCCATTAAAGTATTAATAAATTAAATAATTGTTTTGTTTTCACATTATGTTATTTATATAGATTTTTATTTCATTATATTTCTAGTATATATATATATATATTTTTTTTTGTTTTTATTTTTTTTTATTATAAGCAAGTAAAGAGAGATCATATAACTTTAACATACTAATTCATATACACGTATCTATTCGCTTATACAGAATGCACTTTCTCCTTGCGGTTATGGGTACGTGTATATTAGTCAACGAAATCGAGCACTACTTGGCAAATCCAAAAAAGCGATTTCTTTAGAGTTTCTCGATCGCCATTATAACCAATGATATCGATCACGCTAATTTCGAAAAGTTCCTCTTATTGTCGGTGTGCGCTCATTGCGTTTTATGTATTTATTTAATATCCTATCACCACGTGTGTATACATTATATACTACTATTCCTAGTAGACTGTTTATTATTTCACTATACCTAATACATAGATAAAATGGTTTTTATAACCAATGATCTAAACCACAAATCTTGTTTTTAGTTTTTTTTTTTTTTTGAGTTTCTTTTAACTACACGAAACTGTGTGCACATATAGTCAAAGTTTTTACATTGAAATACACAACGGTAAATATGAAAATAAGATATAGTAATAATATTTCAATGTAAACTAAAATAAAAAAAACAATAATAATAATAATAATAATAATCATTTCTATTAAATAAAAATAAAATGTAAAGAGAAACCCAAGAGTGCGTATTCGTGGGCTTTTTATTCCCAAGACGCAGTGGGACGGAGACGGGGGGATGTTGAAAAGACCGGTAGCCACGTTGCTTATTTAGAAAGTAAAAAAAAGGAAGGATAAATAAAAATAAATAACAACATAAAAAGAAGAAGAAGAAGAAGAAGAATAAACTGAAGGTTTCGCGTGCACGCGATTCATACACCAAGCAGCAAAGAGTGACCGACCATGAAGACCTCGAGTGTCAGCAATGCAAGCACCGATCGCGACATTTCTCGACCTCGAAATGCCTTGCGATGTTCGAGATATCGAATAAGGTGTATCCCTTTTATTGTCAGACGCGAGGACTCTCGTGTTCTGACGTGTCACGAGACTACTGCTACTACTACCTAACTCAAATGAAATACGATATTCTTTACGTATCCTAAAAAAACAAACAAACAAACAACAGTAATCTAAACTAATATTTTGCTAAAAAAAAAAAAAAAAAAACTATCGGATATATTTTTTATAAATATATTTATCGTATCGTGTGTGTGATAAAAATGACCGATTTCTATAAAAATTTATTCGCATAATAATTAAATGATATTTTATTCGATTGGCGAATAATTAATTGCGAATTTTGTCGATAGGTGGCTTTTTCAAATCAACTGATCAACTAAATAATTTAAATAAAAAAATAAAATAATAATTATTATACGAGATAAATAAGATAATATATATATATAATGTAAGATAATAATAATAATAATAATAATAATAAAACTAAATATGAAATAACAAAAGAAATGTTAAGGCGCCATTAGGAAAAGATACACCTATCGAAAGAGGAAACGTTTAATCGGCAAACCACTCTCTGCTATTTTCAGTTAACTTATTTCATTTCTACCTCGATAATACATTACTCGACATTCTCAGTAAAATAATAATAATCATTATTAGTATCTCGAGATATTTCGCAAAAATTGTATATAGAAGTTTTTTTTTTTTTTTTTTTTTTTTTTTGACGTACGTAATAAAAAAACGAGGAGGAGGAGGAGTAGTAGGTGACGCGGGATTTTGATACCGCCATGTTTGTTTGCTCGAATGTTTTATCGTTCGATCAAAATATTGATAATAAATGCAACGTTCGCAAAACTTACAAAAAAAAGAAAAAGAAAAAAAACACAGCCATTACATTTTTCACGAATATACAAACACACACACACACACATAAAAACGAATAATTATGCATAAGGTAATACGTCGAAAAGTATTCTCGATCATTAAAATAAATTACGATCATTTTCAAAGACCCTCGACGTCGTCCATCTTTAAAAAAAAAAAAAAAAAATAATAATAAAAATCCTCGTCCTCAATTTTCTCATTAAACTTTCTTTTATTTTATTATTTTCTTTTTTTTTTTTTTTTTAAGTAACTGCAATATTATCTACAATATCGACTTATAATTAAATTTAAAAAAAAACACCCTATATATATATATATAATTTTATTCGTTTCCAAATAAAAAAGAATATTATGCAATTTATTTAACATCATCGACGAATACTTTTCTGACCCTTGCACGATATACATCAATTTTAAACTTTACCCAAGATCGATCAGTGGTTCTCAATCCATTATTAAATTTGTTTAATATTAATAATAATAATAAAAAAAAAAAAAGAAAATAAATATTTTCAAATCTATCCTCCTAGCATTTAATCGTGAATAATTATTTAAAAAGAAAGAAAAGAAAGAAAGAAAGAAAGCAAAAAAAAAACATGGCGGATCTTTGAAATATACCAAAAAAAAAAAAAAAAAGAAAAAAAACCGAACATTTGGAAGAAGTGCAAATATTTGTACGTGTTAGTTGAAGAGTATTATTCCCTTCACCCTTCCTCATCCATCCCCTCTTCATGTGTACATACCATATATATATATATATATATACCTTCAATCTTCCTCCTACCAACTAATCTTATCAGGTTTGAGCCCATATCTTCTTCGAACAACATAAACCGAACGAATTGCTCGTCGAAAAGTGCGAGTCGATGACGTTTACGATATCTATCTATCTTTCTTTAAAACGTGCTTGAAAAGTAGAACCTGTTTCTTTCCCTCTTACCCTTCAACATCTTTTTTTTTTTTTTTTTATTATTTATTTTTGATGGTTTTTACTAACTCGTTCTATTCCTTTTGAAACACGACGAGGACGACGACGACGACGACGACAACGACGACGATCAGAGAAGAGAAGAGTTCATTCGTTCGTTCGTTTGTACAAACAACAAGATCGGAATAAATGATAAGTTAGGCTAGTTTAACACTTCTATGGTTCGTTCCATAGTACCTACGTCTTTATCTACTTGTGAAATCTTTTTCTAACACGAATGTAAAGTCCATTTTAGATTCTACAGAGATAGATTGTATTTATTGCGAACGGGGAAAGGGGAGGGGGAGCAGCGTTTGATTGGTTGGTTGTACTACGGGGTTCAAAACAATTCATCCTAAAGATTTAACATTTCAAATATATATATATAATAATAATGTTTTGATATACTAGTGTTAGATTTCATGAATTTTCTTTTAAAAAAACATTCAGTTATTTTATGTTGATTGAATAAATTCTTGATGGTTGTTAATTCATTGTATATTTAAGCATTGATTTGATGTTAAATTTACAGATCAGATACATAATATAAATATATATTTTATTTTAGTAGTAGGTTTCTTTTTTTCTTTTTTTATTCTCCTTTTTGATTTAATTTATAGGCCAGAAACATATATGAATATAAAAAGAGTTTTGTTATTTTAAAATACTCGTTACAAAATTGAAAATTAAAGCAGTATGCGAATTATATATTATAATGTATATCAAGTGATATTTAATTTAATTTGTATAAAACAAAGTGAATTTATTAAAGCAACAGGTTATTAATGAATTAATTTATCTATCTGATATATAATAAATATGAATAAATAAATAAAATATATCGAAACAATGCATTAATAATACATATGTATCAAATTTATAGGTTAGAATTATAAAAATGAATAATAACATTTAGAAATACATACATAATGTATACAAATAATAAATTAAAAATATAAATGAATACAAATAAAATAAAGAACACGAAGGAACAAAAATAAACAAATACAAATAAATTAAAAAAACATCATCATCAACGCCTCCGAAGAATCGATGCTCTCCATATTTGTATATCGAATTAATCTTCGAAATGCGCGTGTCAAAACAATTTTGTGATAAAAAAAAAACAAGATTTCTACTAAAACAAAACAAAAATTTATACATTCACTTGTAATCAAATGGTTTTTTTTTTTAAATCTAAAATCAACCCCATAAATAAAAATACGTAACTATTCATTTTATTTCAACATCCCATGTACGATTTTACTATTAATACATATTCGAATGAAATAAATGTTATGAATATACAAATGACTGTCACATCAATCAAACAAACAAACAAACAAATAAAATGCATAATAATAAATGTAAAGTAGTGTACATACCTTGAGCAAATTGATCTCGTTGATAGTAAAGCACCTACAACCTTGCTGCTCCCATAGACGACGATGACGACAAGTAAGATGAGAATTATTTCTTCAGTAATTTTCATTGGCGTCCAATGGAACGAAGATCAGAAGAGTCCGGTATTCGTTGCCTTTTCCAACGTTGAACACGAGAAAAAGTTCTCTCGTATCGAGACACCTTCGTTCTATCTCGACGCATCCCTGCTATTCCTTTATCGTGACAGTAATCAAGAGAAAGATTATTATCTTTCTTATTATCTTTGCACACAATTGTCAGATAGTTTAAACAAATATTATAGCCTCGTGTGTGTGTATGTGTGGGAGAGAGAGAGAGAGAGAGAGAGAATAATTAAAATAAATAATTGATAGAAAAAAATTAATGAAAGATTCACTCGAAAAACATTGAACGGATCTGACACGCGCGAATCTCGGACGATGCGATTTCTCTTTCTGTCTTCTTGAAAGTATCCCCACCACACTTTCTTTCTCACTTCCTCACTCACTCACTCTCTCTCTCTCTCTCTCTCTCTCTCTCTTTAATTCTTTCTGTTTCAATTTTTTTCTTCAATTTTTTTTTGTTTTCTTTTTCTTAATTATGTGGACGGAGAAATACACGCGGCGTTATGACGCGGACGTTGCCCCGGCGTGTGATTAGTTTTAAACGATACTTTTTTATCCGTAATTTGCGGACGGTTATAATGCAAAGGATGGAATCGTCAATACGCGTATTATCGTAATAATTAAACTGTCGTTACGAAGACGATCTCCAATAACAGTACCACGGAACATGGCGGACGCACTATCGTTTGCTTCTCCTTTGCTCTAGAAAACGTTCACACACAACAATCCGGTTACGCTCGACTCCGAATACGGACTGGTACTGATTACGTTTAAGAGAGGTACTTCGATATCGCGCAACTCGAAAGCGCCGCGTAGCGGTAGTCGCGCGAACTAACATTCAAAAAGCGCGCGTTATTCAAATGATACATCGATTGACACGACTCGGAAGTGATTGAGAAATTTTGTATATTTCTGTTTTATTTTATTATTAATATTTCTTTTCTTTTTTTTTTATTTGTGTTGTGATTAATCGAGACTAAGGAAAGACGATTTTTCTTTTTATTCGAGGTATTTATTCATTCTTTGTATTATTAATCTCGGTTTTTATTTTATTAGCCGTATAAAACGATTTGTGCAGATTAGGGTTATGCCACTATTTTTAATTGTTATTATAAACATTATAAATATAGATTACCTTTCGCTTTGATATTTAATATCTTTACAATATTGGCAGTGATATGTTTATGTACACGTAATTAAATCAATTCGATCTGCATCTTCTTAGAAGGAATGCATAACCAAAGATATGAAATACTATATAAATAATAGTCATTGATATTATATTCATCCAAAAATTGTTTTCATCAAAATCATAATATTCTAATACTTCTGATCCTTCGGTCATGCAAGGCAAATCTTCATGAACAATTTCGCAAGCTAAAAATAAATGATGTTTAATAATTTTTGATTATATTAATGATTTATATAAATATGTATAGGTCTATATCTTACATATGTTATGTACGCCTCTCCATTGAATAATAGAAAGAGCCTCCGTTGAATGCAAAAGCCATGAAATGTATCTTACCCAACGTAGATAAATTGGCAATGTACTTTAATCGAATATTTCATTAAAATATTAATTATTATAAAGATTATATTCAATTGAATTAATTTCTATCTTGTAGAAACTGTTATTACCTTAATTTAATAAAAGGACCCATACTGATCATGAGAATGTAATCAAATGGCACCAAATATGCCATAGCTAATGGTACAGAATCAAATGCCGCAGAAAAGAAACACCCTAAACAATGTATTTCTTTACATTGTCAGGTTACATGAAATATATATATATATATGTTACATTAATATAATAACATACCACAAGCAGTTGATACATTCATTGTGAACATAATAACCATTATAGATAAAATCACAGCATCCGTTGTTGCACGCAATCCAGAAAGCCAGTAAACTATTGTTATAAATAATATCGGTTCCAGTATTAGTCCAGGAATCTGAATCGAATATTTATCTTTCATACAACACACACATATATATAAATAAATTTACTAATCAATTATATAAAGAATTTAATTTACCAAAGATAATATTCGAGCTAAGTAATAAAGAAAAACAGAATACATTCCAGCACGATATTCTCTAAGAAACAATGGTAATTCTTGTGGTATCAAAGATAGGGTTGAGTACATTGGAAAAAATGCATTTTCAGAAACTATTATAAAAATAACACCCTGTGTCGCTTGTATTCCAAGTTGATCCAGATTTACTGCACCCACAAAACAAAGTCCAGCCATCGTTGCAACACACTAAATATCAAACAATAATATGC
This sequence comes from Polistes dominula, assembly GCF_049000335.1. Taxonomy (NCBI): domain Eukaryota; kingdom Metazoa; phylum Arthropoda; class Insecta; order Hymenoptera; family Vespidae; genus Polistes; species Polistes dominula. The sequence goes on along the minus strand of NW_028301061.1, from coordinate 1,485,089 downwards.
AAATTAATTTAATATTTATTATCGATATCAAAATAATTGATTGATTTACCAATTTCTGTAACATTCTAATCAGCTGTAATGAAGGATCTCTAATAACTTGCATGAAACCACGATGGACCATCCAAAATAATTTCAACCAACATTGCAATTGTTTGCTTTAAATCAAATTTTAATATTTTATCACATACGTGAATAATAAATTTATCAATGAGAATTATTACTTACAAATCGTTTGGGCGTGTAACATCATTTCTCCACTACAAAAAAAAAAAAAAAAAACAAGGAATGAGATGTTGCAATTGAAAATTATAATAAAAGAATAATATTATGTAAAGTTTCTCACATCATAGGTTTTAGCTATATGCAATTCCAATTGTATGTTAACATCTATTTCCTCACATGCCTCACTTGTTAGAAAAGCATCACAAATTCTTTGTGCTGTTCTTTTGCTATTGTCCTCATCTCCAGAAGCTATTGCAAGTGTTGCAACAAGAAAATCAGCAGGATTGTAAGCTTCAGGACACTCGTAACCCTGACTAGAAACAACCAAACATAATCAATCAAATATTAATAATTTAATTAATTTATATATAAAAAGAATACCTTGCAAAAAAACGAATAGCTTGTTCACTGGTACCAGCAAATGCAATTCTTCCATCAGCAACCAGTATAATTCGATGAAAACAATCAAAAATTGCTGAACTTGGTTGATGTATCGTACATAAAACTGTCCGACCTTTTGCTGCAAATTTCCTTAATTCTGATATCAAAACGCTGGCTGAATTAGCATCTTGACCCGTTGTTGGTTCATCCAAAAATAATATCTTTGGATCGGTGAGTAACTAAAAAAAAAATACAAAATGAATTAACTTACAATCGGTATACAAATTTTGAAAATTAAATAACTAAAATATTTTATAAACTAAATGTAAAAAAGAGTATAAAGAAAAAAAATATACCGTACTTCCGTTGCAAATGCGAGCCTCTTCTTTTCTCCACCAGATAAAATCTTTTTATCATCCTTGTCACCAATGCGAATATTACTTTTACAGGTCAAACCAACGTCGCGTAATAAATTATCTATTTTTCCACGAATATCACGATTTCGTGTTCTTCTGTCCAATTTCATTCGAGCCTAAAAAAAAAGAAAAAAAAATATTTGTAAAAATATCTACGAATTCGTCCATGTTCTTCTATTTTTTTGAATTTGATAAATGTATGAATTTAATTCTTGAAATAAATATTATGTAAATATGAACCATAAACCAAAGATGTTCCAAAACGGTCATAGTTCCAATAAATATATCTTCCTGATGCATAAAACCACTGTGGTGTTTCATATAAGATGATCCAACTGGAACACCGTTCACACGAATATCACCGTGTACCACGATACCAGCTGGAAAAATAAAAATCATCTCTGTTACGCTTGGATCTTTTAAAATATCTTTAAAAAAAAAAAAAAAAAATATTCCCAATTATTTCCATACAAATTTTTATTATACTCACGTCCCGTACGAAGTGCCAATGCCGTCATTAACGACGTTTTACCGGATCCGCTAAATAAAATTTAAAAAAGTATTATTAATATCTGATTATTTGAAAAGATAACAGGTAAATAAAATGAAATATTTTACCTGCTTCCTAATATCGCTGTTAAATTTCCAGGTTTAATCACCCCTCGTACTAAAAACAATATTTCAATGTGACAACAATAATAGTTAACGCAGAATATATTTTTTCAAAAAAAAAAATTCATTATATATATATATTTATTTGTTTACCATTATTTATCAATTGTTTACTTATACTTTTTTTATTACGATCCATTGCATAAACGGAAAGTTCACGCCAAAAAAGTATAGCCCTAGATGAATCTTCATTATTTGTTGATTTTTCCATCAATTGATCATTCATGATTATCACAAATATGAATTTATTTTAATTCTCTTAACAATATTTTATTAAACTTTTTTTTTTTAATTATTTTCAAATAATTGTTAAATCTTTTATCCGTACAATATTAATTTCGTATCAGTAATAATTAATGTGATGATAATTAAATTCAAATATTTAAAACAACATTGTCATGTAACAAAATTATCTCATCTCACATGCACAAAAACACGCGCACAAATTTACAAATTATTATTATTATTATTATTATTATTACAATTCGTGTTAAAACATTGTTGTTTTGTTGAAATTATCTTGTAATATGTACTTTGAACTTTCTCTTTCTTTTTTTTTCTATCTATCTTTCTTTCTTTCTTTTGAAACCTTAGAAAAATCCAAGAGCTATCAGAGAGGATGGTAACTTGTCAGCACAGTGTGGAGTACTGAACTGACTACACCATAGTCTTGAAATGCTTCGCTAACCCCTCGATCATATTTGCGGATAGTCTTATAAATTTGAGACGACTTTGATAAAACCAAATGTGTATTGTATTCTTTTTATTACTTTATCATCTTTTTTATTTTTTTTTCTTTCATTTTATATCTCATTAATTGGATTTGCATATAACGTGAGAATAATTGTAAAAATTCATCATAAAATTTAAAACATTTTTTTTTCTTTTTTTTTTTCATTTCTTCTTCTTCTTCTTCTTCTTCTTGTTCTTCTTGTTCTTCTCCTTTTTTTTTTTTAGACTCATAAATACAAATATGTAAGAACATAGAAGAAACAATAGACTTTCACTTGGATTGATTAAGATTAAAAAAAAAACATGAATAAGAAAAGAAACAACTGTATATTCCTTCGTAAGGTGTAAGAAGTCTGAGACTCAGATTATGGTAATTGAAAACCGAAACCTTACACTTACTATATGCCACGTAAGTGTATAAGTATTTTGCGATAGATTATATATTGTAATTTAATAACTTATTTCAATTACCAATCATATTCTTTATCATCGTTTATCTCATTAATGATAATAATCATACGTTTATTTTATTTCATAATTTCAACATTTTTGTCAAGATATTCAAATAATACCACACACAACAAAAAAATGATCATTCGCAATTGATATTAAAATAATCAACGAAAAAATAGCAATCATTACGAATAACATTAATTTCATTTAAGATGAATTTAAGTACGACTGTCTTTAAAAAAAAAATAAAAAAAATAGAACTTCTTCCCTTTTTTTATTGGGTATTTTTTTTTTTTTTTTTTTATTGTGGTCACACGGTGTATATTTGAACCGGTTTGCAACGATACTGTGACATATCAGAGGATAGTTGAACGTCTGTACGGGAAATGACGGTGGATTGTTGCGGATCGTGTGTACCTTTTTTTTTTTTTAATAACACATAGATCAATGCATCACGCACACACGCACGCTCATATCTCTTGTGGTGTTTTATATGTCGGAATCAATAAAAAATGATTATTTTGACAAGTATGAAAAAAACATTTAATTAACTAACATTTCTAATATATTTGTCAATATTTCTAATTCAATTAATATCACTTGTATTATTAATTATTAATTATTAATTATTAATTATTAATTATCATTAGGAACTCGATAAAGTTCATTGCTGCAAATACCAAATTCCGCCATTATTTATTTATTTATTTTTATATATAAAAATATTATATACTTTCTTTTTTATTACATAAAGTATGTATATAAAGATAATATCGAAGAAAGTATCTAAAGGGTGGTTTTTTTCTTGTTGTTTCTTGTTTTTTTGTTTTTTTTTATTTATATTTAAAACGTCTAAAATATAATATAAAGAGTATGATTTAATTAGTCCATTGGTAGATTGAGGCAGTGATACAAAAAATTATTCTTATTATTATTATTATTATTTATATCTAGGACGTCTTGTCTTCGATAATAATGCGATAAATGCTAGAAAACGAAACGCTATGATAAGACAGAATAGAGAAATGATATCCATCCAAAAGTTGTCCTAAAAATACAATTATTTATTAACAATCTTTCAAATTTTTAAATACAATTCTTCAAGTTAAACTTACCATGATCGGTTTTTAATTATTACAATTTTAATATATAATTATATATATATATATATAAACAAATATTGTATTCATTTAAATCTGGGATTAAATTGGAGTTAATTGGGTCAACAATTTGATTAAAAACCGATTACGGTATATTGTTGATAAAATAATTGATTAATACCGGTTTGAAATTGAAAATCTGAAGAACCATACGTCCACTCTTTGGACAGGTTGAATTACTCCTGGTACATTCAATTGTATCTACATCTGCCCATTGATTAATAAGAAGTGCCTCGTTTCCATATCGAAACCATGACAAATACGAGAACCACTCAAAATATGATGGCACAGATCTAACGAAAAAATACATAAATATGAATACTGAAAAAAAAATCTTAACATTTATTCATCCTACGATCTTTTATTTAAAAAAAAAAAAAAAAATAATAAAAGAAAAACAAGACGAATTATTAAAATGCAATAATTCCAATTGATATATTACATTTTATGAATTATTTATATTTCATTTAATGTTTTTATTTATTTCAATTATTTACCCAGCATTTAAGAAAAATCCACCAAACAATAGGAAAGGTATTATCACCGGAGGTCCTATGGATAACGCCATAGAAACATTGGTACTAATACACGAAATCAAATAACCTGAAAATATTCATTAACAAAATTTTCATTATTATTTATATTAAAAATATATTTAAAAAAAAATACTAGGGATGCTTAGCCACTCGTTGCTGTGGCTCACAATCAGTCCAATACACACGTCTTTAAATCAACGAATTACCTTATATATTATAAATTGAGATATAAACTATCCTATCTTTCAAGTTGGATAAAACTGCACACAGTGTGCAAAATTTGATTAAAATCTGTTCAGTAGTTTAGGAGTCCATTGCGGACAAACAAAGTGACACGTCATTTATATATATTTTAAGATAAGAAGAAGAAGAAGATATGATAGTGTGCATAAAATAATACACGACACGTATAATAACATTGTATATGATTAATACTTAAAAAAATAATATGTGTTTTCAAGGATCATATTTCTCAAACCTCTGACATAGTTAATCACTAGGATTTAAAATATATATTATGACTATGAAAATGATTGAAACACATGGTACGTAGTTACTCTACTTACGTTTCAATATTTTTCTTTTATTTCTTAACGTATTGAATTAGCCACGAATAAGGTTGCAATAGAAATTCAACCATCTTATTTAAATTATTGAAACGTTCATTCACTTACCGAATGAAGTAGAAACGTTTGCTACGAGAGTTACGATTGCTACAGTTATAAAAAAATGATCCACAGCGGGATATAAACCAATCATCGGATAAACGATTATGGTAAATATCAAAGGAACTGCTATGAAAATTGGTGTTTCTGCTAATGTTTTGCAAATGAAATAAACGTCAGTGCGGTACATCCCATTCCGATGTTCTCTTAAAAATATCGGCAGTTCCGCACAAAATACCTAAAATTAAAAAAAAAAAAAAAATCATTATTATTACGAAATAGTATAAAAGAGTATTGATTAACAAATAAAGAAGAAGAAAAAAACATTGGAACTTGATTCGTGATTGATTGAAAAAATATTAGCTCTTCTATCATTGCAACAAAGTTTCGTTCACGGTCGCTCATGCAATTTTCTCTTTGATATTTGATATACACCGTTATTCGATATATCTTATGCTATCAATGTAGAGGTTATCGATATATTAAAAAATATATATATATATATAACCAATAGAAAGTAATTTTTCAATTGACAAATATAAAAATGAAAAATCTTACGCTAATCACAGCAAAAACATTTTGGAAAGTCATGTTGGTCAGAAATATAAAAAGTGCACCATTAATATTCATAACACCATCTTGATCCAATCGTTGATGAAAATAAATGACGCCGATTAACAAAGAAACTAACTAAACATAAAACAAACAAATTTAATTTCTTTTTTAATTCCTATGATTGCTATTATCATTCATATTGAAAAATAACCGTACAATTGTTTGCAAAAGGCGAACTTTAATGAGAATTGGTTCTTTGATCACTGATATCCAAGATCTCCACAATACAGCACGAAATTGTTCACACCAGGAAGCTTTGTAAGGTGATTTAGTATTATTCGAATATAATTGTTCTTTCAAGGAATGTTCAAATTCCCCATTAACCGTTTCAGCTTCCAAAGCTATTTTCATTCCATATTCGCTTTTTTGAAACGTATCGCAAACTGTATTAATAGAATGTTTGCATGAATCTTCTCTACCGGGTACTACAGCAAGTACTTGAATGAAATAATCAGCTGGATTGTAATTGCTAGGACAGGCAGCTCCCAATCTGTAATATAATTCATTGTAGACATTCCAATGTTGATCAATTTGATAAACAATTGAACATACGTTTTGAAAAAGTCACAAACTTGCGTAGTTGTACCCATGAAAGCGACTCTTCCTTCAGCCATTAAAAGAATTCTATCAAATAAAGTAAACAATTCTGAGGATGGTTGATGTAACGTTGTAATAATTGTTTTTCCACGTGCTAAAAACAAATAATTATAATAAACATCAATTGTTCTATTTATCAAATGACGATACAATCGAATAATATTTACCCGTCAAGGCTTTTAAAACAGATATAACTTGATGTGCCATAAATGAATCCAGCCCAGAAGTTGGTTCGTCGCAAAACATCAAAGGTGGATCAGTGAGAACTTCCGATGCAAAAGATAATCTTTTCATTTCACCACCTGATAATCCTTTTATACGACCTGGTACACCAATGATCGTATTCCTACACTTGGTTAAAGCAAGCTACAGTGGCAATAGAAAATAATTTCATTAAGTAAAGTAGATAACGATCTAACGATTGAATACATTTGATTATCAAACGTACATTTTATTACTTTGATTAATTACCTCATTAATAACTTCATTCACGCGTTTTTTCCTTTGTTCAAAGGATATATGTTTATCCATACGAACCATCGCTTGAAATAACAAATGTTCTTTAACAGTCAATGTACCAATAAAAAGATCATCCTGTTGTACATAAGCTGTCCTTGATGTTAAAATTTGAGATGATACTTTTTTACCATTGGCTGCCATCAATCCTGAAACTGTGACACCTGGACCAGATCGAAATGTTAATGCATTTAACAAGGTTGTTTTTCCTGCACCCGATGATCCCATGATTACTAACAATTCACCAGGATATGCCACTCCAGATACTACAAATTAATACATAATTATTAAACAATAAATGAATGTATAATTAAATATTCAATTCGTACCATCTTTCAGTATGTGTTTTTGTTCAACAGGCTTTTTACTTTTAAAAAGTGCACTGTCCCATATTTTATCCTTTTTTGTAGTAACGTAAACATTAACATCACTCCACGTGTATGTAATTTTATCATTAGGAGTATTATATAATTGTGATATTTTTAATGATGAATGAAAAATAGGTTCCATGCGTATAATCGTATCTTGACATTCATTTTCAGGTGTAAGTTGTTCATTGTTATCCTATACAAAAAAAAATATATATATATACACATATGAACAATAGTACAATTTGTTAACAACATAATTTGTAATTATATTAAACGTACAAATGTGTTAATTTTCTTGAAATATAATTCAAACAATTATTAAAGAATATATTTAATACGTTGAAAAAACGTATTTATTCTTGATTCGTTAATCAATTCCATAAATCGTTCGATTGTATATTACATGTATACAGATACAGTAATACGAGAAAAGGTATTATATGCATAGAAATAAAGATCATGCTACAATACATGAAACATTTGAAAACAAAACAAAACAAAACAAAACAAAACCAAAAAATCTATATAATCGATCAATGTTAATTTAACGATAAACAATTGTATATGTTTATGAATATTATTTTTATTAATAAAAAAAGAAATAAAAATAAAAAAAAGAAATTATATGAATATATAATAAAAATCTTGTCATTGATATTGCAATAGATTGCTAATATGTTAATATATACACATAACTCCCATTTATGTAATTAAACTAGTTTGTTACGTGAAAACCTATGGCAGAGCGTATAAAGGCGTCTTGAATAAAAATTCCAATCTTTCAAATGATTAAACATAATCAAATTCTTTTCTAAAACATAAGTAGAGTTGCATAATTCTTTTGTTAACTTTTTTTAATATATATATATATATATATGAAATATATACAGGAGGCTGTATCAAAGATAAATTATTCATCAATTTTATCTACGTGATGATAATAATTATAAATTACAAAGGGAATATGATAAAGAGAAAAAAAATGGTGTTAGTTTAATGATAAAAAATGACCCCTCTCTCTCTCTCTCTCTTTCTTTCATTATTAACACATAAAAGGATAACAACGTTGTATGATTAAATTCGTATCTATGAAAGGGTTAACACAAAGATTATCAAATCACATGTAAAAGTGTTTTATTACACATATTTGTTTAATTAAAGTTTTATTTGAAATAATACGAGATAAAAAAATTAAAAAATAAAAAACAACCAAATTAATTGAGTAAAAATAATATGTACAGGAGGAGGTCAACATGTAAGATTAATCCCCCATTCGAAATCAAAACGATTTGTTCAATAATTTTATTATTATCATCATCAAAATAATTTTGACAATTATTAATGATTTCGTAGAACTCAAAAGAACGATAATAATTTGTTCATTAAAAAAATTTGTAAAATGTTAATCATTAATAAAGCAAATATTTTTGTTTAATAAATATTTTATACAATTGCGTTATATTTGCAACAAACAAAAGCAAAACAAAAATAGGAATAATGGTAAAAAGGTATTTAGGGTTGTGATATGTGGTATGTGATCGATGGTAAGCAATAAAAGTAGAGAAACCTTACGTATACAGTAGTAGTTACCGTATGTATGGTATTACATTGTGAAATTGAATTAACTAGTTTATCTTGAAAATATAATACACGTTTCTCTACAAAGATTTGAACTACTACATGAAAAGATAATATAATTCTAATTAATGTCTCTGAGTAAAAGATAATAATGCGTCAAATGATACATTGAAAATGTAAATACAGTAAGTAATATCTTCACGTATAGCAAACAACGGAAGAAAACAAAAACCCCAGACGTTATAAGCGTTAATATAGAATTAGAAAAACGATATGCTTTTACAGTTATAATCCTTCTTCTAAAATAAAAAAAAATATATATATATATATGTATATATCATACGTTAGGATACATTGTTTCTTCGATCGATGGTAAATGATTTAATTTAACTGTAAAATGAAATATAATTTTATTACAATATTTCTTTTCTTCTTTCTTTATTTGATTTTCATATCTTTCTTTTTTTATCAATTAACAAGGATGTATTTTTTTTTTGTTTAAATTATACTTACAAACAAAACTGAATTATAGGAGACTCTTTGTTGTTGTTGTTGTTTATTGCTATTAGAAGTAGAAGCCTTCGATGTTGATATCAATGGTTCAGTTTCTTCAGATGCTGTCATACTGTACCAGGAGGAAATTATCAACAAACTTAGGTAAAATCTATTTTGACTTAAATATTAACAACAAAAGTCACACTAACTAAACTAAATAATCAAAAAACGATATTAATAAACGACATTATCTACGATTGTTCGTAATTCAAAAAAAAAAAATATATATATATATATATATCACCGTATAATTTGTTCATGTGATTGATTTATTATTCAATTTTAAAAGTAATACGAATTTTTCTTATCATCGAACATCGCATTGATAATAAATCTTTCCTTATATAAAAAAAAATAAATACACGCGTTTGTTTAAACAAGTAATATATATAAAACTTAAAATAATGATCTTAAAGATCATTAATTATTCTTTGCAATATTTAGAACAATTTTATGAAAGAGAAACGCGTAGCTGTCACATCAGCTCTCGAGTGTTACTGAAGAAGATGGAAAACCTAGGTAGGTAGGTGTCCCTCTTTAGAACAAGCAAAGAAGGAAGAAAGGAAGGAGTAAAATACCCTCTCAATCCCCCTCACTACGACGACACACTGTGTTCACGCGCACACGTACATATCACTTATTTAAAAAAAAAAAAAAAAAGTGAATACGAATATGAGCCTGATGTGTTTAATAAGTATAAGTAGAAGTATACTGCAACGCAACTGTTGTGTGTCCTTGTTAATATTATATAAGATAGTTACGAACGCGCAAAAATATTTACCACTACCACTACCACTACTACTACTACTACTACTACTACTAATACTACTACTACTACTACTAATATTACTACTATGAATATAAATCAAATCACATAGATCAAATTTGGAAACTAAATTGTATAACACAATTTTCTTACGTATTTAAGAAAATAATTCATTCATAAACTTATATATTCTAATATAAATATAATAAATTAATAATAATAATAATAATAATAATAATAATAAAAAATAAACAATTTTCTATATTCCAATAGCATCCGATCATACATCGTAATTTTTGTCGACGTTCGATCAATGTTTTTTATTTATCATTTACATTATTTTTCAAACAACCGATTTTTTTTTTGTTTGTTTTTTTTTTTTTAACATCAACGGCTTTTAAATATAAAAACAAAAAACGTGTTCCTTTTTTTTTTTTTTTTTAATTATTTTTCATTTTGTTTTTCTTCTTCTTCTCATTCATCAACATAATTTTTTGTTTTTTCTTCATTTGGTTAACACCCAACTTTTTCTTTACTTTCTTTCACCACTTCTTCTTCTTCTTCTTCTTCTTCTTCTTCTTCTTCTTCTTCTTCTTCTTCTTCTTCTTCTTCTTCTTCTTCTTCTTCTTCTTCTTCTTCTTCTTCTTCTTCTTCTTCTTTCAGTTTTAATTGCAATTGCAATTGTAGTTCGCATTGTTCGTAATGGCAACAACAAATGTATTTAATTATGATTGTCATGAATATCTCTACGGATTTGTGAGATATTCCCAACGATTACGAGATGACAGTAATCGTTAAACAAACGTTCGATCGGGAGATTCTAAATCGTTTGATAGAAAAAAACATAATTAATGTTCAGTCCACATATTTTGTTTGTTTACTTTAGTTTTGTTTTGTTTTGTTTTGTTTTGTTTTCTTTGAAAAGGGCCATCGTTAGAATTCTCAAAATTCGCTGGTAGGAAAAAGCATTAGATAAATCATTGCTTAATTATTATACATTATTAATAATAATAACGTGTGTCTCTTAAATAATATGTTTCTGCTTAAGCTTAATTTAATGCATCCCTGTATAAAGAAATAAATACATTCGATTAGACTATTCGATTTATACAAAAAAAAAATAAAATAAAATAAAATAAAAAAAAGAAAGGAAATTGCTGACACATTTGCAATAATCTTCCAAAAAAAAAAAAAAAAAGTCAAGTGTATGTTTAACAACAATGATAATAACAATTATTTATCACGAACTTATTTTAAGGCTGGATGAGGGGAAACAAAATAAAAATATATGAATAACTTACATTTTGATAACGCAAAACAAAAATAAAAATTAGACTTGTTCCTTATGCACGCCTGCATTAAAAAAAAAAAAAAAAATACAAACAAAAAAACAAAAAGAAGTATAAAATTCTTTTTCTTTTTCTTTTTGGCACCTAAAACGGTCGCCATGTCGACCTAGAGCGGCAGAAATAACCCTGCTGGTGATTGATGATGATGATGATGATGATGATGATGATGATGATTGGTGATGATGATGATGTTGATTGTGGTGGTGGTGGTGGTGGTATATCCGCTTATAAATTTAATTTATATTTTAAAACATAATTTTTGTTATGAATAATAAATATTGCTTTGAATTATCACACTATCACTGACTATTGCATAGTACAATTTATATTAAGAAATAATTCTCAGAAAATGATCTGTTTTTTTTTTTATAAATAATAAGATAAAATATTATCGTTATTATTATTATTATTATTATTTATTATTAATATTATTATTATTATTATTATTAATTTCTGTACTACTGTTCAACTACTAAGTAATAAAAATACAATAGCTTTATTTTTATTCTTCTTTTATTTCGTTCTATTTTATCGTTCTTAACCAGTTAAGCGTATTTGACGACTATATCCGTCATGAGGAGAAGATGTGACAACATTTTCTATTATGACTATGTCTATTATTCGTCATGCGTAAAAAGTTTGTTACAATTTGTCGTTTAAATTGTTATTTTGGCGAAAATTAAATTATATTCGTAAATTTTAATATATTTCAAATGTTTAGAGGTGAAAAAACAAAAAACAGTCAAGAATAAATTGTTAACTTTTATAAATATTCGATCATTTTTTTTTCTCTAATTTTTCCTTTTATTATGTATAAATATATGTTCATATTAAGAAACTGTGTACATTACTAATAAACAAAACAACTGTTCATTTTCTAAAATAAATAAGTCGTCTTTTTGACTATCCAATAATTTGAACAGCGGCACTTACTCAGTGTTTGACGACTATATCCGTCATCGCTTGATTATCGCGACACACACCAGAGCGCGCGCTCTGCGCACAGATCATCGCCACACTTAACTGGTTAAGGTTTTTCTTTTTTACTTTTTTATTTTTTTTTTTATATACTTCAGAATGTACTTATTTTGCCTTTATATAGAATTGGATTTTTTTTTTGTTTTTTTTTTTAAACAATAATAATCATCTAGTCAAATTTCTATGCATTTATTAACCACCATTGTAAAAGGCGCCTGCGTGTTAAGTGTAGTGTGATTTGTTTTTTTTTTTTTTTCAATTCCTTTTTCTACCAACCATTTTTATCAGCATTTTTTTTTTTTTTTTTTTTCAATGAAATTAATTTTCTTCTTTTAATACAAAATTCAAAGCAATATATTTGTTGAAAAATGAAAGATAATTTTATTTGTTAAACTTATGAATATTAGGCTGTTTATGTTTAAGAAATGATATGTATCATACATCAGCCTCTGAAAATATATGCCACAGTGTGTGTGTGTGTTGTGTGTGTATGTATGTGTATTATTTCTTACTATTTAGATATATTTTTTTTTTGTCTTTTCTTTTCCTTTCTTTTTTGTATTTTTTTGTTTTTGTTTTGTTTTGTTTAGTTTTCTTTTTAAATGGGTTATCGCGGTTCATTGAGACGACGACGACGACGACGACGACTGAGAGCGTAATAAAAACCGTTCGTTCGTCTTAAATTGCATTGTTTTTTTTTTTTTCTTCATTCCCATAGAGGAGGAGACTGCGACGAATTCACATTGTTGTTTACAGCTTCAATTTGAAAACATTATACATGTCACATACGTGTAGTAGTAGTAGTAAATACTGTCTCATTCACAACTTCTTACATTGACCTTGACGATGGATAATCGTTTCTTTTAGTTTCAAAACTGGCATACTTTCACTGATTTTTTGTTTTTGTCTTTGTCCTTTTTACACTGCCATGCCATGGTGGTTCCTGCGATGATCATCCGTAGTTTTTTTTTTTGTTTAACTTGGCGTTTTTTAACTATCGTCAAACACATTGAAATAATATCGTTCCTTTTCTAATGTAATCCTTCATATCGTTTTATTATTTTTAGCCATATTATGGGAAGCCCAATTAAGCGAAGTTTTCCATGAATTGCAAAGCGCTTCGTCGAATTTACTTCTAAAATGTTTTTGAGCTTCAATTTCAGACATTTCTAATACCTGCAATTTTAAAAACAAAGATTAATAATTAGTCAAACAAACATTTCAATATTTTCTTTTTCTCAAAAAAAGTATAAAAGTATATAAATAAAATACCAAAGTGTCCCTTAAATAATTGAGATCTTTTTCTGATGAAAGTTCAGGAAGTCCAGTAGATATCATCATCGCAAATAAAGATAGAATTAAACCACCGTGTTGTCTCAAAATTAAAAAAGCTTGTTCGCAATGACTTTGAAATCGTTGAAATTCAACAGCTTGGCCTTTTTTAGTTTGTCCTTTATTAATAACATGAACAAAGTCGTTTGTTAATACGAACGGTACACGTTCGCGTCTAAATCCAAATTTCTCTTTAAAGTGTCCAAGGATGTGACCAAAATCAACGTGAAATAATTGACCAGTCTTTTTAACCATAATGTTATCGGAATGCCTATCAGCAATTCCAAGAACGTATGTTGCTACGCAGTATCCAGCACAACTCAATGTAAATTCTTCTATGGCTTTATTTAAAGCTGCTTCCGTATGATTATAATCTTTCAACCAAGCTAACAATGAACCTCTCCTAAAAAATTATTCGACGATAATAATAATAATAGAAAATATTTAAATATATTGCAATGGGTGTTCATATTTGCAATATGATGTACCTAAAGGCAGCAGTAGCAGAAAATGTTCCTTTTTCTTTTTGTATATTAGCAATAGTTTCAGCATTTAAAACAACTTCGATCATTCCAACTCTATTTTCGGTAGATATACAACCATACGGATTCATACGTAAATCTAAACCTTCTCTTTTCCATAATTTATCCATGATTCTTAACATTTGAAGTGTAAGCATGTCTTGTCTCAAATCATCACCATGTTTAAGTATTAAATAAATGTCTTCACCAAATGGATCCGCATTTTCAAATACAAGCCACAATGGTCGCATTTTGCTATCCATAACTCGACATTTTTCTATTCTACAAAAATAGAAAAAAGAAGAAGAAGAAAAAAAAGAAGAAAATGTTAAAAGAACAACATTCATAAAATAAGAAAAACATGAAACTTAAAAACGTACAAAATATTAGCTTTTACAAAAGCTTACTTTAAATGTTTCCACCTAAAACTTGGATCTAATGGATTGAGAACTTCGGATAATGCTTCTTGACAATGTGGTTCTTGAATATATTCTTGAAAAGTTTGTAATGCCATTTTACGATCTTTTTTCATTTTAACTTGTTCAGAAGCACTTCTTAATTTATCCATACACTCCATTTGTTTAAAAAGTGCTCGCATATGTTGTTGACTACCTCTGCAATAAGCTTCAAGTATGAGACCAAAACGAACGGAAACTGAACCAACTTGCATTTCTGACCTGAGAAATATTCAAATGTTGAATTAATTTATATTTTTATGCAAGCTTATGTATAAACAATAATAAAATATCAACAAACCTAAGATGCCAAAACAAATAATGTCCTATCCTTTGGTTATTAAGAGCACGTCCTAATAAAAATTCAGTTAAATCACACGACAAATAATTTTCATGTTTCAATGCTTGAACCAATTGTAAAAGATATAAACTCAAATCCTCATCACTGACATCAAAAAGACAACGTACAGCAAAACTCCTAACATTTTGATCGGCATAAGCATAATCTAATAATTCTAATGCTTTTTCTACTGGCAACACTGGCCACTGTTGTATTAATGCTGTAGCTTCTGCTACTTCTCTGAAAAAAAAAAATAACGACAATAAGATTTTATATAATTTTTGACTATTAAAGTATTGGGATCTGTAGCACTTGAATACGCTATCTGGTGGCTAAATTCCAAATCAGAGTAGATAGGTCGAATTGCCAGAGATCCTAAGATAAAATTGATATTAAGTAGAGTTACCTGTGATCATTCCATTCTACACATTGCAATAATTTAGCCAAAACTGTTGGAATTTCATGAAGACAGTGATGTCTCAATGCCCACATTATTTTCTTCTCCTGTTCATGGAGTTCATGTAGGGGATCTCTGTCCGCCAAAGATCTCAATTGTTCTAATTGCTGAAACTTATTAATATCATTTTCTTGATTTGGTTCTTCTTGCATTACTTTTTCGCTACCGGATTCACGTAATTTTCTAGCATATTCGACCATTTTTTCTGGAGTAGGATAGAGCACAGACTTTTCCTTTCCATAACTATAATTAAAATTGATATCATAAACGTAATTTGAAAGAAACAGAATAAACATAAAGAAAAGCATAAACATACTTAGGAAAGGTCAACATAAGTGCTGCTGCTCTATCAATATGTGGATTTGATACTACTGTTCCTAAAGGATGAAGTAAATCATCACTCTGCATATCCTCTGCATATGTCCATGTATATAATGTCATTGCTCCAGTCTTTAATTGAGACTTAAAGTCATATATAGTTGTGTTAGCCCAACACAAAGGATTTATAAAGAATTCCTGCTTAGAATCCTTAACCAGTCTTCTACTCTTTAGGCCTTTTGAAGTTTTACTAATTTCATACAAGACAAAACATAAACGTGCCATTCGAGGTATATCCTTAACTTTAATATCAAATCTAAGAAGTTCTTCCCATTCGCAACTACCATCAGAGCTTACTATAGTTTCTTTGGTTTTCTGACTCTCGCACAATGACTTCCCGCCATGGAAAAGGCCAGCTTGCAACCCAATCTACATACACAATATTTAAACAAATTAATCTAATTAATTCTATTAATTAATTACGAAATGTATATTTATAATACCTCTACTGTCCGATGGGCAGCATCACAGTTGAGTCGAGAAATACCATTTACAGTGAACGTAAATTGATCATCTATCTTCCAAGCAGAAATATGTTTGCCTTTCTTACGAAGTGTAAGTGTAGAAAAGGAAGGTCTTGTGCGTTGCAGTGCATCGACGTCTGGATTTTCAGGACCATTATCCTGATCTAATGATACACTATCTGCATTGAGAGTAACAAGCGTCGGTGTAATGTCTTTTGCTAAACAATCTTGAATATAATTAAACTGTATAAGAGGATATTCTCCAATCAAATATTCTTCTTGACCACAAACTTTAAGTATGAAGTCATTTGGATGTTCCCCTCTTAACATCATTGTGTTTGCTCTTTTATTTAAAATAAGTACCAATAGCTCGTACGGCGTAATAGAATGTGGAATTTGAAACGTGAAAGATGTCTAAAAAAAAATAATACATTATTATTATTAATATATTATCAAATATTTGTTTCTATGTGTTAACCTCAAAACTTTTCAATCCACAACCTTATATATTATAATTAATAAACCATATATATTAATAATTACACTTTTATTATATTTCATATTTATTAACAATTAATTATGCATCATTTAATTATATATGTCTATGTATTAATTATTTGATTGTTGATAGAATAAATTCTTCTATTAAATATTACCACAGTGCAACTAAAGTGCATTACAAATTCAAATTCTTCCATTGTTTCCCGCCAAACGCTGGCATTGAGAAAAACATAAACATAACCCCAAAATGTCTGACACAATGATTTCGTCTGATGAGAGTGCATTTATAAACTCAAAGAGTGAATATTTAAGCGAGACTTTGGATGGAAATGCATTAGATTGTCGTAAATTACAACAACAAAATGAAAATTATCGTCAAGAGTTACACGAATTGCAATTAAAACTAATCCATACTGAGGCTATGCAAAAGGAGCTTCAAGAAGCTAATGAGTCATTGGAACAATTATTATTAAAGGAACAAGAGAAAGCACAAGAAAAAATACATAAAATTCAAGAAAAGTAAATAAACATATGTAATTATAATAATATATATATATATATATATATATATATATATATATATATATATATAAATTAATTATTATATTAAAAATATTGTTAATAATGTTATATGTGTGTTTTGATTTTATATAATTTCTTTAACTTGTTTTTTTTTGTTTTCTAATATTTAGAAACCGTGAAAATACAGAAGTGTATGAAAATGAACTTGCAGATTTAGGATTAGTATTGGATAAAAAAGAAAAAGAAAATAAGGAATTACATGAATCATTGCAACAACTTAAAGTAAAAAAACAACAAGATAAACCACTTAAAATTGATGATATTGAAGACAAGTTAAAACCATTGAAAGAACAGATTCAAGAATTATTATATAATTTAGAAGATGAAAGACGAAAAAGAGAAGATACTGAAGATTATATTAAAGATCTTAAAAGTCAACTTGTTGAACATCAAGAAATTTTACAAGTACGAATATTATTTTTGTTACAAAACAAAATTATACATTTACAACATTAATATGCAAAGTTTCAAGCTTCTTATTAAACTTCTTATTTAAACAATAATGAAAAACAAATTATAATAAGTAATTATATTTTATTTTATTACATAGGAGACTAAAAATAATTTGAGAGAAAAAACTGAAGGATTAGAAACTGTTCGTGAAGAATTAGCTATTTGTCGTTCAGAATTAGAAACATTGAGAATTACACCTGCTAGTGAAACATGCAAAGGTAATCATTATTTAGTTTTCAATTAATTATCATACATACAGGAAAGAAATATCGAAGAAGATAAAATAATCATTGTAATTTTGTCATCAGGTAATTCTTTGTTTGCTGAAGTCGAGGATCGATATCGTTTGACATTAGATAAAGCTACTACAATGAAAAAATATGATGAACTAAAACGAGCATATGGAGCAAAATGTAAAGAGATTAACTCTTTTAAAATAGAAAAAGCATCATTATTGAAAAAATGGGATGAGTGCATGAAAACATTTTCAGATGATGACGAATTAACAAACAGATATAAAAATAGAATTCGCGATTTAGAAAAAAAATTAGCAGAAATTCAAGAAGTTGAAAAAACAACGAATGACGATGATGATTCATTTAGGTAAGCATATTTTTGTTTACAAAATAAAATTTTCTCATGCAATTTGTATTAAAAAAAATATATATATATATTATATGTATAATACTTTAGTTACATGGAAAAGTTATTAGCGGAAAAAAAGAAACAAATTCAAGAATTAAATCAAAAGATTGAACGAGATTCCGTCGATATGTTGTTTCAAATGGAAATGAAACATAAAGTGACCAAACAAATGCAATATTGGCGATATAGAGCAATGTACATGGAAGTAAGTGTATTTTTTTTTTTTTTAATTAAACATACAATTATTTTTATATGTATGTATTAATGAATTTTAACATTAAACTTTGCAGACACAATTATCGGCTATTCAAAGTCAATTGGAATTGGAAAACATATGTTCTTCGGATTGTAAATCAATTTTTGAAAAGATAGAACAGCACAAAATTAATTGTAAAGATACTCTTGATAAACAAGACATGAAAAATATAGAAATGAATGAATCTGAAATTATGACATTCGAAGATGCATCATCAATGAATAATCCCAAATGTAAAAATGTATTACAAACAAAGATTGATAATCTAGATATCAAATGTAATTCAAATACTGATCAAAATCATCTTGATAATGTCAGCAACAAATTTGTAAATACAAAATTGGATGGAAATGCAAATGTAGGACAATGCAAAACAACGGATAATGTTGCAACATTAAATTATAATGAAACAACTAATTTAAATTTAATGGAAGAAACACAAAAGTTGAAGAAAAACGTACAATTTACCGAAGATACCAAAGATGTATCTGGTAACGAATCGACATTTAAAAAGAAATTAAGTGAAGATAAAAAGAAAACTCATAAACCATATCAAACTATGTATATTTCTTCATCTAAATCGTCTAACTAATAATAATAATACTAATAATAATAATAATAATAATAATGAAAGACTACAAATAATTACAATGATAAGGAATGTAAAAGTTTCCATTTTTAAAAAAATATGTTAAACTAATCTCGTTTATAGCTTTGTACTTTTTGTAATGCTTATTTTTATAATATAAAAAAAAAATGATTGCATACCTCTGAATTCCTGAATTTCGTAACGAGAACAAGATTTCCATCCTTCAGTCGACATTCAATATTTTTAGGTATCTCAGGAGTTGGAGCTAACCTTAACGGATATTGATATTGTATTTTTTCCATAGACGATTTCTTTTGCCTAGCACGAGCCACTTCATCACCCAATACTCGCATCTTCCATCTGAAGTCATTGACTTCGGAATTTTTTAAGGCAGCAAATTCATGTAATCCTTTTCCGATAATATGACCTATTTGGGCATCTAAATTTCTATCATTTTTTATACCCTCCCGTTCAATAACTTTTAATACGGAACAAAATGGTTTAATATCACAAAGACGTCTTGATTCATCTCTCAGTTCTTCTGCTTCTGCGTTAGTGTTAATGTATGAAAATACATATGATTGCGCATCTTTTAATATTCCATGAAGGGGATACTTGCTAGCCTCGTCCCAAAGATCCTAAAATATACATAGACGTTAAGAAAATATCTATAAAATCTTATACCATTTTTCAATGATTGAAACCAAAGAACTATAGAAGGAGAAGAATACTTACTTCTTTAATTTCAGCCAATATAGCATTACGATTTGTATCCAGTGGAACTAACACACCATTGGGCATTAGGCATGTTAGCTCAACGATATCTGTCGGTGTTATTGCCCAAAAATCGTAACTGTACGTGTTTGGCTTATTTACCATGATGAAAAATGTATTAGTGCATTAGGCACATAGAACAAGGCTATATTTATTATTCAGGCACAATAACAACAACAACAACAACAACAGTGTTGGATTTTAAATAGCCAGTTATCAAATACATCCCCTGTCTGGTTTACATAATTTCATGAGCTCTATGTCAAGCAAATTATCTCCCCCCATTTTAATGGAGGAAATCTAAACGATATTTTCTTATGATCATTTAATATTTATTTATTTTTCTTTTGTTCTTTTTTTCTCTCTCTTTTCTTTTGACACGAATCACATATTGATCAGTAATTAATTATAATCACTTTCCTACAGAAACAAAATATACAACCTATGGTGTTGAAAAAGTACACACCACACAACACACTGTCACTTCTTCTATTCGAGATCCAAAACAATGTTACGTCTTCGTGATTAGAACTAATTAAATAACTAAATATTTCATCCTTTGTTTTGATAGAAACTTAAAGAATTTGGTTTAATCAATAATTTACTATTTATATTCGTCTACATGCAATAATCTTCCTTGCAAATAACAACACAAGTCATCCATTATTTGTTGCGTTGAGCGAGCGAGCGAGCGAGCGAGCGAGCCAAAGCAAGCACAATTTACAGATAATTTAACGACAGAAGGGTAAAACTTAGGTTATGTTTACATGTAACCAAATAGACCATACATAGATATACTATTTCATGAAAATCGTTAATGGTAATATACTTCTCGTTGATTGGTCTAGTTTTATATCACTGACTATCGATAAATTATAGTAAATTATAAATAAAATAGTATATAAATAATTATAAGATCGATAATCGAACAAAATATAAATATAAATCGATTGTAGTGTCAATTGTTACCAAACGTCATAATTGTGATTTTATTAAATTAATAAATATAAGATATATTTAATTAATTAGACAAATATATTTAGATAATGGAAAAATAAATTTGATGAGAATCGCCATTATACTAGTGTAAAATGGTCGTTGCAATAAAAATACGCCCGCAGATAGCAAAGTCGACTTTCTGATGCAACATTCTGGAAGAAGTCTTAAATACGTTGGGTGGACGAATTTCGATTAAAAAGTGCTGTGAGCTATTCATTAAATAAAATCTATATAAAGTTATTATAAACTATCAAATATTTTAGTTTTCTTTTGAAGCAATTTAATTCGGCGTGTAAAATGACAGAAGAAGATTCGGTAAGTCATATATACCTTCAAACTATCTTTAAATAACATATTTCATCATGAATGAAGAAGAATGAAATCATAAATTATATTAATACAATTTATAGACACTTTTATTAATATTAAATATTGTTATTCTAATAATAGCAATATTTGAAAACATTTCGAACAATTTTATTGAGATTAATATCATAAAAGTTAAAACTCGTGCTAATTCAGAGAAACCCAACCTCAAAAGCATGTGGACATTCGCCATCATAAAAAAATGTTATGCCACGAGTTTAGAATTCGATGATGTGTGATAAATTAAATTCATCTTTAATTTCACTGATATATTTCCATTGAAATAGCATGATTTAATTTGACATTTGTTTTTTTTATTAATTAATAAAGCATTTAATTATTTATCAATTTATTAAATAACCAGATGTTAAAAAAATTATCATGATATCAAAGTTAAATTACAATTCAATCAAATTTCTCCCATTAATAATATATTAATTTAGTTTTACAATTATTCTAATAAATAGTGAAATAAAATAATCAATGATTAACGATGACACATTCTGTCATAGATCTTTGATCCAAGCTTGAAGAAGAAGAAGAAGAAGAAGAAGGGCATGTTTGACATCGATGGTGAATTTAATGAATCTGGTAGTACGGGTGATGCAAATGAAATTACCGGTAATAAGGAAAACCAAGAGCCCGAGCCTCTAATGGCTGAGGATGACGAAACCTTGGATTTAGAAAATTTTGGAAAGAAAAAGAAAAAAAGAAAAAGGCATTTAATTTGAACGACTTGGATGCTGCTTTGCCAGACACTAAAAAAGAAGTAAATATCATTTAAAAAATAAAACTTTATCTATGCACATACCAAATGTCAATTTCACATTGTAATAATGTTTTCTATTTAAAGGATGTTATGGAGCCACCGGTTGAAGAAACAGCTGTGGACGATGACTTGGATTTAGATATGGACTTTTCTAAAACAAAAAAAGAAGAAGAAGAGGAAGAAGGATTTAGATGAATTAGTAGCAGAAGAAGAACGGAAAGATATCGAAGACAAAGAAAATGGTAAATATAATTTAGCATTAAACGATCTATTAAAGTTTCAGTTGGTTTATCATGTTTATTATTTGTTAACATGCTGCACTGAATCTGAGCAAAGTGCAGAGTACGGTAAGAATACAAATAATGGGATCTTATAATCTATATAAGAGTCATCTAAAAAATCATTAAAATCTAATCATCTAAATAATAAGTCATCATCTAATACAAATAATTACTGTTTATCAATCTTACTTTTCTATCATATTAAATGTCCTATCAATTTCTACAGATTAGTCTTAGACTTTACACACTTAATCATTTAATCAATTTTGTTCTATTTTTAAAATGAATTTCTAAAACATAATGTTTATTCTCTTTAGTGGAGGTACCAAGTTTATGGATCGGATCGGATAGAGATTATACGTATGATGAATTACTTGTACGAGTATTTAACATCATGCGAGAAAAGAATCCTGATATGGTGGCTGGTAAAAAGCAGAAGTTTGTTATGCGTCCTCCACAGGTTGTACGTATAGGTACAAAAAAAACATCCTTCGCTAATTTTACAGAGGTAATTTATTTCTATATGTAATGTAATATTTTAATTATTGATCATTTTGTTAATACTTTAAAAAAAAAAAAAAACTTTGTATTATAGATTTGTAAAACATTGCATAGACAAGCTAAACATTTGCTTGATTTCTTGTTGGCTGAATTGGGTACTAGTGGTTCTGTAGATGGTAACAGCCAACTTATTATCAAGGGACGTTTCCAGCAAAAACAAATAGAGAATGTCCTTAGGAGATATATTAAGGAATATGTTACCTGTCACACGTGTCGTTCACCTGACACTATTCTTCAGAAAGATACTAGACTATTTTTCTTACAATGTGAAACCTGTGGATCTAGGTGCTCTGTAGCCAGTATAAAATCTGGATTTCAAGTAAGATATTATATATATATATATTTTTTTTTATATGCATATGTTTGACATAACTTTTCAAAATATATATATATATTGTACTCTTAACTATAATATGTTATATTTGATATTATTCTAGGCTGTCACAGGAAAACGTGCTGCTATTCGAGCAAAAACTGCCTAAACAATTAATCTTTATTTTCCATGGAAAAAATCATAAAATTTTTTTTAACAATCTATCTCTCAGCTTGCTTATATCAAAAAGATCATACTCCTTTAATTTATTATTATTATTATTATTTTTATTAATAATATTATTATAATTATTATATCAGTACATAAAGCTAAACTGAAAGTATTACTTAACATGCACCAACAACAACAACATCTATAAATATTCGTCTCTATTTTAATTTGACTTTATATTACCATATTAAAAAGAAAAACAAACAAACAAACAAAACAAAACATAACTGAATGTATATAAATGGTAATATCTAGAAGATTATCTATCTAATTTATTTCGACATATATTTCATTTTCCTGTTGGATTATGCTGATGAGTAATACGCATTATTATGCTCTTAAGGAAACATTTTTGTTTAAATTCATATTATTGAATCATCATCAAAGATAATAATTCAAAATTACTTTAACCCAAAATGCGTAGTTTAGTTAACGCATTATTTATCTACGTCTCGCTGTCACCACCATTTTAAATATAATATATGTTTTACAAAACAACAAGCTCTATATTTGAGCATAAAATAATATATATAGTACTGATTGTTAACAATGCAATTGAAAAAAAAAAAAAAAAAAAAGAAAAGGAAGAAAGAAAGAAAAGAAAAAGAAAAATGTAACGATTTCTCATATTATTTCACGAAAGACAAAATTAATGATATTAGATTGAATGCCACCAGTGTTTCATATGTATACAAGAATACAAGAAGAAAAAACAAGAAAGAATTTTATTCTTGTTTTTAAACGATAGTTGGATGATCATACGTGTACGAGTAATGCATAATGAATATGTCAAGGCTTCTTTCAAATCTTACTGATGAAGATGAAGAAGAAGAAGAAGAAGAAGTTATTTTCTAGATAATAATTTATTCACAATAATGTATTTACTAGGTAATAAAATTTATTTGGAATGATTTTCTTACGGTTCTTTACGGTCACAAATGAATTAATCACGATAATGAAAAGAAAAATAATATTAGTATAAAGAAGCATCGTTATAATTTGTAATAAAATTAAAAAAACACGCAAAAACAAACAAACAAATGAAATTATAAATACAAATAATTATTGTTATGATTAAGTAAAACTTTGCTCACGTTTACACCATTATAAGTTTTACTCTTTAGCAAGTTATATATTATATAAATGGAGCGGTGCATTATTATTTTTTAGTAACAATAAATGCAAGTGTATAACAACAAATAATTATTAAAACTAGCTTATATTACAAAACATATTATGTCTATATTTTTTTAATTTATTTTTTTTTTATTTCTTCACATTTTATATATAAAATAGTAGTAGTAATATTGAATGATATTATTTGAATCTGAATTTGTTTTTTTTTTTTTTTTTTTAATTCGATGGTTTAATCCAAACGAAATCATTCATAATATACAATATATAATTATATATATATTCTTTTACATAGTATAATATTTACAGAATGTATACTTATCGTAAAATTCATTTTATCGTGTACTTTCTTTCTAATTATAAATCAAAGATTAAGCTTTTTAATTAAATAGCAAAAGATTGTGTTGCTACAAGTTGAACAACTTGTTTAGTGTCGTAACCCATTAACCATAAAACATTTAAATAAGTTTTAAGTAACCATTGAATGAAACTGTATAGCCTGTAAAAAAAAAAAATGATTATTAATAAATCTAAATAATACTAATAATAATTATTAACCCCTTGTGCATGCTATAACAACATGTGATATGTTTTACGACCCAAACACTGTATGTGTTAAATTATAGCACGAAAGGGGTTAATCTTAGACAATTAACTTACCATAAATACGTTTCAAATTTAACTTTGTATATTGTTCCTTTGATGTATTTTTTAATTGATAAATTTGTAACTTTGTATCTTCCACGTACAGCAATTTTTGCCATTATTCTATAACGATCTATAATATTTCCATGATCTTGTACGATAGCACGAATAGTATTTAAATTTCTGAAATTAACAACAATTTAAACAATTACTTTTAATCGACGTTTCGATTGTCTTTGTTTGTATGAAACAATGTACAATAATTACCTAATAATTAACATCATAGTTTTAGGCATTGTTCTTAATGTTGCTGCAATTTTATCAAAATGTTCTTGGGCTTGTTTAATCATATGTTCTTCTGCTTTCTTTCCTTTCTCAGTTGTTAAAAATGGTGATAAAGAATACGGTGCCTGAGTTAACATTTCAGCTAAAAGAATGGGATCTAAAGAACAAAAAATATTGTATTTATTTATAATACATTAGAACATTTCAAAAGATTTGAATAACATTATACATACCATCAACATTCAATTCTTTACCATAGACATTCATAGCATGATTATTTTTTAATATCATAGATTCCCAAAAATTGCACAAACTAATTCTTGTTTTTTCCGATAAATATTCGTATAATCCATGATCCAATAAAATTATTTGTGCTTTATTATCATGTCCCTTCCTAACAAAAACTATAGATGACTAATTATTTTTTGTTAAGAGAATTTATTGGATATATTTAATGTTAATTGATATTTTTTTTAAAAGGAAATATAATAAATTTGAAAAAAACAAAAAAAATATTACTATTGCCAGGATGAGGATCACCATGAACAAATCCTGTATGAAAAATTTGTTCTCCCATTAAAGTAATTAATTTAGTATCAATGTCGCGTAAATTTAATCCTTTGTTTTTTAATTCTTTAACATTGTTTATTTTAATACCATCGATCCATTCAGTTGTAAGAATTCTCTAGAATAAAAAAACACACACACAAGATAAAATAATTGAAATTGAGGATATGAACATTTTAATAATCAAATTTTGAACCTTTGTACTAAGATCCCAATAGACTTTAGGTATATGTACATAATCATGTTTTTTAAGATCTTTGGCACATCTCTCAGAATTTTTACCTTCTAATTCAAAATCTAATTCTTGTGCTAACGTTTCAAAAAGTTCCTAAAATCAATCAATTTTCAAATGATTCATAAAAATAATAATAATTAAAAAACGTAGATTATTTACTACAACATAATTACTTACATCTATTACCCAATGTAAATTAAATTTTGGATGCATAATTGTAATAATTTTAAGTAAATAATTTAATGTTCTCATGTCGGAATAAAATCTATCTCTGAGATCAATGTATTGTACTTTAACAGCAACAGGTTCACCGTCCGTAGTTTCTGCTTTGTAAACCTAAATATTTGTTATCACATTGAACATATTCATTTGTTTAAAAATACTTGTCATTATGTTTATATACCTGTGCTAAACTAGCAGCTGCTACAGGTTGTTCATCAATCTTCTTAAATACTTCATTAGGTTTTTTTCCAAATTCTTGTATAAATATTTCTTGTAATTCATTTTCACCACGTATCAAACATTTATCCTTAAATAATAGAAACGATAAGATAAATATTTAGATTCTATTGTTACAATGAGATCATTGGATAAAATTTACTACGTATTACAGATACCTGTAAAATTTCTAAAGAATTAACATACTCTTTAGGTAGGATATGATTAACAGCTCCTAAGCCTTGTCCAAGTTTAATGTATATTCCTCCGTTTTGTAAACACCCTTGTACAATACGATCTGCTGCTCGTTGATGAATTTCAGATTCTGTGTAACCCATTAACGGTGCTATCCAGTAATCTACAGATACTGTTAATCCTATCATAAGTGATCGTCCAAATCTAGCAATACTTGCAGCTTTAAATTGAAATGGTTTAACTTTGTTTGGATTAGTTAAAATATAACTAGTGCCTAATAGAAATAATCCTAAACAAATAACAATAATATTATTATCAGTTTCATAAACAATTGCATATTTATCATACATGCCTGTGCTAGTGTATTTAATAACTTTTCTCTTTGATGCATGGCTTGCTTGTTTAATAATATTTAATAATCTGTGACGTAACATTTTTGATAATAATCTACAAATAAAAGATATGCACGAAGTTCAATTCAAATTGTTTTATCAAAATTTGACAGGTGTCATTGTAGAGACTGAAGTGAGGTTATGTGATTTAATATGTTTAGCATTTATTGTTTTTTTTTTTACACCACTTTATTTCTGTGAATTCATTTAAAAAAAAAAAAAAACTACAAGTGATGTAGTTAAAAATAACTATATAGTAATACTGTATTTTTTGTTGTATATATGTAATAAATATAAAGTATATACGCATATATACTATTAGTCACTGTGATCACGTGTATAGGATTGAGTGTATATTGATAAGAGCATATCTATATACATTGTTTTTATACAATTGATTTCTTATAAGTGTGTACATATTTTAGATTTTAAATATTTTTAATACGTAAATCTAAAGATTGTACAAATTTATTGTTAGATACAAAATATGTTAAGATTTCGTAAATTATTTCCAAAAAGTACATGTTCTGTTATTGGAATGATCCATGTTGGTGCATTACCTGGTATGTAATTTTTCTCTTTTTTTTTTATAAAATACAAATTGAAATGACAAATATATAATTAAAATGTATTTTGTAGGTACTCCTAAATATAATGGAAGTATGAAAGAAATAATAAAAACTGCATTGAAAGAAGCAATGATTTATAAGGACTGTCAAGTGGTAAATAATTAAACAACAAAGTTATATCCTTTTTTTACATTTGATTATTTATTTCTATTGTGTTACATTTAGGATGGTATTATTGTAGAAAATATGCACGATGTACCATATGTCAAATCTAAAGATATATCATCAGAAACAACAGCAATGATGACAAGAATATGCGTTGAAATTAGAAAAGTAATACCTGAAAGCATAGCTTGTGGTATACAGGTAAAAATGAGAATATAATTTATTGTATAAATTTATTTATTATAATGTTTATTGTTTTATTGATCATGCAGATTTTAGCAGGTTGTAATAAAGAAGCATTAGCTGTTGCCAAAGCTGCTGATTTCAATTTCATTAGAAGCGAAGGTTATATCTTTTCACATATTGCAGATGAAGGTTTTATAGATGGTTGTTCAGGAAATCTTCTTCGTTATAGAAAACATATTGATGCAGAGAATATTCTCATCTTTGCAGATATAAAAAAAACATAGGTAAAGATTGAAGTATACATTGTTTAATCTAAATGTTTTGTTATTTTATTATATTTATGTATTGTATATTTTTTGTTCAATCATGCAGTTCACATGCGATAACATCAGATATCAGCATAGCAGAAACAGTCAAAGCTGCAGAATTCTTTTTAGCCGATGGTGTTATATTAACAGGCTCAGCAACAGGGGATCCAGCAGATTTACAAGAATTGAAGGGTAATTGTTTTCTATTTTTTAAATTAACCCTTTGCATTTGAAGGTTTCTTTTTGTACTTCTATTAGCAGTTATTTTGCATGATACTTTCCTGGTGTTTGTTACATTTCATTACAAAGTATGAAAATGACTTCTATTCAGAACCCTCAAGTGCAAAGGATTAATGTAATATTATATTAAATATTTACAAATGAACCAACAAAAAATTAATGCTACACAGAAGTTAAAAAGGTTGCTAAAGGACCAGTTCTTATTGGATCAGGAGTATCTATTGAAAACATAGATCACTATAAATCTTCAGATGCAGTAATTGTTGGAACTAGTTTTAAAATAGATGGAAACTGGAAGAATGCAGTTTCTAAAGACAAAGTCCATGACTTTGTAACTAAAATTAGAAAAAATACAACAGAACTGTTAACACAAACACAATATTAACATAAAAAGAATGTACAACGTTTTTTTTTTAAATTCTAAAAAACAAGATCAACATCTACGATATACATTACACATTTTTTTTTCCAATTTTCAAACAGTAAGATGAGATAACAAATATATCATGTCTATATTTATTTATATTTTCTATAAATGCCACTTGTAAAATATTATTTTTTAAAACAGTAAATTATTGCACACGAATAAATAGAAAATAATCGTTAAATTCGAGGCGATATGTTTACAGACAAAGTAGACAAAAGTTTGTCGTTGTTGATAGCGAGGTAATAAACCCTTCCTTCTCTTCTCCCTTTTTACCTCTTTTTCACCCTCCTACCTCTGTCATAACTATCGACGTGACAAACAGCGCAGTCTCGTGAACTATCGTTCTTTCGTGTTTAATCAGTGACGTTCTATCAACAGATTCTGTAAACACTTGTAAACACGTGTTATATCTTTTATTCTTTTTTTAAATAATTATTTTATATATCATTTAATATAAGAGTATCGCGTAATGATTAATAGAGATAAGGTTAGGAACGTTAATTGCATTGATTTAACGAAACCATCGTATTTTTGACTGGTTATTGATCAAAAGTTAAGTGATATTCAACGAGAAATGATTAATATTGATAATAATAAATTATGAATAATAATTATTACATTTTGTTTATTTAATTTATTATTATCGATCGATACAAATCGATAAAAGTTTGAGAACCACTGTTTTGATGAGTATTATATGCAGTGGCGTCAACATACACACGTCACATCTATCAACTTAAATCTAAATGGAGGAATAAATCATTGTTTATGTTGAATTAATTGTTAATAAATAATCGATTAATAAATAAATCTTTTAAACTATTAGTCCTCGTAATTACGATAAAGTGTTACACGTGTTACGTCATTAATTTGAAATTTGCATATAATGACAGTCGTATGAAATTGAAAAGATAAATAATTCTTCTTCAGGGAGCTGCATTGGTTCCTGTCGTTAAGAAGCATCCAGCAGCTGTTCGCCCAGCTGAGCGTTCCCCCTCCACCTACTCGTTTGTATCCAGTCTCGTAACAAGCAGATCGAAGATCCCCCCACTCATCCCAATCACATAATAGATTTTTACAAAAATGAATTTTAGAATGAAAATAATCGCGTGACGTTTATCAAGAATAAACGCAATGGAAACATTCCGAGAAATAATAACGACTCGATGCCAAACTCGCGAAATGATTTTCGCAATTAACATTGCACAAAAACCCTCGTGTTCGTTCTATTTTTGCGAGTTTGTAAATAAGTCTTTACTGTTACGAAGATAGGACAAAGAAGTTTCATATAATTCTTACGATACTCCTTGTGCAAGTGTATACTTGCTTTTTACCGATATTATGACGACCTTTTGACGTTCTAAATTGAGCGGATGGTATAACATAACTTGTGTGTATATATGAATATATACGTGTGTACAAAGGTCATCATCGTTAAAAGATTGCAACCCGTCTAACGAATAACACATATTTCTTTTGTTTTTCTTCAGATACCATTAAAAAATTAACGATAAAACAACAGAATTTTTTTTTATACCCTTTTAAATATACATAAAAGAAAATCATCATGATTCATAGACTTTTAGCTAATAGACGGATGAATGGAATTCTTTGATGGCGTACGATCGATCAGAACTAACCCCCTGTCTATAGATATATATCATCCCAACACTATTTTATTAATAATACTAATAATAATAAGATCAAATAATAATAAACACATAGACAAACATTACATATTAACATTTCATTTAAACAATAACATGACATTAAAATTGTATATCTTTTTATGCATATTTAATGATAAAATATAATATATACACATATACACATATATATGTATAAGAGAAGTAAATAATAGAAATATAAACGTAAAAAGTGAAGAGTATTGACATCTGGGATGATGACCTATCGTTGCCCCAACGTGATACGTCCCTGTGACTGCTTTGAAATGATTCCCCCCCTCCATGTCGCTCCTTCTACTATCTCCCTTCTCGTCTGCCATCCCCTCTATTCGGCGCTCGACCAATCAGCTTATCGTTTACCCAGCCAGCAATCCAGCCAGCCAGTCGAAATCAGCTGACGACTGTTACTGCGGGCAGTTGCTACCACGGTTCCTCAAACGCAACATTGTTCAGGCGAGTTACCTACTCCGTTTACTTCTCTCTTTCTATTACTTTTCGTATTCTTATTCATTCTCTTCATCTTATTCTTTTTTACATTTCTTCGTATCTTGTTTATTCCTTACGTGTGTCACTACATTTAAATACCATCTCGTACTCTCACTCTCATTCTCATTCATTTATTTTTTTTTTTCATAAATAATCTTACGTAAGAGTATTATTTATATATTTTATAATACACACGTATATACATGGGAGATACTTCAGTCAATTATTGCGGAAGAAATGAGCTGTCAAACGTGATGATGAACGAAACTCATCTTTGTCTCGTATATCGTTTATATATTTAATAGACATAGGAACGAAGAGGAGGAGGAGGAGAGGAGGAGGAGAGGTGGAAGAAGAGGAGAAGGGGAGGGGTAAGATAGAAAGAACAAACACACACACATATACATACACATAGCAAGATAGACAGCAGATAGACAGCAGCAAATAGAAAGGGATGAACATGGAAAATTCAAGTATTTGTGTGAAATAAACTGAACATTACTGAGATTCGAATTTTCAACGATCTATCACAATATATACTACACGTATTAAATAAATGAATACTTGCGCGCGCGCGCGCGTTAACACATATATACATACACACATTCAAAGTAAAGAGTGAAGAAAGGAAATAGAGATAGACGTTTATAGTATTAGTGCACCATTTATATACACATATATACACATAGTATACTACACATTTGTTCACTTGTACACATAATCGAGTTGGGATCATCGTATCATAGTTTTACCATCTTTCCGAGAGAAATTCTATTGCGTCGAGGAAAACTACTCAACGGTATACGAAGTACATTTATAAGAAGTAAATTCGAGATCAAGGTCGTTTTATACAACGATTCAATCATTCTTTCGTGGTATAGATCATACCTAATAATTCGTCATTGTTCGATCTAAAAAAAAAAAAAAAAAAACATCGAATAAAAGACATTCCTTTACGATCCATTTCAAAGAATCATCTGTCATTTTCTTTTTTCAATTTAAATTTCGCGGCTTTTACTCAAGGTCATTTGTTTAAAATTTCCCGGATCGATATGAAGTTGCATCGATTATCATACACTCGTTTCGATTATATTTTGATTATCGTTAATATCAAACTAAATTATCGATGATATATTCAGTTCGTTAGTATTATTATTATTATTACTACTTTTGTTTTAGTTGATGATTCATAGTGTTATATTGAAATAGTTTTTAATGTTAAATGTGTGTAAAAAGAAGACATATATATATATAGTTTTTTATTAATTATAAAACATAGGCGCGCGTGTGTTAGAAAATAATTATTAGAAAGAAAGAAAGGGAGAGGGAGAGAGAGAGAGAGAGAGAATTCTAAGAAGGGTTAGAATCTGTGTATGTGTGTGTATCTGTCGAGAGGGGCGACCATTTGAAGGAGTCTTTGTTTGTCGTATATTTCGTCGGCTACAGCGCGTAGCAACCAAGTACAGGAACAGGTAAGAGGGTGTCATTGGTGAAGAGGAGGAGGAAAGAGAAGGAAGAAGAAGAGGAGGAGGATGATGTTGGAGGAAGAACGGTTGTGGAGGGGTAGAGGGGGAGGGGTGGGGTGGGGGGGATACGTTTTTCCTATCGGTCCTTTAACGGTTAATCTATACATGTCAATTCGAGTTTTAATTTTATACGTAAATTTTATTAGACTTTAACCTTCATAGTTTGTACTATTGAAATCTTTAATTGGTTCTTAATTGGATTTGGTTACAATCATGGTGAGATTAAATTCTAATGAAATGTTTTAATGGTCGCCGTTGCTGAGGAAATGATGATGATGATGATGATAATGATGATGATAATGATAAATAAATACGTTGTATTATTTTATATTGTGAATTTTTCTGTTCTTTTTCTTTTTCTTTTTTTTTTTATTTGTATTATGTATAAAATATTTTACGATAGATTACAGAGTTTTATCATAGTGATAATATATGTATAACCTATGGGACGTTGTTAATAATTATTCGCAGAATAGTATCAGAGATACTTTTTCTGTTTATGGGGTTTATCAAATTGTAAGAAAATTTGATTTTTAATAATAAATTTTTATGTTATTTACAACAACAACAACAAAAATATGTTATAATTATTCTATTTGTATTTCAGATTTTGTCATATAAAGAAAAACGTATTTAATTTGAAGAGATAGAGATACCACGTTAATCAGTAACAGTACTACTACAGTAGATACTACGTTAATCAGTAATGAAACTATTAATTTGAATGGCAAATTATTATTACGTTCAAGATGTAACCTACAAAAAACAAATATCTCTTATTTATTTATTTATTTATTTATATTTCAGATTGATAAGAAAAAATTTGTTATATTGAAGATAACAAATCATACAATGATATTATTTGAATCATTAATAATAAAGTAAAACAATACGAAAATATAATAATACAGTTTTATTTCAAACAAAATTTGATATTGAAAAATGAAAAATGTGTCAGTAAAAAAAAAAAAAAGTTCTTAATTTATTTATTTATATTTCAGATTGTAAAAAGAAAAAAAGAAAAGAAATAATAGCGTGATATTTCGAAATGTTAAAAGACAGGGGAAGAGAAGAAAAAAAAAAGTTATTTCACAATTTCATTGGATGCAATAGAAATAATAACGGTTGGAAGTCAGGTTGTTTTAGTTTAGAGATTTAGATCGTTGACTGTTGTGTTGGTGGACCTCGTGCTGTCGTTATTGTCATTAGTGCAAGGGCAATGGCAAGGTAGCAGATATGTGAAAGGCATAGGCACAGAGAGACCACACCACGACCCTCAGGGAAAACATGTTCCTTAACGTATTACGAAGTGAAACAGGCCATTGACACCCTCTTATGTGTATATTTGTATTTTTCTCTGACGAAGTTGAAATCATTCTTGCCAACACGGCACACAACACAATCCATTGTGCAATATCGCCGATTCGCGAACACTATGTGTGAGCTAATGCTTCTATTTTTACAACGAATATTTTAACGTTGGCCAGAACACGATTGTATTCTTTTTCAAAAATCTTTCATACGCGTTTGTAAACTTTTCCATTCTAATTATGGAATATATTTCATTTTTTATATTTTATCAATTAAATTATAAATGCATATATATATATATATATGTATGTATTTCAATTCTTGTGTTTGATTTTGAAAAATATTCTTACAAATTTACATTTGAAATTTTTGATTCTTTATTAAAGATAATATATTCTTGTTTTATTTTATTAAATAAATTCAGTAAAATGAATTCAATATTATTTGAAATGAAATATTTCAACGTTGAACCAAGTACATTTAATTCTTGCTTCGTATCATTCATTCGTCTAATTTCAAATAATTTCTCTCATATAATTTATCAATGTAAACTAAAAAAAAAAAAAAAAAAAAAAAAATGTATAAGCTCATACGTTTGATCCTAAGTATTATAAAATCAAAAAAAGAAACTAGTTGGCAAGAGTGATTTTGAAGGTCATATCAAAAATAACTAAAGTTATAGAGTTTTACTGTTACGTATTTTTAAGATACGAGATTAAATCTGACATAATATTATTTTATATAATTTTATTTTGTTTCTACGTACAAACTCTTGATTTATTTATTTGTTTTTTTTTTTTTGCGATATTGTGCATATCGCAATTTGAGAATAGCAATTTTAAAAAACGAGATAACGAAGTCACTCGCTTTCACACAGCAAAGCTCATCGAAAAAAGTAAAAAAAAAAAAAAAAAACACAAACACAGAGAGAATAAATAATTGAATTGATAAATCCAATAATTCGTATTAAATCAAGTAAAATAATAGAAATTGATTTACGCGTAAATTAAATTGTTTATAAAATAAACATCAGGAATTATGAATAATAACGATGATGATGATCATAAGCTTTTGTATAATACGTGTGTTGATTTTTATTATCAACTTTCAAATCCTGACCAAGTAGTAGTAGTAGTAGTCTGTCTTTTAAATGGTAGATGAAAATCGGAACGCAAATTGCATCATCAATAGCGATCCGACGTTTCTTATCGAATTGTAGAAGGAAGATCGTATTAGTACGAAACACGAAGCTGACGTGGTTACAACTCGTATAGATAGTTTTGTTCTTGCGACGCAATATACTGTTCATTTGATAATTATTATTTTACATACGTTATGATATGTAATAAAAGTATATTACATGAATCGATTATAAATACTGTACAAACGTTTATTAATTTTATAATAAATAGGTGAAATTTGTAACATTAGTGAAAAATATAACAAAACAAAACTAGTGTGTACGTAAATTTGGTTTCAATTTATATTCATATCTATTGTATGTTTAGTCAATTACACGATTACATTCTTCGAAATTTGTAATGTACGATGTACCTGTCGTCGTCGTCGTCGTCGTTGTCGGCCTTCTTTAAAGATTACACTTTTTCTACATGTTGTAACTTTACACAATAACTTATACGATTGTTTGACCATGAATGCATATATGGCAGTGTTCGCCTTTCTCATTAGTGCTAGTGTAATTACGCGTTTCATATAATAAACATGTGTCTATGTATTACTCATGCGATAAACTAAACCGACCTATTTATCTAAGGATCATTAGTCGATTTCAAAAAATCAAATGATGAATGATAATATTTTTTCTATTGAATTTTTTGATTTTCCTTGGTTTTTATCATTAACGTTAATTGGCACAGGATTACAATTATTACATTATAAATTTTGTAATTATATTAATATTATAATATTATACCGCTATCTGTTAGAATCTTATCGAACTAACAGAGATAATCATGACTCTTTGTTAATAAACAAATAATTCGCAATTAATTGAGATATAAACTATCCTATCTTTCAAGTTAGATGAAACTGCACACAGTGTGGAAAATTTTATTCAAATAGGTTCAATAGTTTAGGAGTCCATTGCGGACAAACAACGTGTGACATGTAATTTATATTAAAATATATAATATTATATAACTAAATAAATTAAATATTAAATACTTTATTATATATATATATATATTTAATTTATAAATTATTTAATACTTAATAATATATTTAATATTTATAAATATTTATTTAGTTTTAATATTTATAGAAAAGATTTAACACCAAATCTTATAATTATTTATAATTAGATATATTTTTTCTTTTTATTACAGATATTAAAAAGAAAGGAATAAAAACAATAGACAGCATGCTAAGTAGCTTGGCAAACTATTTACTAGGAGGTAACATCTCCACAACACAAAATTCGCGCAATGCTTCTTCCAATAGTGAAAGTCTGGATCATATTCCTGTAATAGCAAGACTCAGCCAGGTGGAGGTCGAGGGCGAAGATTGGATCCTCATCGACCGCACTAGTAAGTTTTGTTAATTAATTAAATTAATTACAATTCTTTTAAATGTTGTATCTTTATATTTCCTAGAAAATATTAATATTATATTTATATTAGAATATCTCTTTTAAATATTAGAAAGGTCAAAGTAAAAACCAGACGAAAAATCACTTATACAAATATCTTATCTTAGCGATTAAAAAAAAAAAAACTGTCTCTGTCTCTACGAAATGAATTATACAATTGATCGCAATTCGAAACTATAGAGTTGAACGACATTTATTCGACTAAATTGATAAGGTATAATCGAAAGATGAGTAATATTGGATCATATTTATACAATACTTAATATTAAATCGATCAACAGTTTAATATTAACAATTATAACAGTTCAAATAACAAGTATTTTCAATCAATCTTATATAAAAGATATTTAACAATTGAATAATGATGATAAATAATCAATTAAATATTGAATTTCAATAGCAACAAATCAACGATGAAATGAAATAACATTGAAATATAATTGAAAGGTAAAATGACAAATTGAAATGCAACCCAATAAAAATTCTTTTTACAAATACAATGTATAACAATAAAAATATAAATGATAAAAATGAAAATTATATTAATTGTATGTGACAAGAATAAAAATAAAAAAAAAAAGGTAAATATTATTAATTGTAATAAAATTGTTTTTAGTTGAGGGCGCAACGGCGCTGGAGGAATCGTGGTATGTAACACCACCCGCATGTTTTACACGGGCAGGACCCGTAAACGTAGAAACCTCACCGCTCGAAGACCTGCTGATCGAGCATCCAAGTATGTCTGTTTATCGAGCAACAGCGTCTCCTATCGCTCCTGATACTCCACCACCAACGCCAGATGCTACAGAGGAACGAGACCTTGTAGAAGAAGAAGAAGAACTTACTACTCAACCTGCTCGTACCTCAGATTTATCCACCACCGTTTCCTTAGAACGTAGTTTAAGAAGGAGCGAGGATGACGATACATTATCCAGACCGGCCATCCATGACGGTAGACCTACCAATAACCGGACTAATAGCGACAAAGTCCGAGTCGTTCAGCTTCGTTCCGCTCAAAAGGTGCTTATTTACCATTGTACTACGATTGTTAACAAGAATTATTCACTTTCTATATATTCAATACTTAGATTATAAAATAATGTATTTTAACATTTTAAACAAAGATATTTTTGTTTTATTTTATTTGATGATTATTTCAAAAATTGAATGATCTTTATATGACTGTAAAATGGAGGAGGAGGAGGATACTTTATAATAGTTTAATAGAATTTTGCTTTATAAATTGTTACAAGTTGATAGAAAATGAGGCCAACCGTTATGCGCTGTGACCTACTCTTTTGTTCTTTCATTCATGACTTTTTCTTTTTCTTTTTAATGATGACTAATCTTTCATTTCTATTTCCCATAAATAGGTTCTTGAGAAAAGATCGACTCAAGTACTGAAGAGAGGTCGATTGGAGAGGAGTAACAAATTAAGGGAAGTGTTCGGTGTAAAGGGGAAACGGCCACGTCGTCAAGATCGTTTACGTCTTCAAAATAGTGGCGCAAATAACAACCGAAAATGCTAGTCATTCGATCTCAGGCTAAGGTGTACTTAAAAAACATTTTTCTTTTCTTTATTCAAGAAGAATTAAACAAAACTATTACAAAAAATAAAACAAAATAAAACAAAACAAAACACAAAACTAGAACGCAAGAAAGAAAGAAAGAAAAAAAAACAAAATGAATTGAGCCCTTTTTCAAAATGTCGTCATAATTATTTGCAATTGTGCAATTTAAGTTTATATAAAGATAAAGAGTTAAATTTAATTTAATTAATTATATATATATATATATATATGAAAAAAAAAGAAAAAAAAAATATTAATGACAAAAGAAAAAAAGAACAAGATGGAGGATAGTTCCGAATTGTTTGTCGTGCGGACACGTCGTGGAAAATGTATGGACGTATGAGATATGTTTTTTTGAAAATGCAATAGATGATGCAGATGATGATAATGATAATGATGATGATGATGATGATGATGATGATTATATAGATGTGTGAATTATGTATTAATTGTATTGAGTTATTTCTCGAGTCGTTTTTATTCATTTGATGATAGACTTGGGGTTTATAGATAATGTCGTTTTTCATGCTTTAGTCTTGTTTTTGAAAAATCTATTATTTCATTATGAGTATATATATATATACACATATATACATATAATAGATAATTTTCAATTAGTACGAATGAATACACGTATATATACACAATTATATATATATGTAATAATATGATTTGTTTGCTTTGCGATTGTTGTAAATACATGTGATGAAAAAAAAAGGATAACACAGAGCTCCTTAAAATAATAATAATAATAATAATAATAATAATAATTAATAATATTATTATTATTCGAAAAAGAACGTGCGTAGTCAAACTGATATAAAAAAAAAAAAAAGAAAAGAAGATGATAAAGAATAGAAAAAAATGTTCTTTAATCCTTAAAGTGCACATGGGGTGTTTGACACCCCCCTATCCCCAACAACAAATGTTTGATCTCTCGAAAATGGTACTGAATTCGAAAAAAATGGGTTATTTGTCTAATGCCGTCTAGTGTTAATTCAGATGGATATAAAACCTATTCTATTTAAAAAAAACAAAAAGATGTATCAAATTACTTTTAAAAAAAACAATTGCGAGGTCTAAATATTAAATAGCGACTTTAGGAGACGCTTTCTAACACGTTGGGGGTGTCAAACACCCACAGTGGTGCACTTTAATGGGTTAATGACGCATTTTTCAAAATTCTGATACTCTCTGATAAAATACTCCTGTCTATAGTTAGCCTATAAATTGCGTGCTCGAACAGACAGGGGTTTCGTTGAAAGACAAAATGAAAATAAAAATAATAATAATAATAATAATAATAATAATACATTTGTGCTTTGAAAATGCAAATAAAAATTTCTTTATCGAGTGTTGGAGCGCCTCTTATGTGATGAAATGAAATGAAATGAGATAAATAAATCAAATGAAAAAAAAAAAAAAAAATAGAGATGATGATAAATAGAAAGAAAAAAAAATAAATAAGTAAAAACACACACAAACAAACAAACAAACAAACAAAGTTACCGCGTAACGAAACGAGTGGTATTGAGACAAATTTTTTTACTACTACTAATACTAATAAAACTCGTATCGTTTTAAATCATGTTTCTTCTTTTTTTCTCTCTCATAGGGGATGATATAATAAAAACAACCCCTATACAACACCTCTTTCAAATACACCCTCGAAAAATTACAAAGAGTGAGGTGTTCTATTTAAAAACGTATATAAAACGATACAATTAATATTAATACTATTACTACTACTACTATTACTAATAATAATAATAATAATAATAATAATAATAATATAATATTAATACTAGTAAAAAAAAAAAAATAATAATAATGAGTATCGTTGCACAAAGTGGCTGTTCGTAACCTCGATATTTAAAAAGAAAATAAAAAAAAGAAAGAAGAAGAAGAAGAAGAAGTAAAAAGAAAAAAAACTTAAAAACATTCTCAAATCACAAGTACTTTGGTCGTATTCACCGTGTGAATCTTATACAGCTTGAGTCTTACTCGAGAGAGAGAAAAAAAAAAAAAAGAAGCAAAATTGTGATGATCGATGCACGATACCACAAAACAAAGAAAGAAAAGAAAAAGAAAAAAGAAAACAGGTCAAGAAAAATAATTCGGGACCACACTTCTACTTGTGGATTATAAACCGAGTCCCTGTTTTAATCTGCAGGGTATAGAAAACTGTTATTTGCGGAGTCTTCCGTGGAAAAATAATTAATTAATTAATTAATTAAATAAATAAATAAATAAAAAAAGAAACTTATTAGCAAAAGATATTATTATAAAAGAAATTAATTTGTTTGTTTTTTTTTTTGTTGTTGTTGTTTTGTTTAATTTTCGTCACCGTAAAACGGTTATTGATTAATATTAACAAACAAACAAAAGTGTATTGTAAAAGAAACAAAAGGACGGTAACAGAGTATCTGGAACACAATCTTTGTTAAAATAATCAAATAAAAAGAAAGAACAACAAGTGTACGAATGTTGTTTGCATATATTCTTCAGATAGATTTAATTAGGTTTTTATTAATGGACGTTATGCACAGAATAAAAAAATAACTAGGCAAAATGAGATCCTAGATAAATATTTATTCCATATTTAAAACACACACTCTAGTAACTCTACGTGTGTGAAATGCATTCATGATGATACTTTGCACGTATTAGGATTTGTGAAA
Source organism: Polistes dominula (assembly GCF_049000335.1). NCBI lineage: Eukaryota > Metazoa > Arthropoda > Insecta > Hymenoptera > Vespidae > Polistes > Polistes dominula. The sequence goes on along the minus strand of NW_028301061.1, from coordinate 1,443,606 downwards.
CGTATATATATACATATTGTTTTACGGTTTCTGATCGAAACATTATATGTATGTACGCACGTATACGTGTGTTTGTGTGTGTGTGTTCTTGTATATAGAAAATTTGTGTGTAACATTTTTGTTTGTTTGAGAATACAACAAGTTTTAACAAATAGTAACGTATGATAATTAGAATGCACATTGAAATTGTGTAACATCCATTAATGAAGATCTGATTGATACTTTAAATTAAAAAAAAAAAAAAAAAAAGAAGAAGAAAAGAAATAAAATAAATTAAGTATCAACAAATTTAGAAAATGTATCACAAATGTGACAGTGCATAGATAATGTACGCGCACGCATAATATAATAATATTAATAATATTAATAATAATAACAATAACAATAATAATAATAATAATAATAAACAGAAAAAAACAACACAGCTTTGCGTAGAGTAAAGTATTGTGTTAAATTTTTAGTATAATTATTAAACAAATTAAACACAAATTCTACCTGGGAATGAATCAACAACGGCCGAATATTATTCAATTATTACATTACTAAGTCGTTGTTTGTATCTCATGTGGACATTTTAAATAGACGTTAAGCATATTATATATGTTTGACAATGGACGACGCATCATTAGAATGAAATAATAAAATATACGAGTATATATACATATATATATTTAAACTTGTGTATCACAGCGAAAGGATTACAAAAAATAATTCAAAACAAGAAGAAGAAGAATAAATGAAAGCAGCAAGCCCGATAAAACGGTGCGCGTTATAGCGCATTCAATTTTGTGGTTTTTAAATAAACAAATCTGCATTCGCTAGTTATAATAATAATAATAATAATAATAATATTAATAATAATAATCTATGATGCATCAATACGATATATCTCAATGAGCAAGATATAATACAACAAAAACACAATAGATGATGTATGTAGTATAATGGTATTATTATAATATAAACATTTATTCAATTCTTTTTGCGAATTGTGAACTACTATTACAAGAACGGAGCAGAAGCAAGCCGTAATTATGACAATTTCAAGTTTTAAATTACATATATTAGGTATGAAAATCATACTTTATTGAAAAAAACACTCATGTCAGTCAAATGATGTTTCCTTCGAAGAAGAATGTTATATGTGTTTTTAAAAAAAGAAAACGTGTGAATATGATGATGATGATAATGATGATGATGATGATGATGAATTCTTGTGCGAATATTATTAAATGAATTATTTAAGTTCCACGATGATGTCGGCGCTGATTTGCACAAATTTACCGAGACTAAACAAACTTAGATATTTGCAAATTGTCAAAGAATAATAATAACAAAAAGAAAAAAAAAAGTTAACAAAAGAAAGAAAATTGTGTTCCTGAGCAGTTTTTAATTAGCTACGATGTGAAGTATTGAGTATTGTCCTAATTAATGGCAATGATTACTTTTAAACAAAACAAATTAGTTAACAAAATTTTCATTATCGAAGGAACTTAGAAAAAAAAAAAAAAAAAAGGAAGAAAAATGAAAGTTCGTATGTCGAAATAATTTAAAAATGATATTATACATATTAAAAATGACAAATTCCTTCGATTTTATTATATATGACTTGCGCTATAGTGATTAATCGATTAATTATATTATCTAATTGTACGTTCGTGCACCTTGAACCTATAAAATAATATAATAAAATATTTTATGTCATTAACGTCGTCTCTTTTTCTCATCGAAAAAGAGAGTTCGTTCAATGCAAGATGATGTATCGTTTATTCTAAAGAAAAAAAGAAGAAGAAAAAAAAATAATACGATAGAAACAATTAACAAACAAATGTATAGGATTATTGATGAATATCAATTTGTCAAATAACCACTTAACTCGTCCTCGGAACTTTTACTGTCTACGGAACAACACCAGCTATGTACAGAACGTAAAGAGCTAGTTTTCGAATTGGTAATGAAATGACAATAATCTTTACAATTTGATAATAACGTGAAACTATTTCTCTTATAATTAATATTACTTGAAGAAGGACTATTACTGTCAGTTGTTGTTCGTTTATCAACAACACATTCATGAATATTTTCGGATCTTTTTAACAAACAAATTTCCATATTAAAAACCAAATTTCCAAGTTCCTCTTCTAAATGAGAATAACGTGACGGTATCGTACTTGGTTCACATCCTGGTGCACCTGTTTATTTAGAACAATTTCTAATTTTGTTTGGTTTGATTTATATTTTTTAAAAATACGATTGTCACAGGATAATTAATTAATTAATTAATTAATTAATTAAATCAAAATAATAACCCTCAGTCTCCTGTATATTTTCCCAACGGATCATGGCTTCGCGTAATGATTTGTAAAGTTGTCTTCTTTTAGGACAACACCATAACAGATATTTAAAATCTAATCGTGTTCTTTCTCTGTCGTTTAATTCACTCCAATTTAAAAAGAGCTGTTTCAATTGCGGTGCTATAATAATACATAGAAAAATATTATTATAATTAGGTTAAATTTAGAAATATTATGTTTTTTAAATCAAACAAAAAAGTCATAAATACCTTGAGGTATTAAGTCGAATATAATGTCACATATTTCTTCGTAAATCGATTCATCGAGATCTTTTCCAACACGTTGCCTACAATTCATTATTTTATTTATTATTATTTTATTTAGAAATCAGATAAAAAATGATTAAGCAATATCGATGCAAATATATTTCATTTGTTTTCTTTTTATATAATAACAAATATAAACTCGTGTATTCTATGAGTATATATGTTTCGACATAGTATTTGAAAATAGGAACATACTCATGCATAATTAATTCAAAATTATTATATTAAATATTATTTTTAAATTGGTATTTTTGTTTGTAGAGAAGAAAAATTTAAATATACAATTACCCGCTATTTTTTTGAATATAGTACCAGTGATCGCCCCTTGATGCCGCCACGTTCGCTAGTCGTACGACAATCGCGCCAATTCAAAATTTAAATCTTTTCCAATATGGCTTCCTATCGAACAACTTTACGTCCAGATTTACAGACGTTATTAGACAATTTTACTCAATTAAAAAACGTAAGTTTAATAAATAATTGTTGTATCGATTTTTATAATATTTCGTGAATAAATTAATGATTAAATCATTATTATTATAGGTTTATTTATCGTTAAAAACGTTCAGCAACATTCAAGATGAATTGTTGCAATACGAAAAAGTTAAATCTGCCAAAATGGAAGAAGAAATGAAGAAAATGACTAAGACATTTACATTATTAGAAGAACAACGTAAAAAATCTTTAGAAGAGGTACGAAAAGAAAATGAGGAATTGAAAAAAGCATTGTTTGAATCTCGAGAGGAATGCAATCATCTTAGATTCATTTACGTTGATCGTAATATTGAAGATGAACAAAGTATGCACTTTATTTATTTATTTCTTGTGTGTGTTTTTTTTTTATAAAATTTCTTTTACTATAAAAATAGTTCATTATTTCTCATTGTAATTTATAGAATTAGTAAAGGAGTTTATTTAGTTTGTAAATTGCAGGATGAATTAGAAGTATTGAAATCTAATTTGGCATTGCAAGAAGAACGACACAAAGAAGAAATGTTTGAACTCGAAAGAAAGTACACAGAAGAGATACAAAAATATAAAATATTATTGGAAACGAGACAACAAGTAGTCTATTTTTATACCAAAATTAAAAATAATGTTAATATTTTAATTTTATTTATTTATTTATAATCTTTTTATAAAATATTAATTTTACAGTACCAAAATAAAATGGCGAGGCATCCAGCGATGGACGATACTTCAAGTCAACAATCACAAATAGTTAAAATTAAGAAAATTAAGAAAAAAGACAAACAACCAACTTTCAGGCAAGTACATTTTTTATTTATATAATAAAACAAATGATAAAAAAAACTTTATATAAAAATTTAAATTGAAATTTATTTTAAGGTGGCCTGGATTGAACGTATCGAAAGCATCTCAAATTCTAAATGATTTAGGAAATGAAGATAATATGGATAAATATAGTTCGGAAAAAGTTACTAGAAAAAAAAACTTTATTGCGAAGATACAGATGCGATAGTTGACATATAATATTAATAATTACGTATAAATTATATTTTTTGATATATTCAAATATTATACTTTTTAATAATTATATTAAAATCTATTAACACATTATATGTTAAATTTTTGATGTTTATTTGTTACGTTCATAAATTTTATTTATATATAAAAGAAAAGTTGAAAAGAAACATTTATAAAAAAAAAAAAAAAATTATAGATATTAATTAATTGTTAAATATTAAATACATCAAATATTAATTATAATTAACTCATTTGCTAATTTTTCTTTTTAGGGAGTTCCAACTGTCCGTGTAATCAATTTTAAGATGCCCATATGTATTCAAATCAAGATTTAATGGTGTCACCATATGTGTCATATAATTATCTTCCACCGGAGACATTCCTGCATAATATTCTTCAACGTTATACTGCAATTTCTCTGTTAATGGTAACAATTATATTAATTTACAATAAAAATATACATTTATAAGACACACACACACAAAAAAGTACTTTATAAATTATAATAATAAATTATACCAAGGTGTCGTACGCTATCGTTTGGCATATACTGACGAGAATAATTTTGTGTGTATCTCGAATTTGTATTTGTACGTGATTTGTACGAATTATCATCTAATGATCTGTAATCATAATCCGATATCGAATAATTTTCCATCATTTCGCAAGATGCTAAAGCTGAAAAATAAGAACAAAAATATTCAATCTTATGCACCAATGAATCGATGTTACAATTTTTATTAGTATCATTATAACTCACAATCAGATTATATAAAAAAAAAAGAAAAGTGATTATGTATGTATGTGTACGTCTGTGTGTGTGTAAAACAAGAGTATATAAACGTTGGAAAGTTAGAGGAAACAATAAAGTATTGTTTGTATTGGTTAACAATTTGTTCCGGCCGAGTTCATTAAACTTTTGCTTGATTAGATATTGTAAAAAAAAAATACTTGGAACAATAACTTGAGGCGGGGTTTATTATAGAACAAGGGAAATTTGATTACAAGTGCAAAATAGAGAAATTCGTTTGCTTTCAATTGTATGTTATATATATATATATATGTTCTAAGCTTCTTCCAACATGATACTCTTGTATGACATACATGGTATGCGTGCACACGTAAACGCATGAGTGCATCAGAGGTGCATTTAAATTGAGTTATGTATCATAGTCATTTATGGATTTCTCCTTGATTATATCGGGATGTATTAATTATTAATATCATTTTATAATCATATTACTTGAAGATAATTATAATAGAAAAAAAAAATATATTCTTATCTTTTATTGTATAAATAATTTCAATCTTCAAATATAATTATTTTCAAGTAATATTATCAATTGTAATGAATTTATTTCTATTATTGTATATCTTACATTATTCCTATATTGAAATTGGTTTATTTTTTTAATTACAGATTTGATTAAATTACAAGAGAAAAAAAGAAAAAGAAACGAGGAATAAATTACCAGAAATAGGTGTGTAGAGGGAATAGGAAGGAACACAATTTGTAACTTCATCTTCATAGATGGGATGACGATGATAATGGTAGGCATTGTTCTCCATTCTGCAGGACGGGTCACAGTAGAACTTCTCTGTTAAACTTGGTATACTATACTGTGCTTCTTTTAATGATTGGCTATACCTATTTTCACACGACAGAAACTATATTATTTTGGTTCTCATTACTATGCAACAAGTATTGCAATTTACTTTACAAAGTATAGACACTTTTTGTTTTTGTTTTTTTTAATTAATTAGATAAAAAGTTACAAAATTATTTTGTAAAAAAAAGAAACATACATTGTTTATACTCGATCTGATTTTCCATTCGAACAAAAATGTTTAACTTTTCCGTGACCCTGTTACCAACGACGCGTGAAGATCTTCATTTCTCACGAAATAACACGTTTATGTCTTTTTTTACGCAAAATTATATACACGAGCGCGCTTAGTAATATTTATTATATATATATTTGTCATTTTTTTTTTTATTAATTAACATTCGTTTAAATTTTATTTATATTTGACTCTATTCTTTTCCTTTTACTTTATTAAATGCATTGTTTAATTGATATTCAAATTAACTTAGAAATAAATGATTCATTTCTTACCAATATTCAGATTGATAAGAAGTTCGTCGTTCCTGTTGATAACGTTGGGTTGGAACATTAATACTATATCTTTTAAGATAAGCATAATTTTCTAAATCCCATGGATCAACGTAATGACGATCACTATTATTGTTCGAACTTCCACCGGAAGTAATCTTTTGAGAATCGAACGAGTTCCAATATATCGATGATTCCACCGGCATTTCAATTCTTTACAGCAAAATTCTTATTAACTTTTTGTCCTGGTTTTTTTTAATTTTTTTTTTTATGAATATTATTATTCACTATATTATTCTTACCATTGAATTTTTTAAAATTGGTGCATGTTGTGGTGGCTACCGCGCGCATGCGATTTTGCGACTGTCTTTCGTGAGGGAATATCGAGCTCAACAAACCATTATTTTACCTCTCTTCTTTTTTCCCCATAAACTTACCGCTTCTTTCTTTCTTTCTTTCTCTTTCTGTTTTCCCCCTACTCCACAACTAATCCTTATTTCTTTTTCTATCCCATTAAATATACATTCACACGTAGACTCCGAGTGAAACTCCTTTCACACCTGTAATATATTCACCTCGCTTTGCGCGTGTATGTATATATATATAGATATATGAACAGGTATTTAGATATAGATGTAAGTTTCTTACAAATTTCATAAATAAATATATATATATATATATGCACTTAGTAGTTATTATGATTTTTGAAATCGATAAACAAGATGTTGCTTAATAATGAAAATTCATAATTAAACATAAACTTTGAAAGAAACATTATATTTATATGTATACGTATAATTGTATATATAAATCTTGAAATATATTTTAAAATGATCAAATTATATTAATAAATAATCAAATAACTTCAAAATATATATAAATAGCATTTATTTGTCTATAAAATTGATTAAAAAAAGAAAAAGAAAAATACAATTTTCTTCTAAATAATAATATACATTTAATAAATATTAATTGAAAACTATACAAAATTATTGTATACTATTTTTATTCGTTACTTTAAATTTCGATGGAATCATAAATCTTAAATTAACATCATGCCTATAAATTCCAGGTAGCAAGGAAGATAAAACTACGTGAGTGATAGCAGCAGTGAGACCCCAAACACGATGTTTACCACCGAGATAAGTAGGTAACATGGAGACATTGCGAAAGTGTGTAAAACGACATAAAGATGGATTACAAAAATCTTTCAGGTATATGACAAAGGCTTCTTCAACTTCGTCTGGATTTATTTCTAAATTTGCTGGATCAATTTCACCCACGTAGCCCAATACTGGCATTACTGTTAGATTCTTAGCTGGAAACAAATTGCATGATGCCCATATGTCGATCTTTTCTTTCGGTATTTTTAACTCTTCCCAAGTTTCTCTTAACGCGGTCTCTTCTAGGTCACGATCAGTTTTGTCGTACATTCCACCTGGGAAAGATACTTGTCCTCGATTTGAATTCAATTTTGATGATCTCAAGGTGTACAGAAGACCGAGTTCCCCTTTATGAATGCAAATTGGTACTAGAACTGCCGCTTGATTTGTTTCATCTTTGTATTTGACGTTTAGTTGAAATTTTTTAAATTTTTCTATGCTTGATTTTCGATTTTGTTCAGATAAAACTTGTTCCGGCTTCAGTTTTATCTCATCAATTGTATTTAAACTCCGTTGAAAATTTGCGGACTTTATCATAAAAAAAAAAAAGAAGACACATTTTTTTTTTTAATTATATAATAATTAAATATTCATTTTATATATTTATAGAATAATTCAATTTGTTTAATTGTTATAATACACGAAATAATGCTTTTTTGAATTGAAAAAAAAAAAAAAAAATACAAAGATTGAGAATAATCGAAAATGTCGATAAAGTAGAACATTACCAACCAAGCAGATTTCATTTCTTATCATCGAAGATAATTGAATGTTTCTAAAAAAAAATCGAGTGTAGCGCTTTTATTCGTAATATCAATGAAATCATCTTGTCATTGGAATAACACGTGATCTTATTTTTTGTTAGAAATAAAATACTCACTAGAATTGATAACTGTAGATTTCTTGATAAGATTCGTAACGTAACAGTTGCCATAATTTTTCTTATACGTAAAAAGGATTAAAAGATTAAACTAGTTTTTCGATGAATTTTTGGATGTTGTCATATGACATTATTCTTTATTACTTTTTAAGTTTTTCTATTGGTCGCCAGATGACAGCTCAATCGATATGATTTAATGATAGCCAACTTAAATTACTAAAAATTAATATAGTTACTAGATCTAAACAAAATTGATCTCTTTACACTAATTATTAGAATTTATTGAATTTATAGACAAAAATCTTACCTGTTATATTTTGTTTTATTTCAAGACATTTAATAACTTGTTAACTATTCAACCATTACTAAAAAATGCAATAATTTAACATGGGTATAGTATAACAACTGATAAAAGTAGATAGCAACTGATATCACAAAATTAAAATATCAACTTTTTTTTTCCTTGTGTGTGTGTGATCTCTGCTTATGTATTTTATCTATACAAATTACTAATTTATCTAAATTAATGTCATTGATAAAATTAAAACATATTTGTGGTTTTTTTGACAGGATTTTTCTCATAGATAATTAGGAAATTATAAATTTTTTTTTAGTGTTTTTTTGAAGTTGGTGTTGCTGGTTATCACCAATTATAAAGAACAAAAAAAAAACTCAGGTCAACTCTTTTGTGTATAGATAAAGGTACATAAAAATAAAATAAAAGAAAATAAAATTCGTTCTTTTGTCAAATCTCCCTCTTGATTATTATAAATAGTCTTTTGAATTAAAGATTATTCTGTTAGCACATGTAACACGGATCTTGAATTGCATCTTTCCATTTTGTGATATCTTGTAGAACATAATAATTATTCGCTATTAAACTATTTTTTATTGAATTTGCAAAAAATTGTTTGTATAAACGTAATTGTATAATAAGTCGTCCATTTTCTGTTCCAGAGACAAATGAAGTAGAAGGATGGATAAAAGAATTTATATGTTCATTATAGCCGAGATATAAAAACTTCTGAAGATATTCAAGAAATAATCTATTATTAGGTTATATAATCTTAAATACTAATAAAAAAGCAATTTATAATCATATAATTAATAATCATTAGATTATTAAAGGAAACGATGAAACAAATCTACTTACATAAGGTTTAATCATATATTCAAATTTGATCTCTTAATACGCGTATATAATTTAAGAATTTTTACAATAATTCTAATAATATTAAAAATATCAAGCATTAATCTTTGATGTTTTCAGAATTATTTGGATTGTTTTGATCAAGAATTACCATAAATTTAAAGTCAGGGATTGTCGTATAATCGGATCGAACATAATTTGACTTTTAAATTCGCAAAAAAAATCGCGCGTATATTTCCATTGGAGTAACGACCAATGACCGATGAGTACCACCGAAGTAAATCGAAGTTACTCGAAGCTGACCGATCTCGTCTGAGACAGACTTCATGCGTCATAGAAGCGAGTAGGGAGTAGTAATATTTCAATTGAAGAATCTCGACTGGCATGACAAGTTGAATATCGACTATTAGTAATATCGAAAGAGTATTTCGAGAGGAGTGATCAGTCGAGGAGAAACGGTCGTGCAGTGCGGAAATAATAAAACTTATGGCAACGCATATAACATCGTGCGAATTACAGTGTCAATAGAAGAGGACGAAGAAGAAGGGGTGAAAAACATCGCGTTTGTAAAAACGCATAGCGTGTTGTTTTTTTTTTTTTTAGTGGGGGGTCAATCAACATCAACAATTAATAAATTTGATAAAAGAAATTAAAATTATGACGATGTATCGGACTTCTTGTGAAAAAGTTCGAGGTCGTAGTTGGCGTTTGACAGGCAGACCTTCGGCGTCTTCGACGATGTCACTTGGCTCAACCTTTTTTATTCTAATATCCTTGTCCTGGATTGCGTGCGTTGTAAGTAATTCGAAATATTATTTCATGTCGCGTTTAAGGCCACACCAAATGTATAAATAATATATATATATGTGCATGCATATATGTCATGAAGCCTACATGTGTGTGTATATATGTATGAGATAATTCATTTTATGTATTGTATACGATGTATATACCACACCCAATCAGAGTTCTCGTCGGCTGGTGTGTGCGTTTAGTGTGACGTCATCTCAGTCGATGTCCGAGAAAGCCTATCGACAACTTTCGATCGTTAACGAAGAAGAGCCTTTTATTTGATTTAATTATGCCATGTTTTCTTCTTCTTCTTTTTCTTCATGTCCCCTTTAAGAATAAGAAGAAGAGGAACGTCTAGTAAGGCGTCGGAACTTTTATTAAGCCGAGGTCAAAGCTTAATGTGGCCTCCTATTAAATACAATCGAATAAATCCAACTTCGTCATTTCTCCATTATGATTACATCTATTTATTAATTCATATATATATATATATATATATATATATATATATATATATATATAACAAGAAATTATTCTTAATTATCTATTTTTTATTAATTTTTTTCCTTTAGTTATTTTTCTTTTAATACTTGTGTGTTAATTAGCATACGTAATCATGTTCATTAGAAGAATTTAATCTTTTATGTTTTACTATTGCAAAGTCAACAAAATGGGTCTAAAGAATGAGTTGCAAAATAGTTTGAAGGTTTTAACGTGCATTCATCGTCGTCGTCGTCGTCCAGAATAAACTCTGACGCGATATGTTTTCTATCCGAAAATTGTTTACACTTGATAGAATATATACATTTCAAGTTTGATCCTTTATTACGTTTCAAATGTAATTTGATTATTCATTTGTAATATAATAATAATGTTTGATATGATTAAATTCCTTAATAGTACATCAATGATGACTAAGGATATTGATAATATATAATTAAAAATGATATACCAGTAAATATGACACTAGTGAGAAAGGAATGTTCTTTATCTAGAATTAACTTATGTTAGTATTTTATTCAGGAAATCATATTTCTTTTTTGTAACATGCAATTTCAAATATTCCTTATATTCTCTTTTTTTTTTCTTTTTTTTTTGTGCGCATAAAGAAAATTACCACGTTAAAATGATAGCTTTTAGTATTTCATATTGTTTACTATTCTTTTTGTTTTGAAATTCTTTCTTTAAGATGTAATATAAATTAATATTAAACATAATACACGATAATATGTGCAAAATGAATATTTTATTAATAAGAAATTAGCATGTTATAATTTGTTACTCATATTGTTCTGACCTCGACCTATGAGCAGAGATCATTGGCCAAAGGTTTAATATGAAAGATATTTTACTCGTGAGAGACATTCTCAATTGATGATCACTATAATAACTCTTGAAGTAATTGAACATGTTTGGATTATATTATTAGATGTACTTACGACCTTTTTTTCTTTCGTTTAATAATTGAATATTTTTTTTTTGTCAATGAGTTATTATAAAAGAATTTATCCTTTTTTTTTTATTAGTTTCAATAGAAATAACATTTAAAATGTCATACTTTTTATCTAATATATAAAATTGTAATATAATTTGTATTTATATATATATACAGGTAAACAGTGCAGATACCGATCATTGTATCTGGCATGGACAATGTTACAAAGATGCATCAACACATATCAAGAACTGCCATTATACTGGTCCTGCTTTACCATTAGATGAAGAAGGACAAAAATTACTTGCAGAACAATGTCCACATTTAATAACAGATTTAAACAAACCGACTAATACTTGTTGCGATGTTAAACAATTGGAAACGTTAAAGCAAAATATTAAATTGGCAGCAAACTTTTTGAAACGTTGTCCTAGCTGTTTGGATAATTTATCTAAACATTTTTGCGAATTTACATGCAGCCCTAATCAAAGTAGTTTTATAAATGTCACAGAAATATTAAAAGATGATAAGGGTAATTAGAGATTTTTGATTTCATTATTTTATTATTTGAAAACAAATAATTGAGGATTTATTGTTGTTTGTAATATTTATTATTTTGTACAATTTTCAGGTATTGAATATGTAAATCAAATAGATGTATATATAACTAACAAGTATCTAGATGGAACTTATAAATCTTGTAACAAGGTATCAGTTCCAAGCACAGGTCAACTTGCTTTGGATATCATGTGTGGAGAATGGGGTTCAAGTCGTTGTTCTCCACAAAAATGGTTCCACAATATGGGTGATGCTGCAAACAATCTTTACGTTCCTTTCCAAATTACATACATCAATACTGATAATCCTATTGGTCCGTTCAAACCAATGGATCCACAAGTTACCCCTTGTAGCAAACCATTAAACGTAAGTCAATTATTAGTTGTAATATAAATCATATGAAAATATATCTTGCTAGTATTATTTAATTTATTAACTTGTGATATGTGTGTTTGTTTATTAGGCCAAAACACCAGCATGTAGTTGTGTCGATTGTGAAGATAGTTGTCCAGTTCCAAAACCACTTCCTGAACCTCCAGGTCCATTCAAGCTTTTTGGTTACGATGGTTATGAAGTTACAATGATAATAATATTCATTTGTGGATCAGCTGTTTTCATTCTATTGGAAATTTGTTTCAGCAATCGACAAAAAATTGGTAAGAGACGAATAATAAATTAATTATAACGTTTTAACTATTTTAACAAATATTGAAAGAAAGATAGACAAAAAAAATACTACTACTATCGCAAAAGTTTGATTTTCAATTTACACATAGTGTTACTACAACAATTAAATGCTGCTATGCATTTTGAATTTCTTTTTATGCCATATTTTATTATCATATTTTTATATATATTATTTTTTTTTCCGCTTTGATTTGATTTGATTTAATATACACTTACACATTAATAATTCGTTTGATTTTCTATTTATATATATATATATACAGTGACTAATTTATACTAAATTCTATTTACTCATCTAGAACGAGATAATCGTCGGTAATAAAGGAAACTTCTCTTCAATTAATACTATTGGTTAATTTCTGGTTGTTATTATTATTATGGTAGTGTTTTATTGTTGTTTTTATAATCTATTTAATAACTCTTTTATTTTTGGTTGTGGTTTAATCTATTATTATTTTTTTATTTATTTTTTTTTTGTTCATAAACTATTTTATATAACAAATATATTTGATTGTTTGTAATATTTTAATGTCAGGTTTAATTGGAGATAATATTAAAAATGTTTAAGTATCGTAATGTAATTTGAATAATATTAGAAATTTATTTGTTTTTTTTTCTTATAATACTACTGTATGTGAAAATGGTATATGCAGTATAATATATGAGTCATTTATTTAAAAAAAAAAAATAATATAAATCATCTCTTTACTAATAATAATTAAAGACGAATTTACATTTGAGATTGACAGAAATAGCTAAATAATGTTTAGATGAAGATTACAATGCAAGAAATTGCACGTTCATATTTGATATCTCATAAATTTCATAATAATAATAATAATATCGACATTTTTATCTTTCAAATGAAATGATTACATAAAACATCTTAAGAATGTCAACTAAAAAACAGTGTGTAATAGTTAACGTATATATTAAACAATGAATGACGTGATTATTATCAAATGCATTTTAAATATTTCTAAAGAACAATGCAACTTATGTCTGATTTCAAAATGAATGGCTCATATCATTCTCTTGAATTTTTTTATTTTTTTTTATTTAAAAATAATAACACAACTCTTCACATGAGATAAGTGTGAATGTATTAATATACGTAAGTTGGAACTTCTCTTACTGTCCTTCAAAGTAGTCACCAGCGTTGCTTAGAATCGTCAGCAAAGCCTATTCTGTTGATGGTGCGAATGAAGTGGTCTACTGCCTGTCGAATCTCTGGAACAGTTCTGAAGCAAATGCGACGATGGGTTTCGCATGAATTGACGGAAATGCAGAAATGGATGCGTTACGACGCTACTCAGACACACTTGGTGTGCTATGAGCGCGAAGGAGAGACTTTCTTACACCGTATCGTAACACTGAATGAGACATGGCAGTAAACCCTGCTCCATTCGCACCATTAACAAAACTGGCTCTGCTGATGGTATACTACGACTTCCACATCGCTGGCAACGGGTTCTACACAATGCTGGTGATTACTTTGAAGAACAGTAACAAGTGCAAACATGTAACTCTTTTGTAGCGGTTATGAATAAATAGTTGCCATTAGTTTTAAGGTCCAATCTACGTATATATATATATGTTATAATACATGAAAAAAAAAGAACAAAATATATGAATGTAATTTAGAATGAAAATACATTCTGATTGGTCGTGTATGTATGGTGTGTGCGTATATATAGTTGCACGAGGGGAGGAAGTAGGAAGACAGGTTGGTAGGCGCCTGGCAGCTGGTTTACACCACCCAGGGGATGGGGCTCGTATTGCTCTCGCAGCTGATCAGGAAGACAGTCCACTACAATCTAAACGTTCCAGTAGGTTTTCTCAATTCTAAATCTCTCTCTCTTTCTCTTTCTGACTTGTCTTTTTTATTATTTTATTAATAATAATACGCTGCTGCTTCTTCTTCTTCTTTTGCCAAATTTATTTGTGTGTTTTTTATTTTTTTGTTTTTGCTTTATGCTTTATGTGTGTATGTTTGTAATTTCTTTGAATTACTCTTTCTTTTTTTTTTTTTTTCTCGTCACCACCTTTTATTAATTGTAATTAACTCTAATGCGAATAATATAATATCTATTAAGTTGATTACTGATAAGATAAGTATTTTTCAGTTATAAACAAAAATATCAAATCAAATGTTACAATTATGTAAGATAATTTATATGTTTTCAGCTGTGCTCTAGTAGTAATGCCATTTATTTATTGCAATTATAATAATAATGCTTGAAATAAAGTATATCAATTCCTTTTTTTTTTATAATAAATTAAATCTACATTATTTATATATATATATTATTTATTTATTTATTTCTGTTTTTGATGTAATTTTATATATGTAATTTATATAATTCATACTTAGAACATTTTGCATTATTTCTTTTTATATATATATATATATTTTTTTTTACAGCTAAATGAATGATAACATTAAAAAAATAAAAAAATGTTCTAAATACGATTTATAATATATATATTGGCTTTTGTTTATGCTTAATATGTTATTGTCATTTTGTACGCATATATAAATTTGGTCTTCTATCTAAAAAAAAAAAAAAAAAAAAAAAACAATCATTTTATGCGAACATTTATATTTATACGGTCTTGTTTACAGGTGTTATATCAGCTGATGACTTACCAAATGGTTTTGAAGATACTCAGTCAACTTTTATTGAAAGATTAGGTGCTGGCACTGACAAATTATTGCAAGAATTTTTCTGTTGGTGGGGAACAGGTACACACGTTTTTAAATCAACGAATATTATAAATTGAGATATAAACTATCCTATCTTTCAAGTTAGATGAAACTGCACACAGTGTGCACAATTTTATTCAAATCAGTTCAGTAGTTTAGGAATCCATTGCTGACAAACAACGTGACACACGTAATTTATATATATTAAAGAAGATAAGAAGATTAAATGAATATAAATATATATTTTTGATTTTAGTATGTGCATCACGTCCATGGTTAATCATCTTCTTGGGATTTATTTTTATCGTTGGTTTGGGTCATGGAATAAAATACATGAATGTTACTACAGATCCAGTTGAATTGTGGGCGTCACCAAATTCACGCTCACGCATTGAAAGAGCATATTTCGATGAACACTTTGAACCATTTTATAGAATGGAACAAATTATTATAAGTACTGTGGGTTTACCTAATGTAAGTCAGAATTAAGATTGTAGATAAAATGATTTCTTGCTTGTTCTTGTAATTTATAATGTCGTGTTGCATGCAATGTATTCGTGTGACAATTTTCAGATCGTACATAATACATCTAACGGGCCAATCACATTTGGACCAGTATTTAACCCAGATGTTCTTAAATATGTCTATACTTTGCAAGAAAAGATTAAGAAACTTGTAACTCCTAGTAATCATACTTTAAGTGACATATGTTTTGCACCTATGAGAAATGCTTTCACCGAAGAACAGACAGTAGAAAATTGTTACATTCAAAGTGTTTGGGGTTATTGGCAAAATGATTTAGAAAAATTTAATACTACGTCTCTTGAAGACAATTATACTGTCAATTATTTGGATCATTTTGTGATGTGTTCGCAGTAAGTTATTGTTTAAAATAAAAAAAAAAAAAAATCAATATTTTGTGTCAAACTTATAATAAATTCGTGATATTTTCAGAAACCCATACAATCCTGAATGTCTTGGAACATTTGAAGGACCAGTTGATCCTGCTATTGCTGTTGGTGGTTTCCTTTCAGTTGGACAAGACTTACACAATGCATCATATGAAAAAGCCACTGCTATTATTCTTACTTTTATTGTTAATAATTATCATAACAAAACCAAATTATTACCAGCTTTAGAATGGGAGAGAAGGTAATATATTATTAAAAAAATACTTTGGTTATTAAATAAATATATATATATGAGTAATAATGAATTATATTTACTACAGTTACATCGAACTTATGAAAAATGTCTCAGCAAAGTTACCAAGTTTTATGGACATGGCATTTACTTCTGAAAGATCAATCGAAGATGAATTAAATCGTGAATCTCAATCAGATATATTAACTATTCTTGTATCTTACGTTATTATGTTTGCATACATTGCAATTTCACTTGGTCAAATTAGAACTTGTAGTCGACTCTTGGTAAGTGTGTTTACATATGTTATAAATCATTGAAATATAATGGTACATTTTAGAAACATTGATTTGTTTCAGATCGATTCCAAAATTACACTTGGTCTTGGTGGTGTTATAATAGTTTTGGCATCCGTTATTTGTTCAGTCGGTTTATTTGGATTTGTGGGTGTTCCAGCAACTCTTATTATAATCGAAGTAATCCCATTCCTCGTATTAGCTGTTGGAGTTGATAATATCTTTATTATGGTACAAACACATCAAAGAGAAAGCCGAAGACCTAACGAAACAGTTCCAGAACATATTGGTCGTATACTTGGTCAAATTGGGCCCAGTATGTTACTTACAAGTGTTTCCGAAAGTTGTTGTTTTTTCCTTGGTATGTTTTATTTATTTATCTTATCTATAATATTTCAAAAATACTATACAACAATGTAATACGATGTATCATTTTATTTTCAGGTGGATTATCTGATATGCCTGCTGTTAAAGCTTTCGCTCTTTATGCTGGTATGGCATTATTAGTTGATTTTATTCTGCAAGTCACCTGTTTTGTTAGCTTATTGTCTTTAGATACAATTAGACAAATGGTATATACACATTTATCTTATATATTATTACTTTTCAAATTATTATATGAATTATGATGATTCTATTGAATATTTTCTTATTTTAGAACAACAGACTCGACGTATGCTGTTTCATCCGTGGTTCAAAGAAAGATACTGGAGAAGAAGTTGTTGATGGAATTTTATATAAAATATTTAAAGTTGCATATGTTCCTTTATTGTTAAAAAAATGGGTACGAACATCTGTAATGTTGATTTTCTTCGGTTGGCTTTGTACTAGCATTGCAGTTGTACCACATATCGAAATTGGCCTAGATCAAGAACTTTCTATGCCTGAGGATAGTTTTGTATTGAAATACTTTAAAGTATGTCAAATATTATATTTAATTAACAAGTTCTAATGTTTATATAATTCATTTTTAAAGAATTTATTTTTATATTTATTTTTCAACAGTTCTTAAATAGTTATTTGTCGATTGGTCCACCAGTGTATTTCGTTGTCAAAAATGGTTTGAACTATTCCGACACACGACAACAGAATTTAATTTGTGGTGGTCAATATTGTAATAGCGATTCAATATCTACTCAAATATTTACTGCATCTAAACAATCGAACAGGTATATAATGCATTTTAACTTTAAATAAACAAGATTAATTCAATTAAATTAAACTACATTTTTTTCTTATTACAGAACATATATTGCAAAACCTGCTTCATCTTGGTTAGACGATTACATTGATTGGTCACAGTTAACCGGTTGTTGCAAATATTTCAATACAAATAATTCATTCTGTCCACATACTGGTAAAGAAATAATTTGATATATTTTTATTATTATAGTTTTTAAATAAAAAATAAAAAAAAAACCAATCTTCTAATTAATATAATATAAATAAATTTTAGATATGTCCAGTAATTGTAATACATGCAACATAACTAGTAATCCATACGGTAGACCAGTACCAATGGATTTCCAAAGATATATATCATTTTTCTTAGAAGATAATGCAGACGAATCTTGTGCCAAAGGTGGTCACGCTGCTTATGGTCACGGTGTTAATTACGTTACTGATCCAAGTACCGGTTTATCTACAGTAGGAGCATCATATTTCATGGCTTATCATACACTTTTGAAATCATCTGCGGATTATTACGAATCAATGAGAGCAGCCAGATTAGTTTCAGCTAATATAACAAATATGATTAACCAACATTTAACATCTATGGGAGAAAACAAAACTGTCGAAGTATTTCCTTACAGCATCTTCTACGTTTTTTATGAACAATATTTAACTATGTGGCCGGATACTTTAAAAAGTATTGGAATATCTTTATTAGCCATTTTTGTTGTTACATTTTTACTTATGGGTTTGGATATTTTCTCTTCTTTGGTTGTTTTGATAACAATTACTATGATCGTTGTCAATATTGGAGGATTAATGTATTGGTGGCATATTACATTAAATGCTGTATCTCTAGTAAATCTTGTTATGGTAAGAGTATTTGACAAATAATCCAATGAAAAAATGTTTATTGGATAACAATAATTAAGTAAATATGAATTCAATATTAAAATGTTTAATAATCATTTTTTTTTTTTTCAGGCTGTAGGAATAGCTGTAGAATTTTGTAGTCACTTAGTCCATTCATTTTCTGTATCTGTTAAAACAACTCGAATTGATAGAGTGGCAGATGCTTTAACAAATATGGGAAGTTCCATATTTAGTGGCATAACGCTTACCAAATTTGGTGGTATCATAGTTCTTGGCTTTGCTAAGAGTCAAATATTCCAGGTATTTCATATTATTATATGTAACAGATATAAATTATATATATATACAGTGTATCATTAGTTATAATTAAACTAAAAAATTAATATATTTACAGGTGTTTTACTTTAGAATGTACCTAGGAATAGTTCTGTTTGGTGCTGCTCATGGTTTAATATTCTTACCAGTGTTACTCAGTTATATTGGTAAGACAAATATTAATATATAAATATAATTAGATTTAATTTTAATATATAAACAAGGATAACACTGTAATAGTTTAACAGCTTCGTTCGAGTCGATTATTCCAAAAAAAAAAGAAAAAAAATAAGTATTTTATTATTGAATATTTTGTTTTTTATAAATGTACATTGTGAAAGTACATAAGATATAAACTATATAAAATAAAAAAGAAAAGATGTGAGCTAGCATCATAGCTCCTGGTCATTTTAGGCTCACCAATGAACAAAGAGAAACTGGCCAATCACAAGAGAGCAATACGAGGAAATTTGGACAGTGTGCAAGAGACTTCTTTAAATCATCGCGTAAGCAAACCCAATTCTCCTCCCACACCCACCACAACTACACCTACCTTCAGAGTGATTGATTTTGAGAGATAGGTGTGTCTAGGAGATGAATATTTTTCTATCAAGTTTGTACCATTGTCATTTTAAATAATATTATTTCTAAATAGAAGTAAAATATAGGATGATGGATTTTTGTAATTGTCACAAACTTTGATTGGCTTTTATGCACTATATATATATATACGTATATGTATATATATATTTTATACTGTCGTATTTAAAAGGTATTTGTGGTTGTTATCTATAACATTATCAAACCTTTTTCTATCCTCTATCTTTCATGCTAACACAATGCTATTATTTCTGTTTTTTTTTTTTTTTCATTATTATTATTATTATTTAACAATATTTGATTTGTCTTCTTTTTCTTTTTCTTTTTCTTTTTCTTCTTAGCTTCTACCTGTCGCATTTAATTTTTCATTTTTAATTTTTAATTTTTAATTTTTATAGATATATTTAATAGGTAACGGGTGTTTTTTTTTTATTTTTATATTCATAACAGAGATACCTAGGAAATAATCAAATTGAAAATTGTATTATTTTTTTATTTATATATTTCATGAGTTATACACAGTTAATAACAATTCTCAATTTGATTTATTTATTTCAATGATTACAATTGAAATATACAAATAATTTCAATTGTAATTATATATATTTTTTTTTATAATTAAATATCACAACATCTTGTACCTTTTTACATGAAACAAAATCAAATATTGTTCATATAATTTTACAACCATTATTTATTTTAGTCAAATTTAAAATTGTTTTCACCTTTTGATGAGTGTGGGATGGGATGTTGTTGTATGTGTTATTTCAATTATATATCGAAATTATGTTTTTATTTATTAACGTTACATGTTTAAACATAAAAATATTTACGGTTTATAGAATTCAATTGGTATTATAGCTCTTGTGATTTGTTAGCAGTGAATTTACAAAAAAAAAAAAAAAGAATCCGACATAAAATATCACAATTTTGTTTTGTTTATTAATAGGTTGATAATTTTGTTGGGTATTTTGTTATTTTTTTTTTAATCGTTATTATTTTTGTGTTTTATATGTTTATATATTAATTTTAGATATATATTAGGTGGACCAGAAAGTAATGTGTCACTTTTTAACCTCAACATTTAAACAAATATTTTAAACAAAAGTTTTTATTATTAATCAATAATTTAATTAATTAATAATGATAATTTTTAATATTGTAACGATAAAAATCAGTAATTAATTTTGTTGAATTAAAATATTAGAAATAATTTGACATGTGTAGTAACGCCATTACTTTTCGGTTCTTCGAATATATATAATATGTGTTTACAGTGTAATATACGCTTATTATTATCAGTGAAGCCAGATCGCGGAACATTTCTACCCCTTCTCTCAAGCCCAGCAGGCCTCGCACACAACGAAATGTTACGTGTCGGTGTGTCGGGAAATCGAAAGAAGCCGAGGGAAGCCGAGGTTAGCTGTGCGACAGAGGAGAAACAATACCCCCACCACGCGCCGCGGAGAAATACATGGACACAAACACATTTGAGCCGTTCAGTACACACAGTGAAGGCAAATGTGTATTGTGTCCATGTATTTCTCCGCGGCGCGTGGTGGGGGTATTATTTCTTCTCTGTCCCGCAGCTAACCTCGGCTTCCCTCGGCTTCTTTCGGTTTCCCGACACACCGCGACACGTAACATTTCAAAATGTTCCGCGATCTGGCATCACTAATTATTATAGTATTTATTTTTCTGTTTTTGTTTTGGTCGTCGTTGTGGTAGTTGTTTAGTGATTGTTGTTGTTTAAATTGTTCATCAATATTTAATAATTAATATATAATTATAGGCGTGATGTCACGCCGAGGGGCCAGGAGAATCCAACACTGCGCCAACAACAGGTCTAAACATAATTCTAGGAATTCGACGAGTCGCAACGTCAAATCTCCTCTTCTCCAAAACGATATCTGTCAACAACCAACCACTTCCTACGCCAGTGTAAACGACATAGATGCGATAAATCATCATCACGTGACGTTTTAGCATTCATGATAAAAACGCAAAAATGAAAAAACCAAAAAAAAAAAAATAATAAGAATCATCGTTGTTCAATAAAAATTAATGCAATTTTTATATATATATATGTCTAGAGACTGAAACCAAAAAAAAAAAACAAGCAAACAAACAAACAAAATAACAAACAACAACAACAAATTGTGGCAACAAGAATAATTAATTTTTCGTATATTTAGAAAAAATGATATTATTCTTTCTTAATACAAAGAATGTGAGGATGTATTTAAAACTAATGTCTCTCATAATTTAAATTAGATTTACATACGTCAATGTATAGATTTATATATCTATATCTATATATATATATATATATATATATTTTATTTTTTTGTATTTTTATTTTTAATTTACAATATTATTAGCTTTTATCGTGCAAGTTGTATTATTTTTTATTTTTTATTTTTTTTATGCAAATGCTGCAAATGTAAACAACGTGAAAACTGTCAAAGTACATCATCACCGACAATGATTTAATTACTACGTAACGTCAAAATTTGATGATTTATTGCAATTATTGGCATTTCTTTCTTTCTTTCTTTCTTTCTTTTTTTTTTGTATTCCTAAAAAAATAAAAACAAAAGAAAATAAGCAAATGAAATTCAATAGAGAAGGACAAACGCGTTTAGGATATATATATATATATATATATATAAATATAATTTTTATTTTTCTTCTTCTTTATATTATTTATTGTCTGCAAGAATATTTTGGTTTTTTTTTTTGTATGAACCATTTTGTTTTACAAAAAAAAAACAAAAAAAAACAACACAAATAACTTGCGGATAAAAAAATTCCTATTAGAATTAAATTAAATTAAATTAAATTAATTAATACTGACACGATTATTCAGTTAGCAAAAGGAAAAGTTAAATTAAAACTAAACTAAAGTAATTTTCTAAAAAGAAAAAAAAAAGGATTCCATTTTGAAATGGAATTTCTTTTAGAAGTGGAGAATGTGTGTGTGTGTGTGTGTGTGTAGTTTACAAAAATCACACACATACACATAAAATACATACGCGCGATTTACATGCATTTGTATTAAGTTTTTTTTTTATTTTTCTTCGTTATTTTGTAGTCTTATTAGTCATTTGCATTTCTTATTAATTTGTGAGGCAGATCGTTTATTAATAATAATAATAATAATAATATACTAAATATTATTTATAATTTGTAAGAGTGTGTGAAAAAAAAAATGGAAAAAAATTGTTTGTTTTTCTAATTAATTAATTAATTAAATTTACAAATAATTCATTCTTAATCAGACATATAATAATCATATTATATTCAAAATATATATTTACATATACATACATACATACATACATACATATACAATTAATTTGTAATAACACACTATCGTCGGGAATTTTGTGAGCTTGACTCACGCAGTATACTTTTTAAAAAACATGTTATATCTTCACATCTAATAGTAAAATTTCCATGAAATTTCAAAAATAGATATCAAATAGTATTTCGAAGATGTAAAAAAACTACAACTTTCAATACTATCAAAATCAATTAACTGAATTTATCATACTTTGTTTGTAAACACGAAAATTGCAGTGTCAAAAGAGCACATTTCATCAAATTATTAATTTTACTTAATAATTCATAAATTTAAGACTAAAACACTGGTCAGGTTTTACAGAAAAAACAATCAGAAACGTCATTCCTGTTTAAAAATTAATGACAATGACAAAAAAACACAAGCATTAGTAAGTGTTTTACTGAAACTTAGCTTACGTTCTGTATAAAACGTATTAATACGTGACCCGCCGACCAGCATCAGTCTGTGGAACGGGTAAAAATATCCGACCCGCCGATAGTGCTTTATAAAAATACAACCAAAAACATCATTCCTGTTCAAAAATTAATGACAATGACAAAAAAACACAAGCATTAGTAAGTGTTTTACTGAAACTTAGCTTACGTTCTGTATAAAACGTATTAATACGTGACCCGCCGACCAGTGTCAGTCTGTGGAACGGGTAGAAATATTCAACTCGCCGATAGTGTGTTAATTATTATGTTAATATTTGGATCATAATATATGTGTTAAATAATATGGAGAAAAGAAGAATTATGTGTAACATCAAAGATGCTCTCACATTATATTTTGTCCAAACAAATGTTGCCGTCCGTAATTGAAATTAGAAAAAAAAATAAAGAGAAAAATACATCTAATTTAATACAACGTGATCTCCAAATAATAATAATAATAAAAAAAAAAAAATAATAATAAACAAATTACCGCGAAATATGTTCTGTAAAAATAACAAATGGAGAATGAAAGTATTCGATACTTATAATTAGATTATATTATTCGATTGTATTAAAATAAATTAATTATATTATATTATATCCGTATAATAATTAAGCATGAAAATAATCTGTCTCACATATTTTTCATTCTTTTGCAAACTGAAAATGAATTATTGATTTAAACAAACTGTATTAGTATTTTTTTTCATTTGCAAAGGGTATTATTAGGAAGGAGCCCGAAAAGTAATATCGTTTTCATGTATATTTTGATATTTTAATTGAAAAATCGAATTATAAATCAGTTCCAGTATTAAAAATTAACATAATAGATGAAAACAAATCATTAATAATGAGATTAAATTATGTTATTGATTAAAAATAAGAACTTGTTCAAAATTGATGTTTGAATTTAAGGTTAGAAAGCGACATTACATTCTGGTTCACCTAATATTTAATATATATATATATATATATATATATATATATATATATATATATTCGGATATAATGTTAAAAGTAATCAAGTTATTCATTATTTTTAATAATATTATCAGTATAAACGATTGAATATAGTTTTTACCTTAATTTAGGTAAAACAAAGTTTAATTAATCGTTATTAACAAAAAAAGAAGAGAAATACCATGACTAAGTTTATATAATTTATATGTTGTTTTTTTTTGTTGTTTTCTTTTAAATAATTATATTATTATTATTATTATTTCTTTTTTTATATTTGTGATTTATTTTTTGTTTACTATGAACAATATATCCGATATTATTACAAGAACTTCAATATATAATAATAGCTTTCATTGATGATGATAATAATAACATGTAACGTGAACCATTTTTCATTAATGTGATGATCGTTGGTATTAATATGTAAGATTATTATTATTATTATTATAATTATAATTATAATTAATATTTTGTTCTTTAGCAAGTAAATTTAATTATTCAATTAATCAATAATTGTTTATTTGCGATAAACATTAGAAAAAAGAAACAAAACAAAAAAAAAATGACTTTATTACAGTATTGTTTGGTTGTAAATGGTGATAAACATTAGTCCGAATTTTTCAATAGTATAATCCAAATCTTGCACGAGTATATATATATATATATAAATATTATACAGTATTCGTGATGTTTTTTTTCTTTTTTTTTTTTTTCCTTTAATAGAAACAACAATTTGTAAAAACGTTTTTTCCACAATCAAGTTAAGTAATATAAATTTTATACGAAAAAAAAAAAAAAAAAAAAAAAAACCAATGTAACTTTTATACTACTGTATAACAACAACGAGACAAACAGCATAACAATAATAATAAGAAGAAAACTTATTTGTTAACCCAAAAAAAAAAAACAAGAAAATTCCAATAGAAATGAACAATTGTTAGTCCGATACAGCGTTTTAAAAGGGAAAAAATAAATAAAAACTATATTGCTAGAATATAAAATAAAAATCAAAGTATATATTATAAATATATATATATATATATTACATGCAACAGAAAGAAAAAGTTGTTGAAACTTTTCAGAATGAGATTCTTGAAAAGAATTCAACGACTACTACTGTATATTATAATATTAATTGTCATTGAAATTTGTAAATCTTGTTGACGATTAATCCTTCTTGCTAGATGCGTAAATTTCAATATTCTATGTAAAGTATTTAAACAACAATCAATGTGTATGAGAAAAAAAAAACAAACAAACAAACAAGATATTATTGCAAATCCAATTTATAAATGTTTGTGTGTGTGTGTGTGTGTCGGCTGGATGATAATCTCTTTTTCACGAGAGAAGAAAAACTAAGAAGTGGAGGGGGAAAGAAAAAAAAAAAAAGATATAAAAAACATACGAGTATATAAAATATTTGGATTCGCTTTTAAAACAATGTATAAATCCTTTTTAAACAGACTGCATATCATTAATGGTTTTTGAGATCAACAATTGCAAATACATAACCTGAAATATATATATATATATAAAAAAAATGGTGGATAAGGATATATCAAATGGACATCAAAGTAACAACGTGTGTTAAGGGTTGTTGTACCTACCAAAGCTAAATAAACGGAGAGAGAATTGTCTCTTGTTTTGACACACCTGTTTAAAAAAAAAAAAAAAAAAAAAAAAAAAAAAACAAAAAGAAGAATAAATTCTCTCCTGTTTGTATCAGATTGTTGATAATTATTTCTATTATTTCTTTTGTCTTTACACCTTCATTCATCAAACGCATTATACTTGTGTTTTTTTTATTTCTTTTTTTTAAATAAATAAATATAACATATTATATATATATATTTACTTAAAAGTAATTCTTAAAGTGATAAAAACACCACAACCATTATAAATTACAAATTATAAATTACAATTAAAAATTATGAAATACCTTGTACACCAGTGTGTTTGTCTTTTGTAAATGAAGAGAAGAAAATAAAAAATAGGGATCATTTTAAACATAATGAAAAACATTTTGTTAACATAATTCATGTAAAGGACCAAATAGATGAACAGCAGGACAATTTTCATCAGGATTACCCAAAAATTGTGCGTATAATTCTTGATATCTTGACAATGTTAAACCACCTCGTCTTCTATCGTCATCCTGTATCAATAATTTCATTTGAAAAAAAAAAAAAACAAAACATATTATTCATTTTGTTTATAATTATTTAGAAAAATAAAAAAAATAAAACAAACAAACTTACATTGAGAAGATTTTGATAAGCTTCATCAAGAATATTAACATTGTCCACGGCTATTCTTGTAACGCAATTGTAACGAAATTCATCTGCAGCAATGACACCATCGTCTGAAAGAAAATATAAGTTATATATATATATATATATATAACATCCGTATTAAATATGTATATGTATTATAAAAATAGATAGGACATATATATTTTGAAAAACGTCAAGTTGTTAACATAGATTTAAACCAACCATTTAAATCAACTATCTTGAAATGACTGTCTATAAACATTTTCATAGCTTGTGGAAAATCTCTGTAATCTCTACCAACACAACTCCTTTGTACAGCTTCCTTAAATTCTTCAATTGTTACTATATCATCCTAAACAAAAAGAAAATGTAAATATTATAACGAAAAATATGTAAAATTGCATGGTATACATACGACACCTAATATGGGTTATTCATTTCTACAATTTTTATATGGGTTGATCATTCATTTCTACGATCCCCTATATGGGGTTCATTGCTAACTTTTATATGGGAAGTTTATTAGTGTTGTTTTACGTTTTTTAATGTGTTATAAGCTCAACATTTTTCAACCCACCTGTATATGTATATATTTTTGTCTATAATTTCAACCCCATTTTATTGTTGTTTACAAATGTAATTTTTTTCAATTTAAAACAAAACTAGTTTACAATTTAATAATTTTTTCAACTTCTCACACTTTACTTTGATTTTTTTAAATTAAATTACAATCAAATGTACTTTTTATTCTACGAAACAATTCGGTATTTTTCGAGATAATTTATTATTAATATTAATAATAATTATTTACCTTGTTAAAATCAGCCAATTCAGCGATTTCTTCCCATAGTGAGAGCATCACGTGAAGATTTTCTTGATATCTGTTGTAATTAAATTCACCTTTTCCTTCGATCAATGTCATTTTCAATGCAATACACTCAAAATCATGTTTCTCAAGTATTCCATTATTATCGATATCTAAACAATAAAGAAATTGTTCATTGTTATTTATTTTAATCAATAATAAACATTAAATAATTGTTAAATTTGATCAATGTAACATTTAATTTTGTCATCAAAGATTAAATGAAAAATCTGCGTAAATTATTAATAATTATTAATATAAATAATATGATGTCAATGTTAGTTGAAAAATCAATCGAAAAATTGTGCCAATTTTGTTGAAAGAAAAACATTTTTGCCATTTCACATTGGCAATTAGTCAAAATTTGTACATTTTGGCAATGCCAAAAGTCGTAACAAGACAACGTCACGTGTGCTCTTTGAATTTTACAACTATGGATCATTTTTAGATTCTATAAAAAAAAAAAATGGACGAACATTAATGCCGATGAATAAATCATTCGACAAATAAAACAAAAATCAGGAAACTTATTCGACTATAATAAATCTTGTTTGCATGTTAATCGTTCATAGGAAAAAAAAAAAAGAAAAAAAAATGGAACATGTTTAAGTTAAGATAACGAGGACTAGGTTTCACGATTATGTCATAAAATAAAGTTAAGCACCGATTTAGATTTGGCATGAACGAAATGCGGACATTGATACTACGCCTTGGTACACTTTTATATCATTTCTTTTTGTTTTTAATTTTATACAATAAAATACAATCACACAAAGTGTAAAACAAAAATGTCAGATTGATAGCAGTTTTTAAATTCGTATAAAAAATTATATTATTTAATAATGTTAGTATATAAAATACGAAATATACCGAAATTTAATTAAATAATAAATACAAATATTAATTTTATTGTAGTTATGCAAATGAAATAGAAACTTTTCTTTTAATTTTAATTGTATACAATAAAATACAATCACTCAAAGTGTAAAACAAAAATGTCAGATTGATAGCAGTTTTTAAATTCGTATAAAAAAATATATTATTTAATAATGTTAGTATATAAAATACGAAATATACCGAAATTTAATTAAATAATAAATACAAATATTAATTTTATTGTAGTTATGCAAATGAAATAGAAAATCACACCAAGATTGTTTTCAAGTTTGTGTATATCATATACAATCAAAATTTCAATGTTAGTTTAATGTAATTTCAAAAACGCAAATTAACAAATTGCAAAGTTAACAAATTAACATAACATATGATGAATAATTTTATTGTATTATGATATAAAAAATGAAATAGATAATCACACCAAGTTTGTTTTCAAGTTTGTGTATATCATATACAATAAAAGTTTCAATGTTGGTTTTAGTGTAATTTCAAAAACACAAGTTAACAAAATAACATAAGAAACATGTGATGAATGATTTGATATAAAAATTAAGCCACAAAATAATTAATATAAATTATAAACAATGAAAAATATAAAAAAAAAATTATGCTATCATCCACGTGGTTGTTGTTGTTGTTGTTTTTGTTGTTGTTACAAACACAAAAATAATAATAATAATCTAAATGTTTGTTTTTTTTTCTTCACACGCATGCTCCTGCTCTTCGAAAAGGGCAACAGCAACGGCGTGTACTAACCATACAGAAATTTCACAATAAAACTAACGCGATTGTCCCAGCTGTAAGCCATTCTTCTTCTTATTTAAAAAAAAAAAAAAAAAAAAAAAAAAACAACAACTTTAATCCCAAAGGATTATACTTAAATATCAAATTGAATCTTTTATTTGTTAACAAGTGTCTCTTGTTTCCTTCTATATTTTATTATTTGTAATCTTGATAGGTTTGTAAAAAAGTGGGTTTTCTCTTTGATATATTTTGAAAATGCTTCTTCTTCTTCTTCTTCTTCTTAATCTTCTTTCATTTATTAATTTAAATAATCTTCAGTTTCAGGTAACTTTATGTTCTTAGAAATGTTTCTTCACGATGACCACTTGTATCTTCTTCACTCTTTTAAAAGACAAAAAGGATTGTGTGTATGTGTATTTGTGTCTGTGGCTGTGTGTAGAAGAAAAACAGAAAATTCTTCTTTAACGAAGAGAAAGTCGGTCTCGAGAAAAGAGAGGATGGTGCTCTTTGCACTGAACTCAAGACGACTGTCTGGCACTGTTGATTCTAAGTTTAGATTTCTCTTCTTCTACGAGGGAAAAACATTATTAGAGGTGGTGGTAATGGTGGTGGTGGTGGTGGTGGTGGTTGTGGTGTTACACTTGTTACGAGATCAAGTGGGGAATGACAGAAAAGTCAACCAGGTGGTAACGATACTGTTGTCACTGAAATTACACACACTATTCTTATTCTTATTAGTTGTATTAGGTATTCCTAGTTTTATTATATCTAAATGTTTGATCGTTAAAAGTTTACAATTGATTTGTTATAAATTTTCACACGACTCACACAATGGTATTTTAATATTTTGGCCAATTTGAAATTTGTGGTCACGAGGCAAACTTAAAATAATAAATATCACATCTAGAGAACATTTGTGATTGTTTCTAATTTCAACTTAGGAGCTCTGTAACATTTGAAACAACAGTCAGTTTAACTTTGTCTTCTTTACCGATTTACCCAGATTTCTTTTTATATAACATAAACTATATATATATATATTTTTTTTTCTTCTTCTTCTTCTTCTTAGCTGACATTTGTCTTTTTTCTTTTGGGATCACACATGATAGAAGATCACGTTCATTTTTATTCTAATTATTTAGAATTGTTTGAAATTTCATTTATTTATCATATTGAACGTCATTTATTAAATATTATTATTGACATCAACTAAATTTATCTTTGAAGTTTCTGATATTTCATTTATTCATTTAAACAAAAGGGAGTCAGGTGTATATAAACGATGACGATAAACGTTTATTGTAAAATACATCAATTTTGCTTTTGATTACATCATCAGAACAGTTTGGCTCTTAGAACAGATACAGAGATTTACGGCGTTTAAATAGAAATAGAAAAGAGGAAAATTCAAAATGTCTTTCATAATATTTACCAATGCGTTTAACATTATGTTTATTCGATTTAATTAAAGGAACTATCTTAAGCCAAGATCATTAATCAAAATTCATCATTATGTCGTTAAAATTCATGTATCTTGTAATATATTAAATCAACATCTATCAATCTTACTTAAAAAAAAAAAAAAAAAAAAGAAAAAACGTACAAATGTCAATAACAAACTATATTTAATATTACATAACAAATTTATAAATCTATTTCAAAAAATATGTATCAGAAATTTACGTCGATTTAAAAAACACAATTTCAAGACTCTTCTACGAGGCCTAATTAAAAATACCCTACGTAGTAAGTGAGGTTTTTTTCACCGCGTTTATTTACTTTTCAGATCACTCCTATTCTAAAGAAGTTTTCACTTCAAAAAAATTGTAACATACATATATAAGTAATATTATATCAGTGTAAGTAAGTAAGTAAGTAAGTAAGACACACAAGAAAATAATCGTCATATAAGGCATCATCGTAGTGAGAGGTGTTAGTTCGAAAGTGCGAGCTCTCGTAGGAAGATCGTTTTAAGTCGTGTGATGATCGGTATGAGATCGTGGTTTCATTCGTTGATCGTTACTCTCTTTTGCTTTTCCGGTGAGTTAAATACTCATATACTTTCTTATTAGTGTCGTGTCATTGACCGATTCAAAGAAACAATATTATATTTTGTTAATCAATCTAATTAAATCACATTTTGATATCTACTGATCATTTTTCGATCATCTATGATCATCTATTTGAATTTATAATTCTATGATGTATCAATTAACATATTAAAAATGAAAAACATATCATTTGGAAAGTGATTTCCGCATAGATTAGTACGTCATGTAAGAATAGATCTATTAAGATAATAAAATAAAACTAATTAGAACATTTGGTGACTATAAATCTAAAGAGTACTTCTACTGCGATCTAAAATTGACGATCGATGAAAGATCTACGATGCCTGGTGCGTTCCTTGCCTCGGGCAAAAGTCCATTGACACGTTAACCCACTACCGGAGTGATCAATTCAATAAAACTGAGATCAAAGTTGCAAGTTGCGTATTCTTTTAACATTACAACTAATAAAAATATCAATGAAAAGGATCAATTAAATTTCAACGAATTTCTTATTAATTTTTATGTAATGTAACATTTTCATTATTTACAATGTTTGATTTAAGGATCATAGTTTTAACGTTAAAAGAATTTAAGAAATGTAATAAAAGAAAATGTTATTTATGTTTTTATACATTAAGTGAAAGTTAGTTACATTTGTGCGAATTTCTCTGTGACTTGATATATATATATTATTTTATTTTATTTTATTTTTCAGCTATAGCGGTAAAGGCAACGGAAAAAATAAGAAATGCACCTTGCATCGATGACAACAAGTTTTATCGAAATCCTAACACACCTGCTTACAACGTTTGGTCACCCTCCGAATGTGCCAAATATTATTTGTGTTTAGGTAATTTTATTAAATATATAATTGTGTTTAGGTATTATATATATATATATATATATATATATGTATTAATTTATTAAAAAATTAAATTTATTTACAGACAACGAAGTATTCGAATTTAAATGCTCGCAAGGATTACTTTTTGATGTGACGAGACAAATATGCGATTATAAAGTGAACGTTGACAATTGCGATGTAACGATTGGTAATTAATGATATTTTAATTCATTAAAAAAAATATTAACGTCATTTATTAAAGTATACTTTCTATATTCAAATCGAGTTCTAGATCGTTTATCGTTATGGACTATTAATCAACGACATTTATAATTTCATTTATGAGAAAGTAAATCGTTTGTTTGCATATCACTTTACTCGATTCATTTTTTAAATGAAAACTTCTTTAGAATAAGTGCGATTTGAAAAAATGTAACGGAGCGGTAGGCGGCGATGTAACGGAGCGGTAGGCGGTGGTGTAACAGAGCAGCTGGCGTTTATAAATTGACCAAGAAACTAAATAAGACAAAAAAAAAACATGTAGGATTAAGCCTGCGAAAATGAGACAGAATAATTTTATTGAAATTGAAAAATGACTTTTTCAGAGCCACAATCGCCAAAACCTTTGTTAGAAAATGGCAAATGCGATGAGAAAAGTTTGGCTTGCGGTGATGGAACCTGTCTTCCGGCTTTGTACTTTTGTGACGGAAGTATCGATTGTCCTGACGGATCTGACGAAAGTTGGTGCGGTAAGTTTAAATAATTATGATTATAAATCAATAAAAATTGCATTAATTATATTAAATTTTAAAACAGATATGAGAAATGATCCAAGAGCTGCAATTGAATGTGATGAAAGCAAATGTCAATTACCAGATTGTTGGTGTTCAAAAGATGGTACACGCGTGCCAGGAAATTTATCAATTTCCGTCATTCCACAAATGATTACAATTACTTTCAGTGATGCTATCAATGCTGAGAATTTTGATCTCTTCACAAGTAAGTTTGATTATTATGTTTAATGTTTTAATATTAATAAATTATAATCATTCCCCTTAGAGATATTTTCAAACGATAAAAGGAATCCAAATGGTTGTCCCATTCGTGGAACATTTTATGTTAGTCATCAATTTACTAATTACAGAGATGTTCAATATTTGTGGAATAAAGGTCACGAAATTGCAGTACATTCCATTACGTACGTAAATTGTGCAAAAACTGCAAAAATAATACCTTTTACATTTTATTATTTAATTTGATATTTCGTAGTCATCGTGGACCGGAAGAATGGTGGTCACGAAATGCAACAGTTGAAGATTGGTTTGATGAAATGGTTGGTGTAGCAAATATTATTAACAAATATGCTGCCGTAAGGATTGAGGATATTAAAGGTCTGTCTTTCAATATATTTTCTATAAGTAGAAAGTGAAAGTTAAATTCTCATTGACATATTTGGAATTTATTTCAGGATTACGAGCACCTTTTTTACAAGTTGGATGGAACCGTCAATTTTTAATGATGTTAGAATTTGGATTCGTATACGATTCATCCATAATTGTACCATTTTCAGATACACCATTGTGGCCTTATACTTTTGATTACAAAATACCACACGTGTGCGTACAATCGGAACAGTTTTGTCCCACGCGTGTTTATCCTGGTGTATGGGAACTTCCATTAAACCAATTTGTAGCAGGTGTAAGTAAATCCTCATAAATAATCCTCATTAATTCCAAATTTATATTTGTAAACATTGTTTTCAGGAATACACTTGCGCAACAATGAATTCCTGTCCATCTAATTTATCAGTCAATGAAGTTTACGAAATGTTAATGTTTAATTTCAAAAGACATTATCTTAGCAATCGGGCACCTATGGGTCTTCATTTTCATACATCGTGGTTTCAAAGTTCAACGTATTATCATGCATTTAATGTAAGACATTTCTCAAATTTAATAACATTTTTTTGTTTTTTTTTTTTCAGATATTAATTACAATATATTCTTTATCAATATTATTATATACATGTTTAGAAATTTTTGGAAGATTTACTTCGACTACCAGATGTATATTTCGTAACGGGTCATCAAGTTATAAAATGGATGCATTCACCGACACCATTAGATCAACTTCACAAATTTAAATCATGGCAATGCAATGAGCGTCAATTTGAAAAATTTGAAGTTGCATGTGACGTACCTACAACTTGTTCACTTCCTAGTAAAATATTGAAGTCTTACAGAGATTTATATACATGTTTTGAATGTCCAAAAGAATATCCATGGTTGAGAAATGAATTTGGACAAGATTAAACGTATTCGAATATACAGGATATTTGAGATTTATAATCATAGATCATTGAAAACATTTATTCATAGAATTCATTCAAAATTTATGACACTATTTGATAGAAATAATCTCAGACACCCTGTATAATATATATCGTTATCATTTGACATATATTGGAAAGTTTTGCATTTAATATCATTTCGCTGAACTAGATTTAATATAAACATAAGACTGTTATTTATTTAAAAAAAAAGGGATACTACGAAAGATATAATCTAATAAGAAACAATTGTTATTTTTATACTTTTTTTTGCATAAAAATAACTTTATTTAGACAATAAAAAGAACATATCAATATTTTAGGAAATTATATATATATATAAATTGATTTATATTTAAATTATTATTAACTAATATCATTCAACCCTCCTGTTGTATAAATGGATTTTGTATTGATTCCATGCCATCGACAGGACAAATAAGTACAACTGAAGTTCCTCTGCAAACTGTCAAACCCAACATACGTGTGTCTTGATTTAATTTGTAAGGATCATCAGGATCTGTCAAATGAATTAACAACCACATTATTAACTCATTAAACTACTAACACACTACTAACTCATTAAAAGTATGAATTAAATAATTAATACTATTGTGTACTTACCCCTAAGATATTCAGTAGTATTATCAAGCACTAAATTCAAAAGTGGATCATAACCTTTTAAAATACCTGCAGCTTCTCTACCCCCTGCAAATTTGACTCTGATATTTTTTTCTAAATATTTTGACAAATCTAGAATACTTTCTTTCCTTTTCTTTTCCTTATGATCCCCATGAGCATTTTGTTGCTAAAATTCAAACAGAAAACGTTGAAAATACCAAATAATAATAGGTTATGTTATCCTGTTATTTTTATTGTTTAGTAGTTTAAAAAGAGACAGCAAAATATATTTAAATGGAAGATATAATTGTATTTTATAAATTTATTATTAATTATATATAAATACTAACCGACATTTTGGCGATAAATAATAATACAAGTTAATACGTAGAAATTAATTCTTTACCGCCTAGAATTAACCGACATGACAGCGATATTCTACAAACTCTCTGATTGGTTAATCGCAATTTCGATTATCGAAATAGAAATTTATCGAACTTTCGATTAATTGCATCGAAATTTGAAATTATTTTAAAATTCGGTTTAATGACATGTAACAAATTGTATCAGTGCAGGCAATTTTATTATAATATTTTAATTATTGATAATTAAATATAAATATCGTCAGAGTAATTCAAGGTAATGAATTGTTTCAGATAAAATAATGCATCGTTTAAAAGTTTCAATATTTCATTTAATTCTTACCTCTAATATTTAAAATAAAATATTTGAATTTTTTGTCTTTCTAGAAGAACATTGAGAGATAGATAGATAGATAGATAGATAGAGAGAGAGAGAGAGAGAGAGAGAGAGAGAGAGAGAGAGAGATCATTGAATTTATTTTCAAAATGATTGTTACTTATACTATCAATGTGATAACTATATGAATTAGTGTATATAATTTAATATAATGAAAACAATTTCGTAAAAGCTTGGATTTATTCATATTTGACATTATAAAAAAATACATGTTAATACATGATGTGTGTGTTGTGTGTGTGTGTGTGTGAATGATGCAATATGATAAAAGTGTGTATTGTTGTTCTTTTTTTTTGGGGGGGGGGATAGATCTGAGTACTTTATAATAATTGCTTTTTAACGAATGTTCATTACAATCTATGATAACATTTTCAATTTTGCACATGGCACAATATGGAAAAAAAAAAAACCACTTTTCTCTAACTCTTCAGTGTTTTGTCGATCACTTTGGTTTCTTTCTTTCTTTCTTTCTTTCTTTCTTGCATATACATCAGACATTATTTGAAATAAAAGTGTACAATCAATTATGTACATAATATGACCTTGTGCTTGCTAGTAGTTGCTGATAGTATTTAACAGTGTAATCTCACTCTCTACACCGCTGACGGAATTAACATTGTACGTTGACTTTTTTTTGAATATGATAATTATTCACCCATTCATTTTCTTCATCATCATCATCATCTTCTTCATCTATCTGCTAGTTTATCTTCAATCTTAATTATTATATTGTCCTGAATCATTAATTATTTTCTCTGGCTGGCTGCATGGATGGACATTATTATTGTATTGCTAAAACTAAACAATATTACAAGCATCGCCAAGGAATTTGAAGCCTGGAAACAAATTCTTATATCTTATATCTTAACTTTCCTTCTTTTGTTTATTGTTTATTCTCCCTTATTAAAAAAAAAACAAGTTTCGATGTATCGAGATTGTATATTGGCCAAAAAAAAGAAAGAAAAAAAAAAGGATTTTGTTATACTTAGTAATTATATTGACTATTTCAAAAATCTACTTCACATTATGAGACATATACATTAAATTGCGTAGTTTTGAAATTGTATAACTTTGCTATATGATAAGTGGGATTTGTTGAGAGAAAAAAAGAAACAACAAAAAAATGTCATTTAAATATATCTGTTGGCAATGGTAATAATTGCATTACTATTATTTGCTCCAGTATGATGTAAAGAGAGATAATCTATCCTGTGTTTAATGAAGCCTATAGTAGATTAATGTTACGAGTACTAAAATAATTTCCTGCATAACATTATATAACAACGTTATTTTATTATTCCTTTTTTTTCCTTTTTCTTTTTCTTTTTCTTTTTCATATCTTATTTTTGTTTTGTTTTCTTTTTCTTTTTCTCTTCATTCCAGCCACATCGAAAAATATGTAATTAAATGTTCTTTTTTTTTTTTTGTTTTTTTTTATTAGGGCATGGAGATGATCGAACGTTATTAATTATGAATATCTTATTTTCTTTCTTTCTTTCTTTCTTTCTTTCTTTTATTTTCGTTTCAGATTAATCAAAAATATTATCATCGTCATGTAGCTTGACGATTCTCTTCTTGTTCAGAAAGCAGTGGAATACCATTGGTTAATTGTTCACCATTATTATTTTCTGTTTCATCCTGCTCCGATAGCAAAGGAACTACTTGTTGATTGTTATTATCCGTTTCAGATGGCCGTCTACTTTGTCCTGGTAAAAAGGACATTGGTATTGTACCGGATGGGGTTGTAGGCGCTGATCGTGATAACCATCGTTTAGTTTTATTTCTTGAATTTGGCAGTCCTAATGGCATATACATTTTTCCACGCATTCTTCTTGTTCTATATGATCCAACATCATTTGGACTTAAAGGCCGTTGTTGTTGTTGTTGTTGTTGTTGTACAGTACCATTTACATTATTAGTATGGAGAAATTGAGGCTGATTTTGAGAAGGCAAAAGTGTGCTATGGCCGCTAGGTAATTGTGGTAGTTGTTGAATTTTGTCTAGCAACTCACGTAGCTAAAACAATTCAATATATACATTTTATTATTCATAATGATAAATTAAACTACTAAATTTAACAATATATTTCATTATAATTACCTCTATTGTAGGACTGGTAGCCCTTGGCGGTGAACACGGTGACTGAGCTGCTAAACTCGATATGTCTGATGTTGTTCTATGATTAGCCAACGAAACAACTGACACAACATCTCCATTTTCTTCTCTTCCGCATTCAACCGCTGATAATTCATCTGCACTGTTGTTACAGGAGTACGGTGGTGGAATAATGGTGTTAGCTTCGTTGACAACATTGCACATAAAACTTGAACTCAAAGAATCCAACGTGCTCGCATGGGACAATGATCTAAAATACCGCATAACAAATCCTGATGTTCCCTTTCCATTACTCTCATCGTATCCGATAACCAGTGGATACAAATCTGGTTTTGCGGTAACCTAAACGATGATTACAAAATATTGGTAAGTCTAATGATATTAAAAAGATAATTGTATCTTGAGATAAACAGAAAATGAACATACTTCATTATAAGGTGGTGGTAACGCTTGCACAAAAGAACTGCAACGACTATAATGCGGTGGAGGAAACCAAGGACCTGTAGATGCTCTGTCAGAAGAACCACAGTCTTCTATAATAGCAGAGCGTCTTCGTTTCCATAGCCAGCAGCCAAAAATAGCTGCCACAGCTAAACCTGAGAGTACTGCTGCCCTGAAGAAGACAATATGGAAATAATATTGAAAAGTAAATTTGTTTAGATTTTTGTCAAGACATAAGGTAAGAATATTTAATTACTAACCATAAGTACCAATAAGTCCAAATCAGGAAATTAATCATTCCTGACAAATGAGAGTGCACTTGCGGAAATACTCCGTAACAACAGCCGAATGAGCAGCAATATTTCGGAGGAGAGCAACTAAAAATATAAGAAATTATTTTTTACAGACATAAATCAATCATGCAAAACATATTATTATATTTCACATTAAAACTTACACATGCCCCCCATCGCATAGTTTAGAAGAGGCCTTGAAAGATAAAATAAAGAAATTATTGATTTTTCTAAAATAGAATATTACTTAAATTTAAATATAAATATAAATAATAATCTAATTAATTACTACAATGTAATAAATCTAACAAGAGAATATTATTAAATCGATATAAAACACGTTAACGGCAAATGAATTTGATCGTTACGTTTGGCCCCGTTCGTTGCGATGAAGATTTGAAGGAATAAACAATCTCGAGAGTTTAGATATTTTAAAACTCTTTAGATGTTCATTTTATATGAATCAAGTGAAGATAGAATGAAGACAGAATGACGACAATGAAGGAAGGTATCGTTCACATAGAACGTAATAAAGATAACTTACGTATGAATGAAAAGTACATCGAGTAAGAGTTCATTGTCTAGCAGAACTGTGCGTGAAACCGACGTATTGATCGACGTCAAGTCGAAGGGAATACGATAACGAGAGGAGACGTCGTGGGTGAGAGAGGATATGCACTAAGTTCCTACAAATCTATATCATGTAACAGAGTTATATGTTTTGGCTGCATCATTATGGAACACTGCGCTGTTCTTACTTGATCAACGAACAGTAGTGTCAGGAGTACGCTCGGCACAACCACACCAAACACGCGGCCTGCACCTTGCACCATAATTCTAACACACATACTGCACGCCGTCGCGTTTCAATGTATTCCTGCACACGCTATATATATCTATATATATATATATATATCACTATCCTTTTCATTCCATATATATATATATATATATATATATAGACATATTGTATAATTGCGGAATATATTCCAATAATTAATGTACACGATTTACTATTTAAATAAAACAATGAAGTTCTCTTGTTAATTGATTAAAAAAAAAAAAAAAAAACAATGAATTAAATATCTTTCAAAATACAATAAATAATATTATTTATTTCAGATACGATGTTGCACAAGCAGAAATTAGTTAAAACAATTGTCAAAACAATACATTGTCGTTGTTTGAACGTATATTTGGAAAGATCATTAAGTATTCAAAAAAAGAAAAGCAAATAGAAGAACGCGAGTGTATTTAAAATTAGCGCGTTGCGCTAGACACGTTGATTGGTCAGTTGCATAGAAATTGGATCTCCCACGCTGTTTTCGTCATTGGATTGAACGTATTTGATTGGTTGCTGTGTTCTGTTACGAGACGGATAGGACTTCGGTGAAGTCGTCGTCAGACATCGTAATCGTTCGCGCAGCTCGCAGTAACGCGGCGTGAGTGCGTGAGTAAACTTAAAGTAAGTAAGTAAGTAAGTTATGTTGTATAATAGACGTGTGTCGTCGGTCGAGTTGCGCGTGAGAAAGAGATAAAGAGTGAAAGAAAGAAAGACAGAGAGAGAGAGAGAGAGAGACAGACAGACAAGGACATGTGTCGCGGTACGAAAAAAGGGCGCGCTTACGAAATCTCATGTATTTCGTGTGAATACTAATGAAATTATATTATGAAGATATTCAACGTGAACAATCATTGGATTTTTTTACAAACTTACCAAGAAGAAACATTGAATTCTAATAACGTCATGATTTTCTTTGGTGCAACAAGAAGATGGTATCAAAATTCGATTCGAACAAGATGAGAGTTTTGTAAAAATTAATATAAAGGTTCGTTAAATTTGAATATTTTTTTTTTATAATATTGTTAAAAGAATTATAGTATTTATTATTGTTCAATATTAAATAATATTTATTATTTATATTATTTAAATAACAATGATTTGCTGTATAGCAAACGTTTATAAAAACATAATTTTATATATTATTAATTAAATTACAATTTGAAAATGAAAATACGTCATTTTTAATTATCTTATTTAAATAATATAATATGTGATATATATGTTATAAAAAAATTAATAATTGTTATATATATATATATTTATGATGATATAATTTGTATGTTTTTTAACGATTAAATCTTTATGAGCGTAATTGACGCTTTAGATCAAAGCTTTTAATCTGCATTAGTATTTTTTTTTTTTATTTCTTTCCAAGGTGTATGATAGTATGATACAAATATTTATCGACATATTATAGTATAGTTCTTTAGTTGTCATAGAGTATATAGAAACAAACACTCTCATAAGTATATGACCCGTTTTATTTCATTCTATCGATAATACTCAGCTCGTTCCGCGACTTTAGTTCAAACTGTCTATCTTTTTCTCTTTCTCTCACATTTCCGCTTATTTTTTTTTTCTTTACATAAACTAGTATTTTTCTTATATATATATATTTTTTTGCATTCTTACATACTTTATTATCAACGAATACTTTTATACGTTTATATATTCCTAGAAGATTGTTTCCTTCTCGCTGTTTTCCCATTAATTCGTCAGCGTACATCCGTAAGATAATAATGTTTTATGATTGTGTGTGTGTTGTATTTTTTTCTTTTTTTCGTACAACATATAATCGACAATGGAATAAACTTCCTTTTGCTAACAAATAATATTAACCATTTGAACATCATTCATTATTTAAATATGTAACAAATAATAGATTTATTGTAAAATGTTTTTATTTTTTTTTTCCATTGCAGCGAAATCGCGTTATCCTTGATCCAAGACTTTAATCAAATTAGGTAACTCATTGGATCATGAGAAACCATTTAACTCGATCAAACCATTAACTTGAAATAGAAAAATAGAAAGAGAAAATCAAGTAAAATCCAACAACAAACATTGAACATTAACAATCTTACTGTATAAAAAGATGAACACAAAAGTATGTAAATGTAATTATCGACAAATCTCATAACATTGATTTGATTAATAATGAACATGTATTATTTTCATTTAAATAATCACGTATTGTACGATTT
The DNA here is from genome assembly GCF_049000335.1 of Polistes dominula. Taxonomy (NCBI): domain Eukaryota; kingdom Metazoa; phylum Arthropoda; class Insecta; order Hymenoptera; family Vespidae; genus Polistes; species Polistes dominula. The sequence goes on along the minus strand of NW_028301061.1, from coordinate 1,401,592 downwards.
GTACAGTTTGATTTTTATATTTGCATCAAATGATCACATTAATATGTTGACAATTTGTAAAACAATAAATGAAAATTCTTTTTTTATGATCATATTTTCATTTATAGGATCGCGTGGGTGTCGCGGACAGAATAAAGGTAGACGCATTGCTGCCAGGTGTAAAATAAAAGCGGGAGTAACCCTCCGGTTTCAAAGTGCGTCCGAGCAGAACGCAACTCGAGCTTTTCTCTTTCTTTCTCTTTCCCTGTTTCATTCACTTTTTTTCTCTCTCTCTCTCTCTCTCTCTCTTCTCACAATGTCAGCTGGGCCAGTCGTTTGTTAGTTCTTTTGTGTTTCGTCAACCGCGACTGGAACGTCGCATGGTATAACTCTCTCGTCAAACATATTGGTTATTACCATAAGAATTTTTCTTCTACGTTTGTCCAAACTTTCTTTATTCTTCTTCTTCTTCTTCTTCTTCTTCCCTTTTATTCTTTTTTTTTTTTTGATAATGGACTACATCCCGAGATACATTTCAATAGAATTACCATATCTTTTTCTTTTTGTATGTGTGTGTGTGTCGGACATATTAAATAAAAGAAATAATTAACCCTTTTGTGTATGGAGGAGCAATTCTATGAAACCAAACAACGATACCATCACTTCAATTTAGTTTAGTATTATATCGAATATTCAATTTTTGTTTAATTATAATTGTTGGCCCCCCCTCCTGTTCGGGAATTGGGCGTAGGTCTGATCACCCCACTACGTAAAAAAACTTTCTTTCAAGAAACAAAGAAAACTGCCATTGAATGGCAGGATTTGGTATTTGCGGCAATGAACTTTCGAGTTTCTATAATGTCAGTTAATAATATAATATATATATATATATAATATAATTGTTATATTGGACATACATTAATTTAAATTTATACAATACATTTTAATATTATCAATCGTAAGTTTAATCGAATAGAAATTGTTGATGATGGGTTTCACATTGAACGTGTATTTAAAACATTGCTTTTAATATCTTTCTTTCATAGAAAAATCTATCATTATTTTTCTAACATTTTTCTTTCAATAAATGAAGTTGAATATAATAAAAGATAAACAACTGTGAAAGTATATTTATGAGTAATGGTATAGGAACAACGTTAGGAGAAGAAAGTAAGATGCTATTTAAGATAATATGTTCGACTGGTTGGGAACGACTTTACAATGATCCTGTTATTACTCGAATGTAAACTTGTGTAAGTGCCCATCCTTTAAAAAAGTATAATAAAAATTTTGTATGATGTAGGAACACAGAAAAAAAAAGAAATATATATATATATACACCCATTATCAATGTTTCAACCGTGAACTTACTCACGAGGACAAACAGTTTTTATCTTCTTCTTCTTCTTCTTTCTTGTTTTTTTTTTTTTTTCTTTATTTTATCTTCCCATTTGAAAAAGGGTTGTACCGCATTCTGTAAAAAAGAATGTTATACGAAATTTAATGATTTATTTACTTTATTTTGTAGGTATATTCATATAAGAGAATAATAAAAGAGATATAAGAGAGAAGGGTTATTTGAAAGATATCCGTAGAAGAACGCTCGGTTATTATAACCGACCGAATGACTTACGGTTGTGTGCATGCCAGTGACGTGTAGTCATCGTTCAATGGTTGATGGCGATAGCCCTTCGGTTGTGGACCCTATACTTAGTAGATAATCGACGCAATATACTGCACTTATTAGCGTTATAATAAGGCGAATGTTGAATCGGAACAAATTTTCAAGCTTTATCTTCTTTTGTTCGTAAGTAATCCTTTGTTGTCTCAACCCTGGTTAGGGCTCATCATTTTTTTGATATATATATATATATATTCATCAAAAATAATAATGTATCTATATATTTTAGGTATTGCTTTAATCAGGTATAGTCAGATATATTGTTTTATAAATACAATAAATTGTCTACGTTGTATTTTTTCATGTTGCATCGATTATTTATTGTTAATCAGATTGTTAATTTTGTCAATTTTGTAATAATTATTTTTAAAAAAGTATAGGAAGAATTGTTCGGTTATATAAATCTGAAATAATTAGAAGTTCTATCGTCAGGGGATGTAGCTCAGTGGTAGAGCGTTCGCTTTGCATGTGAAAGGCCCCGGGTTCGATCCCCGGCATCTCCACATTTTTTTTTCTTTTTTTTCTTTTTCAAATATCCAAAAAATTCTTTATAACTAACATTGATACTTGTCATTCTCAATATATATATATTTTTTGTTTAAACAATATTAATTTTTCTTTACTAAATTTATTATGTAGAAAAATGGTGCACTATTAGGGAAACGTAAGAAACTTAGATAGAATTCTTATAGTTTACGTTCATTTTTTTATTTAACATCTTTTTTCTTTTTTCGTATCGATGGATTGCATTTTAGTTATGTCAAGTACCTGTAAAACTTTCTTTTTACGGAACGATGATGCAACGGCATATGGTGGGACACGTGCTGCGGAATAACAACCGGGTTTGCTCATACGTACTGGAAAGTAATGTGCAAGGGGAGGAACGATCGGATAGGGTTAGCCTCTAGACTTTATCGTGTGTTCAATGTGCCTTTGCAAAGCAAGGGTTCTATGTATATTCATCAATATACGTATACATATATATATAAGTACGTAAAGTACACTTAACGCACGTGTGACTGAGTCTATGCATCGAATCTAACATCGTTCTGTTTCGTACTGAAAACTGGCATACACGAAATAGTTCTTTAATCACTAACTGACCAATTATAGAAAACGTTGGACCGAGACGAATTCCTATTGTTAAATAATAAACTATTGTTGTTATATTTCAAACGATACTTCTTGTTTCTTTTTTTTTTATTCAATCAATCTGATGGATATTATTACAGTCCTATTTATGACACTATGCGTTAATATACTTATAACAAGATTATCGTATCAATTAATTACTATCCTTAGAATGTTTTAGATTGACAGAGTTAATCCTTGATTGAGATTAATCATTAAATCTAATTATATACGGTTACTAATTTCTTCTTTCTTTTACATTGTGATTAACTTTTATTGAAATAATGATTGAAGATTTGTATTTGATTTATAATAAACTCATATTTTGTTATTTTATTTTATTTTATTTTTTATAAGACACGTGCGTTCATTGCAGACGAATGACGAACGAACATTTTAGGTATAGTTTATTTTAAGCGTAAGGAGAGAAGGCAACCATAGAAGTATGAGGACAAATTAGCTATTAGTCGGTTCAGTTAACTTATTGGCGCCTACGGCTAAGACTTCTCACATTCCGTTTGGTATCTTCCGTTGAGGAATCGAATTCCTTTTCTATACCTTCGGTATTAGTTTAGTTAAAACATCTCTAACATTTTTCTTACTTTTTATTCAAACGTTAATTGCAATCCGTTGCAGTAACACAGGAGATGTTAAGAAAAAAAAAAAAAGGAGAATACGGAGGGTTTATTCAATGACTAAAACACATAGTTAATACTTTGTGATAGTATGCAGTATACAAGTTCTTGGTTAACCACATTGAAATGCTAGTTGAGTACGCAATACTATTACCAATGTGCAATGCGTCATCCAAAAATACCTTTGTAAGAATGCTGTTAGGTTCCTTATATCTTGTGAATATATTCAATTAATTGAATTTAGAAATTGTCTTGATCAATTTATAATTGAAATGAATGAACATGTTTGTGGTAATTTTTTGTTTTTGTTTAACAAATGTTTATCATCATGTGCATACAAATATTAGGACAATTGTCAGAAAATGTTGTTTTCGTTAGGAAGTATATTTTAGTCCATGGTTGAGGACTAAGATTGTAAATGATCTATGGGGACAGATGACGTCAGATGCCTTGGTTGGGATCAATCGAAGAGTCAAGTCGCGATAATTGCAGTAATCGCGCTTATAAATTAGTAACAGGCTCGTTTCTACTACTTCATCATCCTGTTTCAACTATTTATCTTTATCTTTTGTATAATGTAAACTAAAAATGCATTACCATTGTCATTAATTTAACTTTTGATCGGAATATCATTTGAAAGATGAAACTAATGAATTTCATTCTAATTGGATTGATTGAAAATTGCAGAGATATGCATCCTGATGCAATATTAATCCATTTAACGACGATAAAGATCATCGTGGGACAGTCAGACTTTTTCAATACCCACACACACATTCGATTAACGTGAACATTGGTATTTCGAATGGGAGTTAGCAAAGAGAGAAGAAAAACTAATCGTTTATCGGGGACACAATAATTGGCAAACCCGACGACTCGTATACTCGCTAAATCATTAATTATCTCGGAAATCAACAAGCCTTTTACCCTTGTGAAATATATTGAGACAATTTCTAACAGTCTCTTTTACTCTGATCGAATGTCTTTCATAAAATATTATTTAATGAATAAATCATTCGGGATGTTTTCAAACTCGTTCAGTTATATATAAATCGATTGATACTTGTTTCAATTAAAACACTGTGTATAGAAAATGAATTTGATTTCAAATAGTTGTGATTAATCAAAGACATCTAATCGATTGATTGATTGATTGATTATTATTCGTGTTTCAGATGGAGAATCAAGGATTTGAAGGAGAACAATATCGTAATAACGGAAACAATGGTTCTCTCATTAACACGGATTCCGGAATACATCCTGATGTTCACGTTTACGAGGACATTGGTCCAAGTCGTGAAGAATTTTGTCGAATTTCTTCTTCCGGATTCTCGGAAGAGGACTCAACTTATTCTAGAATAGAACAGAATGCACGTTCATTTCGTACTTCGAACTTTCTTAACGATACGATTGAAGGAATTCAATCGAATTCATCACAGTCGATTTATTTTCAACGAAATTTAACGTTGCCATTTCGTCGAGGACTTTCATCGTCAAATAATCCTTCCACGAGTTATTCCATTTGGGAAAAGAGATGGAAAAGTAGTAAAGAAAGGAAAGAACGTTCGTTTGATCATACAAATTGTTCTGATAATTCAGATAATACAAATTGTGCTTTATCAAGGCTACAAGAAGAGGATTATATCAGACCAAGTGAAAAACGTAGAAGAAAGGATTGCAAACATTGTAAAAATAATGAAAACTTTGTTAATTCTGAAAATCATGAAATGATAAATGATCATTTAAGTAGAGAATTATCTAATTCGTGTTTACAAACGGAAACAATTCTTTCAAAACGTAATGACAAGTTTCTTCCGCTTTGTCATACGTTGAGCAAGACTACAGAAGAATCCGAAGAGTCTGTAGGACAAAATTCTTCTTCCATTACGATATTTTCAATCTCCGAGAAGGTTCAACAGCAACAGCAACAGCAACATCATCATCGTCATCATCATGAACAGCAGCAGCAGGAACACTTACCATCAAGAACACTCGAGTACCTGCAGTACGATAGAAACGACGTTGAGACTAAACTCGCCCACGTGGTTGAGACCAACGAAGACAAGGCACTCATTATATCGAAAAGTAGTCAACCAAGTATGAGAATAAATTCGATTTACACCCAAGATCATTGGTATGCCAAGGAAGCTCCTGTATTTTACACCGATCTCAAAGAACCAACTGCTTTTCAGGTAAAAAACACAATTATTATTAGGTGTCTCATTTTAAATTTGATTTAATTTTATAAACAAAGTTACTTCAATCATAATAATATTACTGAACAGTTTGCATCATAGTTATTCTCGTTGAATTCATATTGATATTCTCGTCCCATTAAAAAATGTTGTTATGACTTCCGTATCATGACAACAGTGCCTTGTATGAAACACCTGCAGTAATTATTATACATTCTCACCTCGATGTCTATTAAAATTAATTAGAAATATTTTGCTTTTCAAAAATATCAATTAAAATCACGAATCGTAATATTTAAAACGAGACACCAGATATACAATTCGTATTTTTAGAAATAATTATTGATCCGTGTTGTTAAAAGTTAGTTTTCAAATGAAGTCAATTTAACTGTAAAAAAAAAAAAAAGAAAAAAAAAATACTAATAATAAGAAAGACAGCTGATGACATAGTAATTAAAAGGAAGCCTCTTTTGAACATATGGAATAGTTCCAATGCACCACTTCTGTTAAAGTATAGAACTTAGTTCGACAGTTTACCGCAGTGTGGTGCATAGTAGATGTGCTATTCTCGCTAGTAAAACGTATGCAGTAAAACTATAAGTAGGAACTTGTGACTGAGGAAAGCATACTTACCTGGCGCAGAGGTTACCGTGATCATGAAGGCGGTTCCTCCAGGGCGAGGCTTTTCCATTGCACTTCGGTTAGGCTGACCCTTGCGAATATCCCTAATGTGGATATCTCGGGCGTATAATTTTTGGTAGTCGGGACTGCGTTCGCGCTGTCCCGGATAAATAAATTAAAAAATAAAATTTCCTCCAATCTAGCAATAAAAACCATCTTAGGTAAAATAAATTAAAATTTTTCTAAGATTCATTTTGAGGTTATAGATAAATTCAATTTTATTTCAACCCTTCTTTCATTTAATTGTAAGATGAATTGAATACAGAGTTGGGTTATGATTTGAATAAATCTGATCTTAGAAAAATTAGTAAATAAAACCTTTTCTTAAAATTTATTTTGAGGTTATAAATAAATTTATTTTTACTTCTTCAACTCCTTCCTTTCATTTGATTTTAAGATGAATGAATGCAGAGTAAGTAGAGTTTTGGGTTTATAATTTGCAATCTTAAGTTAGAATTGAATAGGAAGGAATAAATCTGATTTCCTAGGGGAAAATGAAATAAACCTTTAACTTTTAAATTTATTTATAGGTTATAAATATTGCTTTTTATTTTAACACTCCCTCTCTCACATATTTCTAGATGAATGAATGCAGAATTGGGTTTATAATTTGCATTTTAGGTTAGAATTGAATAAAGAATGATTAAATGTGGTGTGGAGAGGAAGAAATCTCATTCAATAAAAATAGTAGTAACTTATTTATTTTATTTCTCAATGAATTTTAAATCTCCTCCTATATTTATTATTTCTTAAAGTGTCTCACTGGATTAATGAACCGAAGGATTAATTGCAGTATTGAATGAAATCCTCTGTACTCTTTTCCTATTCATCCTAACAAAGACTGACTTTGTGTTTTATGAATCGAATCTTTGTTATACTTGTTATTATCGATAACAAATTATGATTAGATGAGTATAAAAATAATCTCGGATAAAATTCTTCCCATTCAATTTATCTCCCTTTGAATTTATTAATGAAACAGTTTTACTCTGACGTTAGGTATTTTTAGAATTTATTTGTGTTATATTTAATCAAGATTATATTTCCCACTACTCATCCCTTCTTCATTCAACTCAACGTTTATTGAAGATGCATTAAGTATGAATAACGAAGAGATTTTAAGGGTCTCGTGGCTTTCATTCTTCTATCATCGTCACGTGTTACAACAAGGGGTTGCATTTAGTGTGCATTAGCCATCAAACACACAAAAGTGTGTGTGGTTCATAGTGTTACATCAGTTTTGCACACGTGCATAGTCCTCGTGTCAAGGCCTTTTACTAATAAAGGGTATACAATAGGAGAGAGAGATATATTCTGAAAAGGTTTGTGTGTCGAGTGTTGAATAAGTAAATTATTTGTTCATTTAATTACAATATAACTCTAAAACCTATTTTCTGTAGGAATTAAGGACACCTGTAAAATAAAACCACACCTATTTGTAAGAATATGAAATCCAACAAAATTGTACAGTATGGAAATTGGGGATTGGAAAAATGAGAATGGATAAACAAGTGAAGAGTTAAAAATAAAACTAATAAATATATATATACACACATAAGATGTAGGTAGATATGTATTAGTAATATCCTATAAAGTCAATGCCGTGTTCTTGCACGGTTTCAGTCTGTAAAAACGTAAGACGCGACAGTCGTCCGGTCGATTCTTGACCGAAGAAGATGTGGCCGCTTTAGAATCTGGCTCCTACTCTTCTTTGCACTCTTCTTTTGCAAAAGAAACGAAAGGGAAACTAAACTAAACTAAACGGAGTGGAGCGGAAGTGGAAAATATCTATCTATAGCCAGACAGAGAAGTGTGGGCTGCTGGTGTGTCTGGCGGTTGTGAAAAGCTGCGTCGGCTCATCGACGGCAATCTCCAACCATCGGCTCGCGTTCTTCCAACAGTTTTAAAACACTATGTTGTTCAAAGTGATAATCAACGTTTTTAAATATTACATTGATCTTTATAATCAATAAAGATCATTTTGTTGACAAATAATAACAATCAAATATAACACATATATTGTGTATTAATGATTTTGTAGTTAGGGGAGAGAGAATGCAGTATCAATGGCCGAGCTCAAGGTGCAATGTGTAGATTTGTATTTTATTGGGGTACCAAAACGTTTTATACATTTCTAGAATTTTTCTATATATAATTTTATTTATTTATTTATTTATTTTAATAGTGTACTTATATTATTATCATCATCATCATCATCATTCAATTCATTTATTCATTTATATTCATTTATTGTATTTATTATACTATTCCTATTGTTTTTGTTTATTTTCAGAGGGCTTATTCCCTCCCAGTACGAATGCAAACTCCTACATCACAAAATCGAGTCAACTTACGAAGAAGTGTACGTGGTGAACCACCACCAGATCCAGCAAGACTTCACAAAAGTCATCGTGGATGGACGTTACATCTTGCAAGACCATTAGAAGGATCTGGTTGTAACAGATCTTTGATATTCTTATTGGTTTTAATATTGATACTACTTGGTGTTGGTGCTGCTGCACTTTATATCGTTTTCGGTTAGTTGTTTGATTTTATTTCGTTGATTATTGACGACATATTTTATAATTTCGAGGAGGGGAGGTAGGATAAAAAAAATGTTAAATCTACACTTTGATTCAACGAAGCTTACCAATTGGTTCTAGTAGATGAATTTAACCGCTGGGTCAACAGAACCATTTCCTTTAACTACCTCTCCCTCTTATTCGTTTCCTTCTTTTTACCATCTCAATCTTTTACGATCAAGTTAAAAGTACAGTCAATGAAAAGAGATGTTTTGTTGTCTTTATAATATCGTTCAACTTATATTTTCAGAACCGCAAAAATTGCAGATTATTCAATTGTATTTGAAATCATCGACGAACGGTGGAAATTCATCGTCGCAAAATGTCACGTCCGATGAAACGTTTAATCAATTTTTCTCTAACGAATCGAATGAAATTGATTCGTCGACTGTGAGAACAACTTCGAGTACCGTTCAAATGACCGATGATGTATTTTTAAACGTAGATTTATCGTTAACCGATGATGATGATGATGATACTTCATCCTCAGTGATCACGAAAACGGAAACGGAAGCAACCAACGTTGATCATGCGAATACTAATTCCACGAGATATTGCGATGACTGCTTAAGTGGAGAGGTCTGCGTTGGTTTGGTCGATGAAGAAGTACCTATTTGTAGAATCGGTTTGGATCCTGATGATCCAACAGGATGTGCTGGTCTGTGTCTTATCAACAAGCAAAGATGTCATCGTCTTGACGTCGATGCTTTTAGGTACACACATTATTTTGTTTTTAGAATTTACTTATATCCAATCTTCTATTCTGGGATTCTTTCTAAGAAGAATTAGAACAATGCATGTAAACTATTTTTTCAAAAAAAAAAATACAGTCAGAGATAAAAATATGTTTAACGTGAATTAAACTAATATTTGTTTAAACTTGTACTTTGGTACTTTGTAGGAAATATATTGAATTATTGATATAATTTAATTTTCAATCTATTTAGATAGTTTAACAAAAAAAGTTAGGTTATTAGAGTAACCTAATAATCTAATAGTTAATAGTTATTACTAATAGTTATTATAGTAACTAATAAGTTAATATAGTATAGTATTAGTTACTTAAGTATAATAAGTTAATAGTTATTACTATTAGTTACTAATAACCTAACATTTGTATCTAAAAACCTTAAAAACATATTTTTTACTCTATTTCAACATTTTATATTTACATTTTTGTTCTCATTCATATATTTTTGTATTATTATTTTTTTTTTTTATTGCAGATGCGTTGAGATAGAACATTATTGTTTGGACGACGAGTGGACATGTTTGAATACACTTTGTATTCCCATGGAAAAACGTTGCGACGGTCATATGAATTGTTACGATCATTCGGACGAATATAATTGTGGTCAGTATATATAAAATAAAATTCAAAGGATTGATTCGTTTTTTTCTTTTTTTTTTTTTTTAAACATATCCTCGTGTTTGACCGTATTAACCTAGTTTTCTTTTATGATCTACAAATTTGTATTTATCGGCTTGCCTAGTTTTACATTGGTGCTTTGCGAGGCTTCTGTGTTTCCAATTTTTTTTTTTGTAATAAAGTAAAATAATGTCGCTTTTTAACCACACAATAAATTTTTCAAACAATAATTAAATCAATTAATCAAGTTATAAACAATCTTTCTTTTTTTTTATATATGGTATGCAAAATTTGGAATATCGTAACGATACAAATCATCAATCGGTTTTTTTTTTTTGATTTAAAATATTAGAAATAATTTGGCATACGTAGTAACGACATTACTACGTTAATAGTAATCATCCTAATATATTACAATATTTATTTATTAAGTAATTGGTTTTTTATATGTAATATAATAATTAATATTTTTATTAATATTTTTAGTTTGCGATTCGATGACGCATTTTCAATGTGGCAATGATACTTCATGCCTTCCATTGGAAAGGAGGTGTGATGGTAGAATAGATTGTTGGGATGCTAGCGATGAAATTAATTGCACATTAGGTAAGTAATATCATTAGTTTGTTTAAATAATTATTAAATATTATTATTATTATTTATAATTAATTTATATAACGGCACAAATATTTGTGGATTATTTGTTTTTTTTTCTTTTTTTTTTTATACAAAAATATATTTGAAAATACGATGATGACAATTATTAATTAAATTGTTAACCGGAGAATTTCGTGTTTAATTACGCAGCCATCTTTATTCTTTATATATTTATTTATTTATTATATAAGATACGTAAAATACGTTTTTGACGTATTTATACGTCCCGCCCGATATTAACAGGTTAATAATATAATAAACAATTATTTTTATTGATCATCCAATTTTCAAATTAATTCATTATTATAAATATATTGTAGTACGATCACACGTAAAAGAATAAAAGCTTGTGTAGTTCTTATTACTTTTTTCTTTACAGTAATTTAGTTCTCCATTTTGAAATCTATATATATATATATATAATACATTTCTGTATTTACTGTATGTTCCTACTATTTTTCTTGTTTTCTTTTTGTTTCAATATTTTATAAATATATATATTTTTCACCATCTATCTTTGATTTGTTTTCTTCTTCGTAGGTCATAATCTTGGTCGGTGTGAGTACATATCGGTATTTTGAATGCACTAATAAAAAAAAAAATAAAAATAAAAAAAACAAACCAAAAATAAGTTTTGCATGTAATTTGTTTACACTTTTCCTGTAATATTTAATACAATATTGATTTTTGCATGATTATATTATTATTTTAACAATAATTTTTACATCAAAGTATTAAGGGGGGACTGAAAAGTAATGTCTATTACTACGTATGTCAAATTATTTCTAATATTTTAATCAAAACAATGATTGTGATGATTTTTATTCGTTACGATATTTTCAAAATTTTGTATACCCATTGTTTATAACGTGATTAATTAATTTAATTATTGATTAATAATAAAAATTTATTTTTGTTTAAATTTTGAGGTTAAAAAGCGACATTACTTTCTGGTCAATCTAATATTTAAATAATTATAATTGCATATTATTCATTTATTATAATTGTTTCTTTTTTTTTTTAAATAAATTATTTGATGATGATAATAATAATAATAATAATAAAATATTTATATCTTAGCTTGCCCATTGGAAAGCGAATTTACGTGCAGTAATGGTCAATGTATATTAAGGGCACGATTTTGTGATGGTTTGGTTGATTGCACCGATGGATCGGACGAACCACATGGATGCGAGGGTCGATGCAATAAGCACGAATTCACGTGCCAGTAAATAATACTTTGAAATTTTTTCATTTATTAAATAATACATCACAGTGTCTCTTGATTTATACAGTAAAAAAAAAAAAAAAGAAAAAAAAAATGAAACAATCAAAATTAAAAATAAAATTGAGAATGGGAGAAATGTGATTTGAAATAAACGCTGATTTAATTTTTAATTTCTAATAAATTGAGGGACAAGTGTTGTTGTATTTGTTTAATAAATTATTTTATACAATTTTATATATATATTTATATAATTATATTTGTTTATTTTATTTTTTATTTTTTTAGAAATAGTCGATGCATTGCAAAGGGTGCAAAATGCAATGGAATTGACGATTGTGGTGACAATAGTGACGAAAGGCACTGTAAAGATCATATTATATAATATTTATAAACAAATAAAAAGTATTTGCAATAAAAAAAACAACAAAAAGACTCATGTGACTCCTATACAGTATTTGATATAAAACAAAAATACTGGGATACGTATGTAATGTAAATATATATATGTAAAAAAAAAAAAAGAAAACGTCTCGTATAAAAATAGTACAGCAAATTTTATGAACGGATAATGAATATTATTATAAAATAAACAATTATTATATTATTATTATAATAATATTTTTGAGTTTATTTTTAAATTAAATTTTCTTTTTTTTTTTTTATTATTATTTTATATATATATTTTTTTTTTATTTTTTTACAGTAGTTATTACTTAAATCATATTTGTCATATTATTACATACACACAATTGGTCGCCATTTTGTATTTGTATTTATTAGCCCTCCCCCCCCAAAAAAAAGAAAAATTAAAATAACAATTTCATATACCCAATTTTGTTTTTTTAATAATTATAATTTTTTAAAGATACATATATATATATATTTATATAATAATAATAATAATAATAATTATAATAATAATTTCACTTTTATATATTTAATACGAATATATATAATATATTATATATTATATTATATATATAATATATTATATATATTATATATATAATATATTATATATATTATATAATTAATTATTAATCTAAATATTTGTCAAAAAAATGTGACAAACATTTGAAAAAAAAAATTAATTATCGTGTGATTAGATTATCTATTTCAATAGAAGCTTTTTATCGTCATTATTATTTATTTAATTATTTTTATTATTTTTTTTCTTCTTTTTTAGTAGTTTGTCTATTTTTTTTCTTTTCTTTCTGTTTATTAATTTAATTATTATTATGCTACTTCCTGTTGATAATAATATTTGTGTGTGTGAGAGAGAGAGAGAGAGAGAATATGCACGACGTTTCTTTTTTGTTGTTGTTGTTTTCTTTTAGGATGTTGGTCGTAGTTCCCATTGATGAGAGAAAAAAAAAAGTTTAAAAATATTTTTATAAAAACTCGTCTGGTTCACGTGGTGCGTCAAGGTCACGATAATGTATGACAGGTCGGAAATCTCCACCACCGCCACTGTAATAGTGATTATCATTAGTTCATCATATATTTATACATCAATGATATATATATATATATATATACACATATAGAGGTATTTTTTCTAGTTACTAGAAAAATAACTAGAAATGGGTTTTAAAATAAAAAAGATAAAAAAGAAGTCACAAACAATTAGAAAAAAACAGAAAAAAGGTTCATATATTTATACATCAATTATTTACACACACACACACACAGAGGTATTTATTTAGTTACTAGAAAAATAACTAGAAATGGGTTTTTAAAATAAAAAAGATACAAAAAAAAAAGTCACAAACAATTAGAAAAAAAAACACAAAGAAGGTTTTTTATTAACTTGTTTACACACAATTTGTAAATTACAGCATCGATTGATCCTTTCATTGATTTATATTCAATGAATTTAAATCATACAAACAAGAAAATACTATACTAATATACAAGTATGTAGATGTTCCATTTTGTTTTTTTGTTTTTTTGGGTATACGTTTGGATCTCGATGCTTGTAAATTTTTTTTGGTTATATTTAAATTAAATGAAATACATGTATAAATTATGTGTCAATATTATGACAGTGTAGTTCAATTGAGAGATTGAAAATACGAATTTTGGAATTTATTTTGATATGTAACACCTGTCACAATTATTAGCACACATTTATATATATATATGTCAGATTTAGTAACACGTGTACAGAACAGATAGGAGGTGATAGTAGTGAATGAATTTGTGTTTGTTTGTTTGTTTTTTTTTTTTATAAATATATTATATTTAATATTATAATAAATTTATAAAATATATATATTAGGTAGACTGGAAAGTAATGTCACTTTCTAACCTCAAATTCAAACAAATAAAGTTTTAAAATAAATTCTTATTATTAATCAATAATAAAATAATTATATATCGTTATCAATTATGTAAATATGTAATACTGATAAAAATCAAACCGGTTTTTTGATTGAAATATAAAATATGACTTGCGTAGTAACATTACTTTCCGGTCCTCCTCTAATATATATAACATAAATTATATTAAATATAATATTACATAATGTTAAAACAAAAGTAATCTATTGGCTCGGATAACTAGATATTTTGTTTTTTCTATTTGAAAAAAAAAAAAAAAACAGAAAAATTAAAATAATGGAATAAAAAACATTCAAAAGATATTGCTCATCAGTTCCAAGTCACTATAATTAATAATAGGTCTTGACGTCGATACGGTTTCTTCCTCATCATAATCCCTGTAAACATTGTTTTGTCTTTGTTTAAAAAAAAAAAAAAAAAAAAATGAAAAAAAAACAAAAAAACCAAATCTAATCTAAGATAACTTTAATCTAAATGATTATCTTGAATTTATATGACACATATTTTATGTGTATAATAAAATGTGTTTAAATAGTGTTTTTGTGTATTCATGTATTAAGATGTGTTAACACAACAAAATAATACATTTGATAAATAAGTTATGTTATAAATATGTTTTAAAGGTTATGTTTGAAATTAGTAACACGAAAATTGAAACCAAATAGTAATCATGCAAAGATATTGAAAGTGAAAAGAAAATTATCTAAGATAAAATAAATTATCTTACCGTCCTCTGTTAAAACCACCACGACCAGGACGAGGTGCACCAAATCCTCCGCCAAATCCACCACCATAACTGGATCCATAACCTCCTCTTCCTCCTCCATAACCAGCACCATAACTTCCAAATCTGAAGATGAATAATTAAACAATTTGTTAATAAATTATAGTGTTAATAGAATGAAGGTTACATTATAATACTTACGTGCTACAACCATATGGGTTAAATCCTTCACGTGGTCCTTCTCTAGGTGTTGCTTTATTACCAGGATGTTCCGGAAGTTGTGGTCGTTTAGGATCTTTCAAATAATTATTAAAATATTCAGCCTCAGTCATAACCTCGTTAACTTTCTCTGCATGTTTGTTGAATATGTGTTTGCGAATAAAATCAGGACCTTTAAATTTCTTCCCACTTAAAGGACACAACCATTTGTCTTTTGCCAATTCTTGCGTGTTAGCTTGAACAAACTTTTCTACCTCACTGTACATTGTTTAATTAAGAAAATTATTGATATAGTTAAATATTATTAATTAATTCATTACGAGAGTCGTGTGCAATGTTAGACACACACAACACACACACATATACATAGTTTTCATTTAAAAAAACAAAAAAAAAGGATACGCATCAGCATTTTTAGCACCGAGCTTATCAAATTCTTCTGTTGACAGGGAAGCAGCAGGTTGTAGAAAAGCAGACATTTTACTTTCAAAATTGCGACAATATTCTTGTAATTCCGTACTAGTAATTTTAGCAGTAGGTGGAGAACCCCTAACGTGCATTATTCCACACCTGTTAGGCATTTCATCTTCATTTGGATATTCACAATGATTGTAGTAATCAACTGAATGTACTACACGTAAATACAATATTAATCTATCCAATACCTAAAAAATAAACAAATTAATAACTTCATCAAATCAACCCAATCAAATTGAATAATAATTCATTTTTAAAATAGTTTCAAGATTACTTTAATCAAAGATGGATCTCTTTCTATTGGACCATCACCGTCTCCTCCCAATTGACCTTCTTCTTGATCACCTGACATGCCTAACAATTCTTCTTCTTCTGCAGATGCTTCTTCTATCAAATAATCTGTTATATTTTTCAATACTGGATTTTTCGATGACAATCCAAAAGCCTAAAAAAAAAAAACAAAAACCATAGTTGAACTTTATTTAGTTTTAGGTTAAAAGAAAATAGAATTAACTTACAGCTTGTTCAACTTCACTCTGTGACGTGGTGGTGGTTGTTGTTGTCGTAGTATTTTCTTTATTATCGTCATTTTGTTTGTTAGAATTGTCTTCTTTCTTATCATCTTTCCACAATCCAACTCGATTGTCTAAATTATGAACAATTTTAGCGCTAAGTTTAATATCGTGTCGGACTATTTGTTTATGGGATGTTAATCCATTAACAGTACGAATACGACGTGACAAATCTCTGTTGACAATTGCACCTAATTCACAATCTCTCAACTATTGAAAAATAAATAAATAAATAATTAATTAATTAATGTAATAAATGATATAAGAAGATAAATAATATTTTATACTAACTCGTATATTGTTCAAACTCCAACAAATTTCTTTAATATTAACTTGTCTTTCAAATGAAACCCAACCACGTCGAAACCATCTTCTCTCTGGTTGTGGATCAGCTATTGCAACTCGTAGAAAACCAGGAAAACGTTTACACATCTAAAATATCACAATTACAATTTTGTAATTTGTATTTCATTAAAATTGATTTGTAATTAAAAATAATAATTTACCGCTTCAACTTCAGCTTTTGTAATAGTCGGTGCTAAGTTTCTTAAAAATATGCTACTCGTTTTATGAAGAGCTCTTGGTTCCTTTTCTTTATCTTCACTTGCTAGATCAATAACCGTTTCCGGTTCAATCGTAGGCTTTTTAACTTCCGTTGAATCTACTTGGTCCAATTTTGTTTCTTCCTTTTCTTCTTTTACAGCTATATCTTCATTATTGTCATTTTCATTCTCATTGTCGTTATCATTGTCATTAGTTTCTTCCATCTTTTCATTTGCAGCTGAATATAATAATTATTTATTATATAAATGATAATATATGATATTAATATTAAAATTTAATTAAATAATTATAAATAATATTTACATGTTTTATCAGCTTTAAGAGTATTCAGTTTATTGGTCCCACTTTCAGATGAACTACTGCTACTACTGCTACTGCTACTACTGTTGCTATTGGTTCGTTTTCTTTTTCTTGTATTAGTAGTCTCTTCTAATTTATCATCTGTAATAAAAATGTCTATATATATATAAATTACGTGTCACGTTGTTTGTCTGCAATGGACTCCTAAACTACTGAACCGATTTTAATCAAATTTTACACACTGTGTGCAGTTTCATTCAACTTGAAAGATAGGATAGTTTATATCTTAATTTATAATATATAAGGTATAGGTATAAGGTAATTCGTTGACTTAAAGACGTGTGTACCGGACTGATTGTGAGTTACAGGGGCACCTCTAGTTATATAATAATAATGAACATACTCGTTTCTTCAGATTTAGAATTTTCTTCTTTAATTTTAGTCTCATCCGAAACTTCGTCCATCTTTTCTGGTTCGTTAACAGCATTGTCATTGTCTTCAGCATCTTTAACTTCCATGTCAACATTCTCTCCATTTTTATTACTCGATTTTTCCTCTGCCACCGACTCCTCGTTTTTAACATTTTCACTAAAAATAAAAACAATGTTACAATGTAAAAAAAGAAAATTCATAAAATCATTTGATATTAATTTCATAAATAAAAAATAATAATTAATACCTTTTTCAGATTGTTGCTTTTGTTGTTGTTCGCTTGTAGATTTAATTTTAGTATCAATTTTATCTTTCATTCCAGTATCCTTAGGAATCATGATGTTCGATGGTTTGACATCTAAAATTTGTAAATCTTCTTCCGTACCACCTTCCAATTTAATTACAACTGCATCTAAAAGTCGTAACAGTGGATCTGATTGTTCAGCATCTACGGAAACATTATCTACTTCTCCATTTTCAAGCATATCTATAAATACTTCAACACGTTTCTAAAAAAAAAAAAAAAAGACAATTATTTGTATATTAAATGAAAAAATAATTAAACAATTTGTGTATGTAAAATTGTTACATTGGTATATTTATTAATACCTTAAGGGCTGCAAGTTGTTCCTCTTTTCTCTTCAATGATTCTTCCGGATGATATTTTATTTTGAACCTATCGAATAAACAAATGAAATTATCATTTTAATATATTATCTTATATCGAATATATCATTATTTTTATTTATATATTTTGATATATAGATTT
Source organism: Polistes dominula (assembly GCF_049000335.1). NCBI lineage: Eukaryota > Metazoa > Arthropoda > Insecta > Hymenoptera > Vespidae > Polistes > Polistes dominula. The sequence goes on along the minus strand of NW_028301061.1, from coordinate 1,383,054 downwards.
TCATTGTTTATAATATTATTGTTGAAGTTTCAAGGTATTTTAGTATTAACATGTAGATATGTTTTTTTTTTTTCAACAAGTTGTCTCTAACAACTTAGATTCATTGAATATCTTCTAACAGACATACACGATAGCTTTAATAATTTGATTATATATTACTATCATGTTGATAAATAATAATAATATAATATGAGTTAATTTGATCAAAATAATATATATATATATATATGTAAATTTACGTAGAGTATGCCCAAAATAAAATAGCATTTATATATCATTAACATTGTTTCAAATCAGAAACATTGTTTCCAATTGAAAAATTTGATAATAAAGAATAAACAAAATAACTCGAAAGATGTCAAACATATGAAAATAAAAGAAAAAAAAAAGAAAAAATAAATAAAAAAAGAAAGAAATTAGATAATTTTGTCAAAGTATTAATGTAAAAATAGTTCAAACCATTTTTTCTATTATTCGTTTCCAGTCTTGGAATCTAAAATAATTCATTATCATTTGAATAAAAACTAAAATGTATGACATATTGGAATGAGAGTTTATAAATACAACAAATATGATTTTTTGCATTACAAAGAATAATTTTGGTTTGTTTTTTTTTTTTTTTGATTGGTTTGGTTTGGTTTGGTTTTCAGTTACAGAATAAAGCCTCACCTGTAGTGTCATATTTTTACTTGCATTCAGTATTCTCGTTGACACAGTGGCTATTTTTCATATGATAGAGAAGAAGAGCATAGATTGTATAATTGTAATAAATGAATAAAAGCGGGTTTAGAACGCGGCCTATTGTGAGCAATATTTTGTAGGGCTTTGCGCGCCCAGCTCACATCAAATATTTATTTTATCCAACTACCTAATCATCATAATAACAACAACAACAACACCTCGAGATTCTTCTTCGATGCGCGTTACGCGAAATGGATAAAAATGTTCGTACGAATAAAATAAACGGGCGAGATGACCTGTGCCCAAGGTATAAGGCGGATGGCGGCTGTGTATGCTGTAGGGATAGACAAAGTTGGTAATATTGTTTGAAAATTATCTATCACGTTACATCTGCAAATTATACATTATCATTCTAAAAAGTAACTCCTTTACAAAGATACCTTCCTTTTTTCTTTTTTTTATTCTGTCCATTTGATATTATTTCTTTAGATATATATATATATATATACAAGATATCTGAGATTGTTTCAATTAAATGGTATCAACGTATTGCATGGCTTTTTGTTTTTGTAATTATTATACACACATATAATATGTTGAGACCGTGTTTGACTGGAACAATCATATCAGACACCTTATATATAATATCGTTTCAAATTTTTCTAATAAATAAAATGATTTAAATAGTCAAATCAAAATCCTACTTAAATTCCTGTATATACAATTATCTTTTTTTTTTTTTTTTTAATCATAATGATATATTCTATTTTGTAATATATATGTTACAGCCTTACTTTTGGCTGAATTTGATCATTATTATATATTTTTTTCTATCACGCATATACAATCACATTTTAATACAGACCTTTTATTATGATAATTCAATTTTACTAACTAAGAAATCAATAATCTTTATAATACAAATGATATTTTTTCTATTTTTTTTTTTGTAATAACGAATAATGTAATATATTGTAGAATAATAAATATCAACGTACCATTCTTCATCTTTGTGCGCTACAAAGAATTCATTGAGCTGCTGCCTTCGGAATTCCAGTTTGTACTCATTATAGCGTTTAATAGCCTCTTCGTCAGTAATAGTGTCTTCTTGTGTTCCAAGAAATGATTTGAATGACATCATATGTGGTTGAGTTTCAACATTTGAATTGCTGAAATTTCCAGCCACTTCACGACTACAACAACAACAACAACAAAAAAAAAACATTGAACATTCATTCATTTTCACTAATCTTTATGATTTTACCTTAATTTAGCTAAAAGTCTAGGAGTTAAACGACTTCGTTTTCGCATTATTATTACTATTATAATTATAATTATAATTATTTCAATGGAAATATCACATTAATTATTATACATTCAATGTAATGTAAATATGTTTATGCTAAGAAAAATAAACGAACCCGCCAGTGTTACTATGGTTCCCATAGTGATGGTTACCATGGTGAGCAGGTGCATAATGATCTGGACCCCATGCACTTCCACCGCCGCTAGCACTTCCACCACCTCCATAATAATCGTGAGCATATCTCGGTCTATCATCCCAATCAGCTCGCATTCTTTTTATAGGTGGTGTCATATCTTGAGAACGTGGTGGACTGTATCGATCACGTCCACCACCTCCACTACCACCACCACCTCCACCACCACCACCACGGTATTCACGGTAATCAGGTCTTTGTCTAGGACGACTTGACCATTCCCTATAATAATCAACATTTTAAAATTCATTTAATACAATGTTTATCAATGCATTCAACAAAATTGTATTCAATGTTATCAAAGGAAGTAATTAATGCAGTGTTACATAAATTATATGATTTCATTTGATTTAGAAAGTTCTCACCTTAGATTAAAACGAAAGGTAGCAACATTAGGAACAGGAATATGCAAATAAGGAATAAAGGACTTCTGCATCGGTAATTATAAAATATAAAGGAGTAATTATATTGTTTGATATCGCTAAGACTCAAATTCTATCTTATTTATTACCTTCAACTTGAAATTATTTTTCCTGAAAATGATTAATGCGATATCCATGTTATGTTATATGAACAACAAAAATAGGAACTTTTTTTTCTAGTTTCTTTTTGTTTTGTTTAATATTTATTAACCATTCGAGCCCTAGGAGGAATTGAGAATAAATTGTGTATTGCATTTCAATAATGTTGAACTTTATACAACAAGAAATCTTAGAATAATGCTTTTGATTCAAATGGTTAAAATGTGTTAAGCATTTTATATTTTAATAAGAAGATCATTTTTTTAATACCTATCAACCCAATCATCTCTTCTTCGGTCATCCCTACGCCCTTCACGAGAATATGATTCAGTTCTTTCACCTCTGAACTTATCACGCCTTTTTCTGTCATATTCATCGTCTGAGTCTCCCATCTTTTATTTTAGTATCTTGAAACACGTGCTATAAAATATAAAAATTGTTTTAATTAATAAAATACAAATATATCCCATTGAAAATAATAATTCTAACAAATGTTACATACTATGATAGAATTTCTCAGAATGAAAGAAGATTTAAGTGAGGTTATGTTGCAACCAACGAGTTGAACAATCAAAGTGTTTGAATAAATGAAAGATAAATTTAATAGAAATAGAAATACTTTAGGTTTTCTTATTTATAGTTTTGATAAAATAAATGCAAGTAAAGGGTTAAAGTAAAATTAAAAACACAAAATACGTTTCTTTTGATAAGAAATCATAAATCACAGAAGTACCTTTCCTTATTAATAACAACAATATTAAAGTTTAATTTGAAGATATTTTATATGCAATTTATGTAAAATATTAATAATATTATTTGAACAGTGTTGTATAGTTTAATGGATAAAACAATATGTTTGCAATTAATGTTTTAATGTTTTAAAATATAAAAAATAACTTGAACACTCACCTACTTCGGGTAAACGATTAAGTAAAATACAACATGGAGGATTGGAAAATTCTATAAAACGCCCTTTACAGGAAGCGTGGAGAATTACAAATAATTTTATTTCTCAATCGATATTTTTGGACTCGGTCGGTAACAGCGTAAAATATAACCGCGCGATTCAAATGCATTGAATTACTTTAAGAAAATTTGATCAATTTTTATGCATACGATTATTGTAACATTAACAATATAAATTTGTTTATAGAATAGAAAATATTAATAATATATTATAACAAATGTAATAATGGTTTATTTTGTTTCATACATGAATTGTTTTTCAAAGCATTTTTTCTATAATCAAAATGTTTGTATATTATTTGAAAAAAAATGAAGTAGATCGTAAATTAATTAATTATAATTTAATTTTGAAATAATTCGAGTTTAGTGTTGAATAATATAAGAATAGACACACAGAAACTCCGTTGTTTGATGCGAGTACAATGCATCATTATCGACGTTCGATATCAATGCGATATTACCGGAACAGTAATCATAGATAAAATCTCATTTTAATTACCTTAATTAATAATAAATAACCTCTGTTGCATTAAACATGTAATTTGGGAAATAATATAAGTAAGGTTAGATTAACATCGTATTAGCTGATCTATTAATTAAATAGACAAATATCGATGTAAGAGAAATATTAATATTAAATAAAACATGTCAGTTAAGTAATTTATCATAAGATAAAATCAAACATAATCGAAATAACGATAATCTAAACGATAGGATAATAAGACGGTGATGATCGATAAAAAGATTCGAAATTCCGCGCCTCGTTGAATAGGAGACAGTGGGCGGAGCATATTCCCACTAGACGATATCCCCACTCTTATTGGTAGATCACGCCGCGAGGGAAATAGTGGGGAGATGTTTGGTATCGCATTTGTTTAGTTGCTCGCTGACAGCGGTCGCGGTAGGAGCCGGTAAGGTACGTACGTACGTTCGCGAGTACGTGCGTGCGTGCGTGCCTTCGTAGTTGAGAAAAAGAGGTTTTTTTTTTTTTATCATCGGTGTGATCGCGCGCGCGAATGTAAATTTAATCGTCACCGAGTTTGACCAGATAAAAAGAAGGAAAAGAGAGAAATTAACACGTACTGACACGATCATCATTCAAAAGAGGAATCGAACGTAACAAGTAGAAGGAGAAGAAGAAAAAGAAGAAGAAGAAGAAGAAGAAGAGAACAAAGTGGAAGGCGGTGGGGGGGAGGAGCACATTTACGCGCGTGTTTTTACACTTCCTTTCTTTTCCCCGCTTAATTCTCCTATCCTTCGTGAGACCGAATCTCAAGTTCGAAAAACGCATCTACGCTTATTATATTTTCTTCCTTTTTTCTCGCTTTCGTGTTAGCAGCATTCGTTTAAGTATCAGCAACAGCATCATCATCATCATCATCATCATCATCATCATCAGCAGCAAACTTGTGTATATGTGTTCATTGTTATACAAAATTTCTTTTACGTGTGTCTAAACGTTTGTTGTGTGTTAATTAAAAAATCGTCAATCGTCTATAATATTCGCGAGTTCGTCGAAGAAAGGGTTAGAAGGGACACATTTGAGAGGACATGAGGATGTCATCGTCAAATTGGTGCTGACTTGGTGATGGCAGAGTGCCGAGGATGTCTCGACGCAAACAGAGCAACCCGAAACCGCTGAAACGTGAGTCTTCTTCCTTAACGAAAAAAGCATGTCTTAAATTCATTTTATATTTTATCGTTCTTTATTTATGTTGCTTTTCATTTGAAATTATTGTTCGTACGATTCGTATTTAATTTTTGTTGTCTGTTTGTCGTTTCGTCAACGTAGTCCATCTTAGATTTATTCTCACGTGTTGTAGATAGAGAAAGAAAGAAATTAAAGATGATAAATATATATATATATATATAATCATAATAGAAGTTAAATTCGAATTCGTATTTATTTTTATTCGAATAAAAACGTGAATGAGTAAATTAGAATAAAAAGAATGGCTGAACAAATTTCCAATTCATAAATAATAATAATAATTCGTTCCAAATACCAATTCCAATTGTGATTCCCGCGCAAATCACGGGGAACGTTCCGCTGTTCCGAGTTCAAATTTTACGCGCGGTCAACACGCGGGAAAATTAGTCGCGGGAAAATTTAAAAATAGAAAATTTCATATAAATATATTGTCGACAAATTCGTCAATAGAATAATTGCACGTTAAATAAATAAATAAATAAATAAATAAATAATAATAATAATAATAATAAAGAAGTAGACATCTTTATAATTATTTTAATAATTAATTTTGCAATATGAAATGAATGAGAGGAACACGTGGAAAAGTATTTATCTTGAATCTTACTTATATCTTACGATAAAGTTTTCCCTCCCCCCTCTCCCCAAATGATTAAATTAATTGTAGAAGAAGGATTAAGTTTATTTTAATAGTGTCGAGTAATATCGAAAGTAAGAAAAAAAAATAAAATAAAAAGGAAGCTGAAGGAATTCGATGTGATAAACGTGACCGCGTGTGTAAAGGGTTATTGTCACTCGAACGTGGTCGTTCGGCCGCTACCGGCCTGTCAGCTAACCTTTCGATGCTAACGGGGGTCACGTGCTCGAGCATGCACGCAACCGAATGTGAACATGTGTATACATATATATATGTGTGTATGAATGTGTCAATGCGAATGTTGAAGAGGTGTATATATATATGTGTGTGTGTGTGTGTATGCGTCGTTGACCGACAACGCGACGGGGATTCAATCGTGTCTCCTCAACGTCTGCCAAACAGTACACGTGGGATTTTATGTTTTGTTTATTATTATTCATTTAAAACACGTTAAAAGGGAGCTTTATATTAATTATTATTATATTTTGTTTTAATAAATTTGATTAAACTCATACGCGATGAAGTTTCAAACGGGATTTCAAATATAATGAAAATGATTGTTGTTGTTGTTGTAGGTTTTTCGTTTTTATTTAGTTCACACATACGTTGATATTTTTAAATTAATATTTTGTAGGGAGAATAAATGAGAGATTGAATATTGTTAAAATCGTGTTGGAACTGGAGTTATTATTATTATTATTATTATTATTTTTTGTTTTCTAGTACTCGTTGAGTTTCTTTCATGTGTTGTGTTGTTGTTGTTTTTTTGTTGTTAAACTTTGAACACTCGAGATCTCACGTGATGTTTACATTTTATATTATATGTAAGTGTATTCGTTGTTAGTTTTTTAGTGTATTAGATATCAGTTATTTTGAAATGTTGAGTTTAAAAGTAAAGAAGATTTTTTTTAATTGGGTTTCGTGGAATTTACTTTTGTTATTGTTTTTCTATTAACTTTCTTACGTTCATAACAAGATGGATTTTATGTAGAGTAATACAGTGTATGTCACTTGTAAGTATTTAGTAAGATTTTATTATTCAAATATTGAAATTGTAAACATTTAAAAGAGTAAAATTGTAGTTTTATTAATAATATTCTTTTTACAATAATAAATAGTAATCAAAATAATATAAAATTATATTAATTAATTAACATTTTGATTAAGATTGTAGAAAATTAAATTGAATGAATTTAGTATAGGAAGGTAAAAATGTGTAAAAATTATGTAACAAAAAAATTTTAAATTAAATTAAATTAAATATAAATTAAATATATTTAATTATATTTAAATAAAATTAATATAATAAATAAATTAAATAATATGTAATTATATTAATATTATAAATTAATTATTATATTAATAAATTTAATTATTAATTAGTAATAAATTATATATATATATATTTATAATTAAATATAATTTTGTTATTATTATTATTAATTTATTATATTATTATTTTATTATAATTAATTAAATATAATAAATATAATTAAATGCCAATTTGAAGAAAATCAACGTAGTCTTTAAAAATCAACGTAGTCTTAAAAAACCAACGTAGTCTTAAAAAACCAACTTAGTCTTAAAAAATCAACGTAGTCTTAAAAAACCGACGTAGTCTTAAAAAACCAACGTAGTCTTAAAAAACCGACGTAGTCTTTAAAAATCAACGTAGTCTAAAAAAACCAACGTAGTCTAAAAAAATCAACGTAGTCTTAAAAAACCAACGTAGTCTTCAAAAGTCACGTGTTCTCGAATTGATTTTAGAAGATATCGATGACGATGACAATCGTTTATTTGAACTCATCAGGTGTGTGTATGTGTGTATGTGTGTGTGTGTATTTTTTATCGATGGGTTATGTGTGTTCTTTGCGAAATTGTAAAAAGATTTGGTTTCGAGGTCGCGCGGGATCCTAAATGTTCTGTTGGAAATCTCCTTGTTCGTCGTGTGTACCTCGGCGCCCTTGTCGCACGATGATCACGTGGTCAGATCACGAAACCCAACGACGACGACGACGACGACGACGACGACGACGACGACGACTTTCACGTGGCTACTCGTCGAACCGGGTCTCTTTCTCTTTCTCTTTCTCTTTATTTCTATCTATCTTTCTTTCTTTCTTTCTCTTTAATATTTTTTTTTATTATGGTGTGTCCGTTCGATTTTGTCTCCTTTGGGTAGGTGATTCGTCGTCGGGCTTTTAAAATACATCAAATTCATCAACATTTATTATTTGTACATTTAAAAAATGCTTTGTTAAAAATGTTATTTAATTTTGTTATCATTTGATTGAATTATATTATCATTTGCAATGTTTAAACACACATAATATACATGCATATGTATGCATATGATGGTATGTATATGTATGTTTGTACAATTCGTGTAGAGTTTTTTGTATGTTTTATTTTTATTTATGTAATTAATAAATGAAATTAAATAAAATAAACGAGAGGTTTAGAAAAATCTTTAATATTGTGTAGAAAAATTAATTTACAAGAGTTTGTAATAATAAAAGTTAATTTATTTTATAAATTATATTATAATTTATTAATTAAATAAATAATAACAATTAATTTACACAAGCTCTTAATATATATATATATATATATATATATATATATATATATATATATAATAAGTTAATTTATAATAAATATATTATATTAATAATAATAATAATATTATTATTTATTAACCATATAATTATATAATTAATAAATAATAATAATAATAATTATAAATATAATTTATTAATTAAATAAATAATAAATATATTAATTTACAAATTAAATATATATCATAAATATTAATTTACAAGCTTGTAATATTAAAAAGTTGTTTTTCTAAGTGTCAATTTTTGTAATTTTTTATTATATTATTTTGTTGTCCTTGTAATTAAATAAAATCATATATTTATTTATCAACAATATTTTATAATACAAAATAAAATCAAATCAAATTAAAAAAAAAACCAAAAGTTTAAAATTATCTTTGATATCACTTATAAAAATAAATTTACAATATTGTAATATTACAAGTTTCTTTTTTTTTAATGTTAACGTTGTAATTTTGTATTTTTGTTTTTGTTTTTTTATTTTTTTTTTTTTATTTATTTCCTTTTTAATGAAATAAAATCACGTCTAATGGAAACTCGTTTAAATTGTTGAGAAAATAAAGGCAAGCAGAAGAAAAAGTAGATAAGGATAAATAATTATTTGCATTTGTTGCATAAACATACGTATCTTACACACACTTACACACATACTTACACACATATATATACATATACGCACGTGTATTGCATTCGTTACTCAGCTTGCATTCGTTCTTTGTCCCGATGCCGATTTAGCCGATTACTTTTTATCGATTAAATATCTACTTTTTACAATGTGTCCCTTTCCATATAATTTCATCGTTTCATTTATTGCTTACTTTTGCTTCATTGTTTTTAATTATCAACTCAGATGAAGATGATCGAACAAATAAGATTAATCAAAATATTATGTAAATAAAGGAAATATAAAAAAAAGGAAAAAAAAATTATTATTAATTAATCATTTTTGTGTTCAAACTGTCCAATTGAATCAAACTTCGTAATAGAAACATTTGATGGTTCTGATAGTTGATGAAAGGGATAGTTGATTTATTTAAAATTATCAAAACATTTTATTATAAATTAATTCTATAGACATTAAAACAATAATAGTTTTTGTTTGCAATAATGTATGTTAAAATGAATTATTTATAAAAATATATATATATCAAAATGTAATGTAATTTGATTTGAAAATGTAATGAATTTTGCAGTCAATCAAATATCAGAAATTTATTTTATTTAATTTATTAATTATTATTATTATTATCAAACTTATTACTTTATTTTTCCATATAATAATCCAAATATCATCAAAATTACTTGAATTTATTTTATTTTAATTTATTAATTATTTTATATATATATATATATATATATATATATATATATATATATTATATAATTATTTATAATTTATTAAAATATTATTACTAAATTAAAATTTAATAATAATATTATTTAATTATTTACAATTTATTAAATAATATTATTAATTATTACAAACTTATTATTTACTATACTTTACTTCATTTTCCATATAATCAAATATCATCAAAATTATTTTATTTTATATTCATTTACTAATTATATTATTTTATATATTATATAATAATTATTAACAAACCCCCTTACATACTATACTATACTTAATTATTAATATCAAACTTTATTAATCATGTATAAAGAATCTTATCAAATGTTTCACGTCTAAATATTATAACAAGTTTACAATCAAATGATGATGAATAATAAACCAAAATAATAATAATAAAAAAAAACAAATTATAAAATGAATAAAATAAAAGAGTGTCAAAAAGTATAGTTATCTTTTTAAAGAGGTGCAGATAGAAAGAAAGAAAGAAGTTGGGTTCGGTATCGTATCGGATTGTTAATCGATGATTCGTATTGGATAAAAGGTACCCCGTAGTGAATCGGCAATCGCCCCCCGTAGTGAGCGACCGTCAAATTAATAACCGATGATTTTCTAGAATGCTTTATTGAATCGTGTTCACCGTAAATAATATCTCTGGACACCATCGATGTTGTTATATGGTGGTTGTGCGTTAAAGGTACAGACAAGTTCCAAAGGCGGAACCAGACGGGGTTGGGTTCGGTGTATGCTGGGTGTACAAGGGGTGGGTGGATTATACAAGAGAAGGTGAGGGTGTTCAGGGTGTTCAAAGTGTTCAGGGTGTTCAAAGTGTTCAGAATGTTCAGGGTGTTCAAAGTGTTCATTTTTTTCTTTACTTTCTTTGAGATCTGTTCTTTCATCTTTGTTGCATGCGTTTCACGAGTATTATATATATATATAGTTTGGTTTCTTGTTTCGCTAATAGCGAGACGAACTTCACTGCCACACCTATCTTTTCACCTGGATTCTCTTCTCTACGTCTTCTCTCACCTCGTGGAAAAGTATCGCGAGATAAAACGTGTGTTCTTCTTTCATATTTTTATCTAACCACCCCCAACCCCCGATCTTCGATCGTGTCGATCTTTCTTTCATTCAATCCTTGATTCTCATTAATATTTTATATATAAAATTATTTTTTATTTTATTTTATTTATTAATTATATTATTTTAATATAATATATATTAATATAATTAATTATAATTATTTTATTAATTATATTATTAAATAAACTATATATATATATATATATATATATATAATATAATTACAAATTAGAACACAAATACATGTTACTAAATATGTAACATAATTACAAATAAATACTTCTAATAATATTATTATTATTATTATTATTATTATTAGGATTTTATAAAATTGGTAGAAAATTTATCCACCGATCATTCTTTCATAATTTAATTTATATCCAATCCTAATTAAGATCCCCTTTTAATTAAAAATTATTGCAATTTTTATTCAACAATAATAAATATATTTTTCTATTAATTTTTCTTGCTATCCGTATTTGTACTTTGATTGGTTTATTGATAAGGATAATTTTTGAATATACATACCAATATGCAAGAGTTAAGTTAAAGTACGTATAACTTTCTTCTTTGGATACCCAAAGAATAAGAAATAAGAAATAAGAATAAGAATAAGAAGGAAAAGGATAGGTGAACACACAAAAGCCTCAGTCGCAAATCCTGTCGTGCCCGGTTTCCCGCGTACGGTCGTACCGGCGACGGCTATCAGTGTCGATCGGCCGGCGGTGTGTGCAATAAGCGTCTTGGAAGAGGAGAGACCGGGTGACGTGAAAGGGAAAAGAAGAAGAAGAAGAAGAAGAAGAAAACTTGGAGGAGTAGAAGGAAGAAGAGAAGTTCCGAAGGAGCAACCACACAACAAGACGAACAAGAATAAGAACAAGAAAAAGAACAAGAAAAGGATGAAGAAAGAGTGGGAGGATGTGGAAGAGAGGAAGGTCCGTCAGGGTCCTCCTTATCTGTTCGCCCGGGTCCCTTATTCCGTGCAAACGCATGAATCCACAACCGCCGGCACCACCACCACCACCACCACTGTACCAGATGTCTTTCCCTCACCCTGGAGACCCCTCTCCGCCCATTGGAAGCATCTTTCCATCCTCGGTTCCACCTCCAACCTCCTCCACCCAACCTCCTACTCCTCCTCCACCTTCTTTTCCCTCTTTCACCTTCTTCTCTCATCCGCCAAGAAGAAACGCGGGGAGAGACAACTATCGTGCCGCTGATCTCGCCTAGTTAGCCCTTCTCCTTCTCCATAGGGAATTTTTTTCTTTCTTTGTATCGTCTGTTCCCCTACCCCTCCCCCTCATCCTCTCTTTCTCTTTCTCTCTTCCGCCTTTTTCGTTTCTTCCTTGTTCATCTTCTTCTTTGAAAGCAAAGGCAGAAAGAACGTTCTTCCTTTGCTTGGACTCCTTTAACGTTTTCTAGAGCCGTCTTTCCAACCTTTACCGATACAAACCGCTCTTGCTCCTCACTCGGCTCATAAATACACCAACAACGTGAAACAGGAGGTGGTGGTGAAGGAGGATGAGGAGGAGGGACGCTGTATATTGCTTCTGCTTAACCGCTACTACTAACTCCTACTGTGTTCTACTACTCCTGTTGGTGGTGGTGGTGCTGCTGCTGTTGTTGTTGTTGTTGGTGCTGCTGCTGCTGCTGCTGCTGATGTTGCTGTTGGTACTTGGGTGCTGCTGCTGCTGTGGATGGACACGGAGGGGCTCGAGGACGAAGGGCGAGCCTACAAATTGCTACACCGCATTGTGGTGTCACTCCAGCCTGTTACAACACGGCCCTGGCATCGTTGGAATGGTGTCTACGAGAGTCGTTCCACCTCTCTCTCTCTCTCTTTCTCTCTTTCTCCTTTTATTCTCTTCTCTTTACCCCTTCCATATTCTTCTCTTCTTCGTATTCTTATACTTCTTATTGTTTTTATTCTTGTTTTAACTTCTCCTTCTTTTCTTCGGCGTGAAGCAACCCTTGGGTTTCCCCCCTCCCCCCACCCCTCGATCCTTACACGCGTGTAAACGCGGTTTTATTCTGATAACAAGGATGTATACGAGCTGGATAGAATGCTCCTTCTTTTTCGGATATATTACCTTCTTACCTTTTTGTTGTTTTTTTTTTGTCTTAATGTTCAAACATGAGTTCTTTATTTTTGTTTGTTTATTTGTTTGTTTGTTTAAATCGTATATTATATATAAACTATCGTTTAATTCATTTGATGTTAAATTCTAACCTATTTATCTGTAATATTATATCTAATTGATGATGATTATAAAAAACAAAGTACAAATATACGTGAGATAGTATGAATAATGGATAATTATTTTGCAAATAAAAAAGAAGATAAATAAATTCTTCGAATATCGTATTTTTCTTAGTCATAAAAAAAAAGAAGAAAAAATGTTTTCATATCTAAAGTAACTCATATATGATCAACGTAGTCAATAAAACAATGAGTAGTCAATATGGCGGCATACGTGGTATGAATAATCCAAGTTTGAATCATTATACGCATATCTTGTTCATTTCTAACAGAAACAGAGAAAGAAAAGAAAAGAAAAGAAATGAATTGAAATGAAAAGAAAGATTGTAGATTATGAAAGATGATGATAAAAATAGCGTATCGCGGGGTCCGAATTATGGTGAAACCGGTGCGATAAGGTTATTCCAATATGGTTGACTTCGCTCTTCGACCGTAAGAGATTAGCCATATTGCCGAGTGCGTCATAACGAACGATTAGTCCTCTCTCCTCCTCGCGATGCTTTTGATCGGCGGATCGTACGAACGTGACAGTCGGCTAGGTTAAAATCTACTATCTGTTTGGTATCAGCTCATTACGCTAATATTCACTCGGAATGCCCGTCAGATAGGGTTATCTCGATCGTGCCTCTCGCGTTTCGCCAAGCTTTTTTTTTTGTCTTTTAACCATCACCATCACCATCACCACTACTAATACTAATACTATTACTACTACTATTACTATTAGTAAATAATATTAGTACTATGATTATACATACAGTATGAGGAGGATGAACATAATCTTTTCGTAATAGTTTTAATGTATATTTGTGTTGTATTTGAGTTTCATGTATTATTTAGTTTAGGTATTTGTATGGTTTTGTATATTTGGATAAATATTCATATTTTATGTTAAATATAAATGGATAACGGTGGGGAATTTAATTTGTAAAATGTTTTTAGAATTTGTTTTTATTTATACAGTTGAATTTTTGGATTTTTTGGATTTTTTGGATTGTTTTTTTTTTTAGTAGTTTTGATAATACAAAACATAAAATTCATGCAAATGTGTAATATCGGTTATGAGATTAAAGTATATTGACGTGTGTATATATATATATATATATATATATATATATATATATATATATATATATATATATATTTAAAGAAATTATGTATGATATTTAAGTATTAAAATGGACGTGCTCGAGATATGGAAACACGAATAAGATTATCCAATTTCTTTGTATCTTCATCAATTTCTTTCTCTTTCTTTCATTCTCTGTCTCTCTTTCTCTTTTATTTTCTCTTTTCTTTTTTTTTTCGTGACATAAAAGATTTTTCATTATCAAATATAATTAAGAGAAATATTCGATCAACTAAATTTTCGTATACGTCGACTAAAGATAACATTGATAATCGGATATCCGATATTAAAACAATTCAAAGATTTTATAATACAAAGTTTATAAAAAAAAAAAAAAAAAACCATAATCAAATAAAATAAAATAAAATAATATTTTACGAGAAAAGAAGAAGAAAAGAAAAAAAAATATATATATATAGATATATGAACTTTGTATTAAAATAAGATAAATCTTCTTATCTCACATGTTAAAACGATAAATCTATCTATCTATCTATCTATCTATCTATCTATTTATCTTTCTCTTTCTCTCTTTCTCTATCTTTTCTTGGTAGATTAGGACCAACTAAAAATCTACAAAGGAAAATAGATAGATAGATAGATAAATAGATATATGAATAGATACAAAAAAAAAAAGGAAGATAAAATAAGATATGTGGTTCCATGTGTAGGACATAGTTTTCTTTTTCTTTTACAAACTTGAATCTATCTCTTTTTATTTTTTATTTTTTTTTGTATCTCTTTCTCTCTCTTTCCCTCTTTCTTTCTCTCTCTCTCTCTCTCTTTCTCTTCTTTTTTCTTTTTTTTTTCTTTTTCTATTTCAGTTGTCTCTAGAACTCTCAGCGGTGGTTTTAGGGCCGCGATACGAAGCAGATTAGGCTCGCGGCGAAGCGTCTGCGTTTTCTCAAGCCTTTGGATAAGACAAGAGAGAGAGAGAGAGAGAGAGAGAGAGAGAGAGAGAGAGAGAGAAAGAGAGAAAGAGTAAGAGAGAGAGAGAGAGAGAGAGAAACGAAAGGTTGCTTGCCCGGGTTCGTCCTTCGGATCGAGAAACTCGCACACGATACGCGATACTAATTCGAAGGTACACATAAGTTTCTTTCAGGAATTCTTGAAGATTTTCAAATTAGAAAATAAAAAAAAAAAAATAAAAAAAGATTAAAAAAATATATAGAAAAGAAAACAAAATGCAATATTTAAATTAATATTTTCATTATATTATATTCAAATTAAATTTAAATATATTTATATATATATATATATATATATATATATATATATAGATATATTAATTTTTATCTTTCAGGAATAAAGATTTTCAATTAGTAATACAAAAAAAAAAAATTAAGAAATATAAATTGAATTTAAATAATTTTAATATTATCTTAATTTCAATATATAATTTGAACGTTAATTTAAAATTATTATTTAAATATTTAATATATATATATATATATATATATATATATATATATATATATATATATATATATAATAAATTTAATAATTATATATTTAATTTAAATCTAAATATAATTAAATTAAATACAAATATAATTTAAATATATATATATATAGAAAAAATAATGATTATAATAAATCAAGTTACAATTACATATTTTCAAACATATTATCATTAATTGTATTTTTTATTAATTCGTCTTTTTTTTAAATATTTTTTATTAATTTGTATCAGAAACCCTGATACATTAATCCGTGCACATACCTGAAACGTATTTACATGAATGAATGAATGACAGTATTCAATAAAATGATCTCAAATTTGTAGAAATAAAATAAAATAAAATATAATTAAAGATTAGATTGAAACACACTAGAATAGGTGTACCTATCAAAAGTAATACCTAAATAAATAAATAAATTAATTAAAAAAATATATATAGCATATTGTAGTTTGTATTTGTAAAAGAGTACTAACAATTCAGAAACAGTGTGCGAGTCTCCAAATATATCGCTCATTAGCGCTAACTGATCGAAATAACGAGAGAAAGAAAGAGAAAGAGTTACTTACTTCTTTGTGTGTGTCGTAAAGAAGAAGAAGAAGAAGAAGAAGAAGCAGTTGAAAAGGTACAGATCACATCTCTCATCTTGGGTCAGAACGATTTGGCCGTTGAGAAGTAGAAGAAGAAGAAGAAGAAGAAGAAGAAGAAGGTTTCGAGAGAACGAACCTCGGTAATTAAAAGTGTTTCCTTTCCTTCAGGGCCGTACATCGATAAAACTTATGTTAGCGAATACGATCAAACTTTTGTGTGTGTCCCCACCCCTCCCCTCTTTCTCCCCCTTTCTCCCTTTTTCTGTAACGTATTTCTACCCATTTTTTCATCCCTAATTAATTAACCACAACTACTCTTAGCTTTTTTTTTTTCTTTTATTATTTTTATTTTTATTTTATTCTTTCTGTTAAAAGGTTGAATTTGAATTGGTGCGAATTCGTATAGGTGTTAGATAGAATAATTCATCGTCACAATGTTTGTTCACTAATAATTTGGAAATTAGTTGATCGATTTTAATGAATTTTTGTTTGTATTTTGTGTGTTTTAATTTGATTTAGAATGTAGGATTATTTTTACAGCGATTATTTTTATTATTTATTGTTAAAAGGTACGAATTCGTATAAGGTGTTTGTTCGTTTGTTTTATATAGAAAAATTCATCGTCACAAATAACTCCGAAATTATTTAACCGATTTTAATGAAATTTTTTTTATTTTGTGTGTTTTAATTTGATTTAGAATGTAGAATAGTTTTTACAGCGATTATTTTTATTATTTATTGTTAAAAGGTACGAATTCGTATAAGGTGCTTGTTCGTTTGTTTTATATAGAAAAATTCATCGTCACAAATAACTCCGAAATTATTTAACCGATTTTAATGAAATTTTTTTTATTTTATGTGTTTTAATTTAATTTAGAATATAGGATAGTCTTTATCGCGTTTATTTTGTATTTTTTATCGCAAATTTAAACATTTATTATGTAGTATATAACTTTATATAGAAAAATTCATCGTCACAATGTTTGACACTAATAACTCTAAAATTAGTTAACCGATTTTAATGAATTTTTTTTTATTTTGTGTGTTTTAATTTGATTTAAAATTTAGGATAGTTTTAATTGCGATTATTTCTATTTTTTATTGCAAATGTAAGGATTTGTTATAGAAAAGTTATCTAGATCCTTAGATACTGTAAGTTTTCGATAGTTGACGTTGCATTACAATTCAATTATTTCAATTTAAACAACATAACCTTACTTTTTTTCTATTTTGTATCACATATTTGACAATTGTCTAATCATACTAATAATTAAATTAATATAAATTAATAAAATAGACATAAAACTTATAAAATAATTAAAACTACTGATTCAATACTTCCAATATTAAATTAACATAAAATTAATAATATAAATGAATAACAGAAAAATAAAATAAAAAATAACGAAAAGTATACTGTATTAGATTAATAGTTAAATTGTTGTAGTAGAAGTTTTTGTAGAAATTGTTGTTTGATTTTCTAACGAATAGAATTAAGGAACGCATAATTTCGTGTGTGTATGTGTGATGTCGTCACAGTTGGACAATTTGAAACGGACGGTTGTGATTCTTCGTCTTTCTTGAGATACTTCTTCAAGAGGAGGTATCTCAAGAGAGTGGTCCTTTCCTCCTCGATCATCTGCCTTATCCGAACCACTTCAGATAACGGTGGCGCCTTGGTCATTTCGAGCCAGTACCGGACTCGAATTCTCTCTCTTTCTTTCTCTCTTTCTCTCTTTCTCTTTCTCTTTCTCTCTCGATCGAGATAGTGTAAAATTAAGGACGACTTTTCGATGGCAATTAAACCTTTCTCCGAGGTTTAAACCTATACTATATATATATATGTTCTTTTCTTTTCAAACCTTTTCTTGTTCTAAGTAAAATCAAATGTTTTTATTCCTTTTCTTTTCTTTCTCACTTTGGTTTTTCTTTATTTGATCGATTTTAAGGTTATGTTTGTTATTTTTTGTTCTTTCTAATCACACGTGTTATCAGTTTGTAGGTTAGGTAGTATATTTATTTGATTTCAATCATATGTCAAAGGTTTAATGCAAGTTTTCACTTTGATAGGAATTTTCTTTTTATTTTTACAAATGTTTTGTGATTTTTACATTGATTCGTGTTAGAAATGTTTAATTAATTATTTTTAGATAATATTGTTGAAGTATAATTTGGTAAAAGTAATATATAACTATATATATATATATATATATATATATATATATCTTTATATATAAAAATTCATCGTCACAATGTTCGACCACTAATAACTTCGAAATTACTGAACTGATCTTAATGAATTTTTATTTTATTTTGTGTGATTTTTCTCAACTTAGAATATAAGATAATTTTTACAGCGATTAGTTTTATTGTTTTATAGCTAATTTACCGAATTATTAGGTAAAAGTTTTCTAGAGTTTCAAAGTATTGCAATTTTTCGATAGTTGGCGCTGTATTACAATTCAATTATTTCCATTTACACGCAACATAACCTTACTTTTTCTATTTTAACATCCTAATACACACATACATACATATATATATATATATTTAAATAGAATCTTTAAACAGAAGATAAGATCGGTAAGATAAAAGAAAGGTTAATAAAATCTCTTAAAGAAATAATCGTATAAAATTCCTTCTACCCCTTCCCCTCCCCCTACCCCCCCAAACAAAAAAAAACGATTGATTTTATTCGTATAAAAAGTTAAAAACTTGTTTAAAGCATGTGTTATGGTGTTGTGTGTCTCTACCATGAAACGTTTTATATACACTGTCTTCTCGAAGATGTTTACCGAGCAAATACAAGCAGGCAATTAGGTCTCCTGCTCTTCTTCTTCTTCTTCTTCTTCTTCTGATTCAGCTTCTTCCCTCTTTCTATCTTTCTCTCATTCCTTTTTGAGTCGACAAGCAACGCGTGCCGTTGTTTGTCCGGTTAAACAAGATATTATTATAGGAAACATACTTGAGACGACAACGATGACGATAATGATGACGATGATTATGACTATGATTATGACGATGATGATAATGATGACGATGATTATGACTATGATTATGACGATGATGATAATGATGACGATGATTATGACTATGATTATGACGATGATGATAATGATGATGATAATGATGACGATGATCCACAAATAAGATTGTTTTCTTCTTCTTCTTCTTCTTCTTCTTCGTTCATTCTATGTACATTTAGGAAAACATATATGTATATATGTGTGTATATATTAGAGACATTCTTATGTGTTATTATGTTTTTATCTTTGACTATACCTGTTTAAATCTTTTGGTAGGTTTAAAAGGCTCTCTGCTGTATTTAGGTTACTATTACACACTTGAAGCTTTCTTATCGATGTTTGAAATATGTTGTTTTTTTTTTTTTTAAACATACTTATGTTAGTTTATGTTTATTATTTTTTTTTTTAAATAATAATAATAGGAGAAATATTTGTATTTTTGTTTTTATTTTTAATATTATTTTTCTGTGATCAAAATACTATAGTATTTTCATGTAGGTGTATATTCATACGTATACGATAACGGGTCCTCCTCACGAACCCCCATACTCATACATTTAAATACTTGCATATTTGCACATACACACACACACACACACATATATATAGTACTGTGATATCCAAAGATGCAAATGTATTCGTATAATATATGTGTACACACGTCCGAGCATTCAGAGGACTCACGTACTTACGTCCCTCGTTTCGAAGATGCATAGATAAAAGGATGGAATGAGGTGATGCCGCTTCTCGATCTTTCTTAAATGCCCTCCTCCTCCCTCTCCTCCTCCTCCTCCCTCTCCTCCTCCTCCTCCCTCTCCTCCTCCTCCTCCTCCTCCTTCTTTTTTTCTTTCTCTTTCACCTCTTTTACCTTCCTTCTTTTACTTCGTCTTTTTACACATTTTCTTTTTTGTTGTTGTATTTCTTTTTTTAAACTTCGTTTTTGCTCACCTCTGTCATCTCGTCATTCTTCTCCTTTTCTGTGTTCAAAACCACCCACGTGTTGTGGCACTTTAAGCACCGTTCAGTTCAACTCAGTTCAGTTTAGTTTTTGTTTGGTTCTGTTCAAACCAATGACGTGCCTTTTTTTTTAGTAATATCAAAACATCATTTTATTTTAATAAGAATTTTTATGATGATTTTCATTGTAATTGAATTGATTTGTCAATTATTTTGTGGTGTTTTAAAAAATATATGTGTGAAAGTACGTAGGTTTGTTATTATTTATTGAAAATACAATTTTATATTTTAATACGAATTTATTTTGTATAAAATAATTAATATAATATTATATAATAATAATAATAATATTAATTTGGTATATAATAATATTAATATTAATATTAATAATATAATATTTATTTATATAAAATTAAATAATTGGTTTAATGATATATAATAATAAATTATTTATATATAATATATATTAATAATAATTTTATATATTTATTTATATATTTAATATAATTATTTATATTATTATATAATAATTCATCTATAAAATATAATTGCATTTTAAACATTTTATCCGCAAATTAATTTACAATATATCCTAAAATTGTAATAATAATTCCTTCCTACAAATCTGAACTCAAAAAAAAAAAAAATAATAAAACATTTCGTGTTAACAATAATTCGTGTAACAACTGTACACCGATTTCATGCAGGTGTTAACCTAATCAAACATCACAAACCCGATTTACCATGATAAATATACTCTAATATGTGAATCGTGAGAGAAACACATTTTAATAGTTCAATAAAATAAAGAAAAATCATAGAAAGGTATCAAAATAATGTTGATAAATCAACTTCAAATAGATTACATAGGTTAGGTTAGTTTGATAGGTTAGATTGACACTTTGGTAGAGTATTACGAAAAAAAAAAAAAAAAAAAAACACAGAAATAAAATAATGATGAGTTGTATAAATGGTATTAAAAAAGGATTGATATCATGTAAATGTATGTCTCTATGTGTATGTATACGAATGAAACGAGTCTAATTTATTGATCTAACCTCAAACGTAATCCGTAATGGTACGTGTCAGTGTCGATCGGTAAGACCGATCGTCGTGTTATTTTGACAAGACTTTTGCACAGCTCAGTTAATTAGGCGAGAAAACTTTCTTATCTCTATCTTTTATTTATTTATTTATTTATTTATATGTCTTCTTTTTCAATGTACATATATATATATATATATATAGAAACAAACACACTAATACAAAGATATGTATGTATAGATCATATAAAACCCTTAACGTTCCTCTTTCTTTATGGTATTCATGGTGTTCATTTTCTTCTTCTTCTTCTTCTTCTTTTTCATCTTCATCTTATTCTAGATCTTCATCTTCACGTTTGTTTCTTTTCACAGCATTCACTTTGCAACCGTGTTGAAAGTATCACCGTAAACTTCTTTCCACGCCATCAAATCCATGGACTCTTTCGCGATCATGTCAATTGATAATAGCAAAATACACCCATACATATATATATATATATATATGATACATATATACACGTATTTAAAAACATATACATTGAATAATTTTCAATCGTGATAATCGTCACCAATGTTCATTCGTATATCATCGTCATCTTTTTCTTCTTCTTCTTTTTTTTTTTAGGTTAGGAATGGTACACTAAATTAAATGAATTATTCAAAAAAAAAAGACAAAAAAAAGGTTGAGGGGTAAATTAATATTATATATATGGTGTGTAATTTTTTATTTAATTAATACATGAGTTTGTTCTCGTAGTATCAGAATATAACCTCAAAAAACATGTCGTAAACAAGACATGTAGTTGTTTTGGTTTGATAATTAAGTTTGTTGTAAATAATTGTTTACTTTTTTTTCGTGAATGAATAGGAAAATGGGGTTAATATTGTTTTTCATTCTTAAAAGATAAATTAAAAAATATTTTCTAGTAATATCTAGTAACTTTACAACTGTTACATTTTGATAAGTATCCTAGGTATTTGTTCAACATAAGATAAGACTCGTTTCATTCATCTTTCATCTTTCCTGATCGATAACATATAATCTAAGACTAACATTTTAAAGTTCAAGTTTTTAGGTTAGGATACAAAGTTAATCACGTGGTTAGATTTAGAAATGGATAAATACAAATGATTAAGTAAAAAAAGAAATAATATTAAATGATTCACAATGATACAATTTAAATGAAAACTAAGAAACTAAAGAAACAAAAAGAGGAAGAAGAAGAAGAAGAAGAAGATGTTGAAATTGAAGTTGTAGTTAAAGTTGAAGTTGAAGTTGAAGTTGAGTAGTATTCGTTTCAGTGCATACGGAAGTGGCAGCTGAGAGGGATGAGGAAAGACCAGAGAGAGAGATTATCGCGAAAAGTCAGAAACAGACGAACTCTGGACGTAAAAGGGGTAAGACGGGTGGTGGACTAAAACGAGAGAGAGAGAGAGAGAAAGAGAAAGAGAGAAACGGGGGTGGTAGAAGGATAGGGAGAAAGAGAAAGGGTATGGGTTAGGGGTTGGTGAGGAGGAGGAAGAGGAGGGAACGTTATCATTCGCAGTTTTATCAGTCTCCGCATCGTCTGGGGTTGCTTCCTCTTTCTCTCTTTCCCTTCTACGGTGATTCGACCAACGACCGTACGACCAACCGTATCGTACCGTACCGTACCGTACCGTACCGCACCTCACTTCACCCCACTGTTACTCGCACAACCCAACCACCCCCTCCTCATTTCTTCCTAACCTAGGTCCACGAGTTTTTCTTATTTTTCTTATTCTTGTTCTTGTTTTATGGTTAAATATATAAATGTGTGTGTGTGTGTATTCAAATATTTTTATTAAATTTATTATTTAATTTATTAATTGTATTATATATAATAATTGTATTTTATTTAATTGGTCTTGAAAATATTTGTTATTTATATTTGTATAAAATCACAGCACCCCCACCATTACTCGCACAACCACGGCCCCTTTCTTTTTACCTAACCTCAATCCACAAGTTCTTCTTCTTATTCTTATTCTATTTTATGGTTAAACATCCACGTATTTGAATATTTTTATTTAAATTTAATTGATCTTGAAAATATTCAAAAGAAAAATAATGATATTGATAACGAGATAAAAATAATCGAGTGAAAGATAAAAAAAACTCAAGTATTATAAAATATTCTCATTGAGAAAGAGTAAAAGAAGGGTGGTGGGGGTTAATATACTCGGAACAAGAAGGAACAAGAACAAGAATAAGAAGAAGTGTCCGTGAAAGTACGCAAAACGTCGAAGAGCACAGATATGAGATATCGTTAGCGTCCCTGAGATGCGGTATATTTGTCTGAATGAGTGTGACAGAGATAGAAAACTCGTGTCTTTCTTGTGCCATGTATTTACTTATGTTAGTTTATGCACCATGCCCACGATATGCGCGTAGTTTCCGTGAGGGAAGGAAGGAAGGGCAGAAGGGTGGAAAGGGTGGAAAGGAACAAGAAGAAGAAAAAGAGGTGAAAAAGGAGGACTAGGAAGGAGGTGAAAGAGGAGGAGGAGAAGGAGGAGGAGAAGGAGGAGGAGGAGGAGTTGAAGGATAGAAATAAATAAAGAAAGAAAGAAAAAACAAGGGGGTGGGGGTAAGGGGAAGGTAGAATCCTATCTGGTTAAAAATCGTCTGCGTGCCGTTCACTCCGGTCCCATTCGCGAGGACGACGTCCGGCTTAATGCATTCCGCGAGATGGAAACGCGCCTTCGTTCTTCCCCATCCTCCACCTCATCCTCCTCCTCCTCCTCTTCTTCTTCTTCTTCTTCTTCTTCTTCTTCTTCTTCTTCTTCTTGTTCGTAGTAGTTCGGTTAAGAGTACGACGAGAAACGATCGATCTTTTCGAATCTTTTGCTTTTCTATATACTTCGATTCTCACCGTTTCGTCTGATTTTTATCGCACACCCGTTACACTTGCACCAGTTATTCTTCTTTTTATTATTATTATTATTCTTTTTATTATTATTTCTTTATTTTTTATTTTTATTTTTATTTTTCATTATTTGTGTTCTTTGATTTAGATTTTAGACATTTTTTTAGGTTAGGTTTTTGTTAGGAATTTTATTTTATTTTGTTTTATTTTGTTGATGTTTTTTATTAACATTTATCAGTACACGTGGACCAATTATTCTTCTTTCGTTTTGTTATTTTTATTTTGCATTATTATTCGTGTTTTTAAAATTTAGCGCCTTTTTTTTTTAGGGTAGGTCTTTGTAAAGAATTTTATTTGTAATTTGGTGTTTTTGGTGTTTTTTATTAACCAAAATTACTACACATGCATCAATGTTATTTTTCTTTTTATTATTATTATAATTGTTATTATTAATATTGTATTACAATTATATTTATCGTTGTATTGAAAATTGCAGGTTATATTTTTCTTTTGAATTTTTCCATTGCCCCACTTCACGATTATTATTACTATTATTATTATATTTATGGGATTATATTGAAAATTTGAAAAATTAATAATTATGGTATTTTCTTCTATATCGTAACAATTTGTCGTTTATTTAATAATAATAATAATAATAATAAAAATAATAATAATAATAACGGTTAGAGAGGGATCCGGATAAAATGATGCGATTAAAAACGTGATATGGAAATGAATTTGAAAACAAATGTGTACGTAAGTGGTTATGGGGACACACGAAAAAAAGAAAAAATATGTGAAATCTTTTTTTAAAAAGATATATATATATATTTTCGAGAAGATTTTTTTTTCTTTCCTTATTAAAATATCGAAGTTTGAATGATCGTTTCATGATAATCGATAAGGAGTTAGAAGAAATGATGCGATTTTAAAATGAGATATTAAAATGAATTTCAAAAAAAAAAAATGTCTTACTAAAAGATAAAGAGAGAGAATATTTTTTTTTTTTTTTTTTCAAAATATTTTCCATTTGAAATATTTTTTATGTTGACTGTTTTAATCGATCTTCGAATAAAATCGTCCTCGATGTTTAACGGTAATATAAAACTGGTTATATAAATGTATCCCAAATATTATACGATTCAAAATGATATACCTATGTGAAAATGATTAAATCAGTACACTATAATAATAATAATAAGATTATTATTAATAATAATAATAAAAATGAAAGATCATTATAAAGATTTTGTATATTAATTATTCCTTCATGTTAAGACACTTAGAAAATTTCGAAAATAAAATAAAATAAAATAAAGAAGTAACATATACTAACATCGAATGTTACAATATTAATTTAAAACAAACTATTCAAAATACTTTAATAAATAAATTGTATGAAAAAAAAAACTCAAATTTAATATTATTATTATTATTAAATATATATAATAATAATAATAATAATTGTATTAATAATAATAATAATTGTTGGGTGGAGAGTGTAAGGAATAATTAAATGGAAAGATAATTTACAATTTACAATAAAACGATAAATATAATTGTAATAAAATATTAATAATAATAATATTAATAATAATAATAATAATAATGATCGTATGGTGGGGTAGGGAGGTAAAAAAAAATTGAAAGAAAAGATAATCTGCAAGTCTCTTGGAATTTAGTCAGTCACGCTCGCGAATTAATCTTATCATCAATTTCGTTCATGAGCAAATTTTGTAAATAATTAATATACATATATATATATATAAGTATTAAAACATGCCATAAATAACACGCGTATCGAATCTATATAATAAAATTATATATATGTGTGTTAAGGTATATTATAATAATAAAAAGAAAAAAACGACAGAACTCGGTTAATCTTTGTCAAGGACTTTTCATAAAATTGTCCGTGCTTTATTTATTCACGATTTTCCTATCCACTTAGATACGATCAAGAGATTTGTTTATCTCTTACCAACCACTAACCACACACACACACACACGCATACACATATACACATCCATACACGTAGGACAACGTATTATTCATATACCAGCAGCAGAGAAATGAAGAGAAGACATATTTAAATGTTTATCAAAATTTATACGATGATTTCTTATTTAATATCACTCCTAGTATTTGTATGAGTGTGTATGTCTATGTGTTCTTTTTATTTTTCTACGATTTTCCCCATATAACATCCACGTTTTCGTATTGGGATCTCTAGCACCTGAATACGCCATCTGGTGGCTCAATTCAAAATTAGAGTAGGATACGTCGAATTGTTACGTCACGTGGTGGGATCTCTAGCACTTGAATACGCTATCTGGTGGCTCAATTCAAAACTAGAGTAGGATAGGTCGAATTGCTACGTCACGTGGTGGGATCTCTAGCACTTGAATACGCTATCTGGTGGCTCAATTCAAAATTAGAGTAGATAGGTCGAATTGTTACGCCACGGCCCTTGCCAAAGATCCCAATATGGGGAAACTAATTTCAGTTTGTTGGTTAGGTTTCGTAAAAAAGGGTAGCTTCTTTTTTATTGTTACTTCCCTTTACATTTTTCTTTTCTTTTCTGTTCTTTTTTATATTTTATTTTTCTAAATAATCGTTGAAAAGTCGTGGCAATGGAACATTTCGATATACCTTCCTTATACCTTACCCCCCTCCCTTTTTCTCCCCCCTCTTTCCATCGGTTAAAAAGGTCTCTTACGTTGGTTGGGTTGTACAGCTCGATGCAATATACACGCGATCCGGGTTCTGATAATAAAGGGAGCCTTATGCAGGAGGCATAGGCACAAGGCACAAGTGTGTGTTTATGCGAACAAGGGTAAAGAGGTAACACAACGAGATAGGCAAACGAAACAACCATAAGAGAGAAAAAGAGAAAGAGTAGTGGAGGGGGGGGGGGTTGTGAAGGATAAGAAAGAAAAAAAAAAGAGAGAGAGAGAGAAAAAGAGAGACCGTTATCGGGAAGCGCAACGCATATGGGGGTGTGTGTGGTGGGGGGTGGCTGAAGGAGAAGAAGAAGAAGAAGAAGAAGGTGGATATGAAGAGAAAAAGAGGACCTAGTGGGGAACAACCAACTTGTAGGAGTATGGGGAGGTGGTGGAGGAGGTGGGACAGGGTATGGGGGAGGGGGAGGAGAGTGGCCGCAAGAAGAATGTTCACAATACTGTAATTTCAGTGTTTGATCTTCTCATCTCTCCATGGGGGTATTATATGGGTATACTTGTTATGTATCTGTAAATGTATTTGTATAATACATCTACGTATCTGTATGTATGTATGTATGTGTGTATGTATGTATATGTGAACTTATGTCTATGCAATCCTATTCGTGGTTTTACGTGAGGGGGTGTAGGATATTATAGGACGTATAATATGCGTGTTTGATCTATAGTTATGTGTTAGTACTGAATGTATTTATGGTGTATAAGTGCATGTGTGTGTGTGTGTGTGTGTGGAGTGTTCGAGGGGGAGCATGGTTTTATTTTACCCGCATTATTATTCCGTTGGAGATCGCGCGCTGATCCGTTGCACATCCACTCTTTCTTTCTTTCTTTCTTTCTTTCTTTCTTTCTTTCTTTACTTTCTTGATGTTGTTTTTTTTTCTTTTTCTTTTTCTTTTTCTTTTTGATTCCTTTTTTTTTTTTTTCATGGGACTCTCTCTCTCTCTGCGTGTGGAGAGGACGATCCTCGAGAGCAACGCGCTTATTTATGGATGGATTCCCTTTTAACTTTCGGCAGGTTACCCTTCTGATATTCCTTTTGTTTTGTTTTTCTTTCCTAGCTTTTGTTTTATCCCTTAAAACTATTCTTATATTGTTCTAGTTATTCTTGTTCTATGAATAATATTTGTTGTCTTTGTCTTATTCACTACTCAGTTTGGTAGTTTTGGTTTTGAATTTTGGTTTGGTAGTTTCTTTTTATTTTTGTAGGTTAGAACAAACACTTTACGGCCAAATTTTAGCGCCAAATATTATTAGAGTACGATTGAGAAATAAACAAGGATATATATATAGGTATATATATATATTTAACAACAAAAACTTATTAAATAATTATTAATTATTTATAAATATAAATATATAATCATATTTAATATTATAAAACTAATTGTTTCTTTAAATATAAAACATCATTTTCCTAGTCCTACAGTTTAGTGAATTGGTGGTGGGGGGGGTGAGAGTGGGGATAGGATGAGAAAGAAGAGAAGAAGATGATAGCCACCAAAAAAGAAAAATTAGAAAAGGGTAAAGTGATTTTTAGATACGTTCATCTTGAATAATATATGTATCACAAATAGTAAAACCAAAAACAAAATAAAACGAAAAAAGAAAGAAGAAGTCTAATCGCTTCATCATCCGGCACTCTTTTAACTCCCCCTCCCCCTCCCTACCCCTAACCCCCGCCCCCTCCCAACCCACCAGGATTTCTTGGTGGGGAATTGGATTACTGGTTATTCGCCCGATGGAAAGTTTCCTCGCTCATTACTGTTATCTACGTCTGGCTGACCATCAACTGATATCCTATCGACGGCCAGCACCAAGCTTGCAACTTGTTTCTCTCATTTCTTTTCTCTCTTTCTCTCTCTCTCTCATCCTCTCTTTCTCATCCTCACTTTCTCTCTCTCTCTTTTTTTCTACATTTATTTATAAACATTTTATTGGTAATAATTTGTATAGTATTTTGTACTTTGTTATTTGAAATTTATTCAAAGAACCTGACACAAACACAACCCTGACGCAACCCCCATAAACTTATCTCTTGCAGCCTTGTTTCATGAAAAAAAAAAACAAATAATTCGTAAAATATTAATGTTAGTAATTGGGGTTAATATTTTTTTTTTTTAAGTATATTTTTTTTTATTAATATAATTTTGTTTATAAATATTTATATTTGGTAAATTATATTATGTATATATTTAATAATTAATTATTAATTATAATATTAAGTTAAATTAAGTATAATAATTTTATACTTTTTTATTATTTTAATAAAATAATTTTTAATATAATATTATTATTTATAATTATTAATAAATTAACAAATGAAAAACAAAACATCCAAATTTGGTATAATTGAAAATTGTTTTATGTTTCTAGAAAAAAAATTATAAATGACATGTTTAATATTAAAATTTGTTATAATAAAAAAAAAAAAACAAAAAAAATACAATAATACAAATTTGAATTTAATTACCAATATTAAATATATCACAAATATATTTTGACTAAATCAAAAAAAAAAAAATAAAAACAAGACAAAACAAATCAAATCAAAAAAGATTTTATTGTCTCATCATAAATAAAGAAAAATATTGTCGACTAAAGTGTCAATGCGGTTATCACATCAAAAACGTTGTTGAAGTTTTTTGTCTATCGACTTCCCGGGTCAAAGTCATCATCCTATTTCGATGATGATGATGATGATGATGATGATCAATCATGAAAATGAATTTCTTTCTTATTTTTTTACTCATTTGTTATTTTCTAAAATTTCCATAACTCAAGTTCATGGTCAGCGAACAACAAAGATGATTTGTTAATATTTGAAAATCCAATCATTTTACGTTGATTTCAAATTTTATTAATAATATATATAGATGTGTGTGTGTGTGTGTGTTTGTGTGTGTGTGAAAAGTATACGGTGATAGAATAAGAAAATGTTTTCCAATGAATCGTATGCCCGGACGCGGTACAGATTGCATTGTTGTCTTGTCCCAGAGATCATCGCGAGGGTATCGGCCTTACCATATCTTACAAAAAGCAAGGAAGAAGAAGCAGAAGAAGAAATTTACTAGAGTTAAAGTATCACATTCTTATTCCATTAGTAAGAAAAAAAAAAACCTACATACTCATATATATATATATATATATAGTATGATGGATGCAAGTTGGGGGTGGGGGTAAAAAACAAAAAGTATAAAAGTAAGATGAGAGATGTGTTAATCAATCGTTTAAATAAATTAAAATACAAGTTCAAATAAAAACGCATTAAACGATTACAATAATCGACTATGATATGATATAAATGCATGTTTGCATCCAAATCATTTATAATATATATATATATATATATGTATCTTCTGTTGTTTAGTTATAAATAAATTGTTGATTGAATTTAATTCTATAAATTATTTAATAACTTCTAACAACATGTAGAATGATACTACGATTAGAATGGAATATATAAAATATTAGTACATGAAACAATATAAAAAAGTAAGGTTAGTTTAGGTACTGTAAGTTTTCAATAGATGATGCTGTGTTTCAATTCAATTATTTGACTATATTCACGTCGTACGTTTGTTTCTGATTTACATATGGAATAATCTAGCTTTACTTTGGATATTTTAATAAATTAATCTTCGTTTTTTAATTAGAATATTTTAAAATAATTATAGACACATATATATATATATATATATATATTTAAATTAAAAATTGTTTTGTATTTTTATTGCTAATTTTAGGATTTAATATCTGAAGTTTATGTAGGTCTTTAGGTACCTTAAGTTTTCAATAGATGGTGCTGTGTTTCAATTGAATTATTTGACTATATTCACGTTGTAGATTTGTTTCTGATTTACATATGGAATAACCTAGCTTTACTTTGGATATTTTGATTAATTAATCTTCGTTTTTTAATTAGAATATTTTTAAATAATTATAGGTACACATATATATTTAAATTAAACATTATGTAGGTCTTTAGGTACAGTTCAATAGATGGTGCTGTATTATAACTCAAATATTTTGCTATATTCACTTCATACACGTTTTTATCAGATTTATGATATAACTAGATAACTTTTAGGGTAATAAATCCTTAAATTAACAATAAAAAATACAAAATAAATTATCCTATATTCTAAGTTGATAAAAATCACACAAAATAAAACAAATTTCATTAAAATCTGTTCAGTAGTCTCGAAGTTATTAGTGGCGATGAATTTTTCTAGATAAAGATAGAAAGAAAAAAGAAGAATAGAATAAATGTGACGATGAATTTATATATATATATATATAAAGATATTAAATTAAAATAATAATAATAATAATAATAAAAAATACTTTATCACATATAGAAATAAAAATTTGATGTAATTCTCACGTTCATGTATGTCATTTGACATATTTTCATAATTTTCTGACGTAGATGATCTTAAACAAAATACCTCAAAGATAATGTTTTTAGAATGAAAAGAAAGAGATAAACACACACACACACACACACACACACACACACACACAAAGAAAAAAGAAAAGATAAATGGTTAGATAATAAAAGTAAGAGAACGAGATAGAAATAGAAAGTGTGTGCCTGTATACATATACATGTATATGTGTGTAAGTATATATGTGAGATAGGAAAAGGGTAAAGAAGAAGTGGGGAATAGGTTGGGTAGCATCCCCGTACACACCCACCTGTTGACATCGGAGTTGAGTTGAATCGGGGGGTGGCTATCGTTCGGGGGTAAAAGGGTATGAAGGGTAGGGAAAGAGGAAGAAAGGGGTGGTGGCTTTGAAACGGTAGTATAGACCAGTTGGTGCAAGGGTGCTGCTGCTGTTGCTGCTGCTGCTGTTGCTGCTGCTGCTGCTGCTGTTGCTCGTTCATTATCAGCCTTCTGGAATGCACCACGAAAGCACCAACCCTGACAGCGCACCACCACCATTACCACCACCACCACCACTACCACCACAACCTTCAAAAGCTGAAAGAGCAACGGGGTTTGCTCGTTTGCACTCGTTTGCTATGTTAGTTTCTATCTATTCTACATACAACGTGGAAGGCTTTATTTTATAAAGGGTTGAAAATGCTTTTCTTTTTTCTTGGTTTGTTTTTTATTTTGGATGAGGGTGAGTTAGGGTGTCGTTTTCTTTTTTTATTTAGTCAAACACTTTTTGGAAAGGTGTTAGACGATGATTGTAAAAGTAATCTTTTGGTATTTGATAATTTGGTGTGAGTTTGAAGATGTTTTATTAGATTTGTTTATTTAATATTGGTAGGTAGACAATAATAGTTATTATGTTTAAATTAATTATTATATAGTGGTAGGATATTTTAGAAGAATATTATATATACTTTATACTAATTACTAATTTATAGTAATAGTAATAATTTAATATAAATATAATATATAAATGAATATAAAATAAATTTAATAGTGGTAGGATATTTTAGTAGGAATATTAGGTATTTAATATTAGGTAATAATAATTTGAGATTAAAATATTAAATAAAATAATTTAGATAAATTATTAATAAAAATTTGAGATTTAAAATATTGGGTAATAATAATTTTTAATTTAATATTAAATTATTCGATAATAATAATTTAAAAATAAATATAATCAATGTAATATTATTTAATGATATTATTATGGTGTTAGAGAAAATTACATTTTATTATATTTAAATAACATAAAAAATAAATATCACAGTTAATAATTTGAAAAATACGTATATAATTAATACATTATAATACAAATTGTTATTTTCTATTTTTAATAAATAATATTTCTTCCAAAAAAAATAATTCATTACTTTTATCATAAACAATTGTAGTATAATTAAAAAAAATAAAATCTAAAATAATAATATAAAAAATATAGAGATAATATAATCATTAAGTTAAATCTCTCGTAATCAATTGAATTTAATATTTTCTAATTTAATTTATTTATCTATCTATCTTTTTTTTTTTTCTTCTTCTTCTTTTTTCTTGTTCTTATTCTTACAACAAACTGTTTGTGTTCAAAGGATGAAACTCGTGTTATCGAGGAAACTGATAACTTGTCGTTGTTCGTCTTCGAAGCTTTCAATTTTACTATCTTATTCTTTCTCTCTCTCTCTCTCTCTGTCTCTCTCTCTCTGTCTCTCTCTCTATCTATCTTGTTGCTTCGCGAAATATCAAACGATCATTTTCTTTTGCAAAAAGTAACAATACTTGACTACCGATATCGCACACACGTTCGTACTTTTCTTAAATGGATAGCTAAAAGTATCTGAGTTTATATTTCATGAACAAAGTCACGTCAACGTTTAACATGGATAAGGAAAAGGACACTTTTGTGAAGGTCATTCATATGATATTATAAGACACTATCTTTTTTTTTTTTTTAATTTTATTTTAATATATATTTTTTTAACCTGTTAACTAGACGTGACGTATAAATACGTCAAACGTATTTTACGTATTTTATATATATATATATATATATATATATATATATATATATATATATATATTTCATAGTGTTTTCATTTAAGCATAAATAATATTATATAATTAATAATAAATAATACATAAATAAATAATTAAATGAAGGTGTGTAATTACAAAAAAGGAAATTTCTCGGTTAACAGATTGAAATATTATCTTTTTTTTTTTTTTTTTTTTCTAATAAAAATTGTTCAATCTTATATTCGTTAAAAAAAAAAAAATAGTAGATTAAAATAATAATTGTAATAAAAAATCTAATTTTTAAATATATATTTCTCGTTAATAATTTTTGTCAAAATAAATTGTTTAATCTTTTTAATAAAAAAGAAATTGGATTCGTGCTAGTTTTTCTTTACAAATTATTACCAAAAAAAAAATATATATATATCTATATTTATATATCTATAAAAAAAAAAAATGATTATTTGATAATATTTCACTTTTGTAATAATAATTTCGTGTAATTTTGAAATAATACGATATCTTTTCTGTCATATATATATATATATATCTAGATAAGTTTTAACTTGTTTTTCGTTTCTCCATGTTTTCGTGTTAATCGCGTTATAATCGTGATAAAATTAATTACCATGTTTATTATTTTTCTTTTTCTTTTTCTTTTTTTTATATACTCTCTCAAATTTGTCCCGTTATTTATTTTAAAAGAAAAACATTTTACATTTCGTATTTTCAACGTTAGATAGATGATATTATTATTATTATTTGTCATCGTTAAATATAAAAAAAAAAAAAAAAACAAAAATCAAATCAGATTGAAAATTAGCGAGACGTTCCATTTGATTATCTTACAAAAATAAAAAAAAATAAAAAAGAAACTCAAAAATATTTTCGAATAAAATCCTATCAAAAATATACAGTAGATAACATACCGTATAAAAAAAAAAATATTGAACTGTATATATTATAAAATAAAATGTCATTAAATAATACACATACATACGTCGTGTTATAAAAGCAGTTAACAAAATAATTTTACTGTAAAATTAAACTGTAAAAAATTCAACTGTATATAATACAAAAAGAAATGTAATTAAATAATACACACAAACACACATACACACACACACACACACGTCATATTATTCATCTTTTCGTATCATCTAAACCAACCCCATAAAAAAGATCATAAATATACAAAATAAAACAAGAAAAAAGAATTCACTAAAAAAAAAAAAAAAAAAGTGTAAGAATTCGAGAAATCTCTGATATGTGTGTGAGAGAGAGTAAATCGTCGATTAATTCAATTACACGTCCGGGGCACGTACGAAAGGGTGGTGTTTCGCGCCTCTTAAGTGATTGCACGAGTCGTTTTATTATTTCGCGGCGGGCGGCCAGATGTAATGGACACCTAGCCATTATAAACGAACGTCGTCTCGATTGGTCTCGAGATACGGTCACCAACCTGTGCGTCGCGTCCTCATACACACATACAAACACATACACACCCAACAAATACACTCACATATATCTAAATGAAACAGAAATGTACCTGCACGTATAAAACGTTTCACTTAAGAATGTGTTTGTTTTCAGTCACACTTCTTTACATTTCTATAAACACACATACATATATATATATAAATATATATATTTCTATATGTGTGTATATGTACGTGTGTAATTTATATATAGATATGTGTGCGTATAACGTTATGGTACGCAGTGAGTTCTGCGCATGAACTCGAAGAGAATCTGAAAGAGAAAGAAAGAGAGAGAGAGAGAGAGAGAGAGAGAATAAAAGAGTGAAAGGGCGGAGGATGGGGATGAGGAGGAGGGGGAGGAGGTATATGGGAAGGAGGTGGAGGAGGAGGTAACATTCGCATGGTCAGGATGGAGGCGTGTATGTTTTATGGGCCGCATAAAACATACCTTCCTTCTTGCGATCGACGGATAGCAGACGAGGGACAAGGATAACCCTCTCCACACACCACCCCCTTTACCGTTTTCCCCCTATTGGTTATTTACATTTATCGGTAGATCGATTCGACTAAGAACAAAAAAAAAATGAAATTCACTTCTTCGGGAGACTTCTTTCCTTTAACGTGATTTCTTCAGATCGATTTTATGCATGTTGCTGTATGTGTGTGTGTGTGTGTGTTTCTTTTCGTAATAATAAAAACAATAACAATAACAATAATAATAATAAAATAAAAAAGAAATGAAGTATCTTTTATAAATCGTACGTTTTATTTCATCATTCGTTACTTTCTTTTAACACTAAATATATCAGACCAGTCATTTTGATGTAAGTCATTTGAAATTAGCAATAAACAATAAAAATAATCGGGATAACAATTATCCTATATTGTAAGTTGATAAAAATCACACAAAATAAAAAAAATTTCATTAAAATCGTGTAATTAATTTCGGAGTTATTTGTGACGATGAATTTTTCAATATAAAACAAACGAACAAACACCTATACAAATTCGTACCTTTTAGCAATAAAAAATAAAACTAATCGCTGTAAAAACTATCCTACATTCTAAATCAAATTAAAACACACAAAATAAAAAAAAATAATTAAAATCGTGTAATTAATTTCGGAGTTATTTGTGACGATGAATTTTTCAATATAAAACAAACGAACAAACACCTATACGAATTTGTACCGTTTAGCAATAAAAAATAAAACTAATCGTTGTAAAAACTATCCTATATCTTAAATTAAATTAAATCACACCAAATAAAAAAAAAATAATTAAAATCGGTTTAATAATTTCGGAGTTATTTGTGACGATGAATTTTTCAATATAAAACAAACGAACAAACACCTATACGAATTTGTACCGTTTAGCAATAAAAAATAAAACTAATCGTTGTAAAAACTATCCTATATCTTAAATTAAATTAAATCACACCAAATAAAAAAAAAATAATTAAAATCGTGTAATTAATTTCGGAGTTATTTGTGACGATGAATTTTTCAATATAAAACAAACGAACAAACACCTATACGAATTTGTACCGTTTAGCAATAAAAAATAAAACTAATCGTTGTAAAAACTATCCTATATCTTAAATTAAATTAAATCACACCAAATAAAAAAAAATAATTAAAATCGGTTTAATAATTTCGGAGTTATTTGTGACGATGAATTTTTCAATATAAAACAAACGAACAAACACCTATACGAATTTGTACCGTTTAGCAATACAATATAAAACTAATCGTTGTAAAAACTATCCTATATCTTAAATTAAATTAAATCACACCAAATAAAAAAAATAATTAAAATCGGTTTAATAATTTCGGAGTTATTTGTGACGATGAATTTTTCTATATAAAACAAACGAACAAACACCTATACAAATTCATACCTTTTAACAATAAATAATAAAACTAATCTCTTTAAAAACTATCCTATATCTTAAATTAAAACAAAAATCACATAAAATAAACAAAATTTCATTAAAACCGGTTAACTAATTTTAGATTTGTCCATTATTCGTTGAACAAACATTTTCACACCAAATTTTTCTATATTAAGATCCTTTATTGCATTCATGTTTCATTCGTTTCTTCTATAAATGTGTGAATGAATTTATATGTGTGTAAATTCACACGTGTGTTTGTGTGTCTGTCTGTATGTATATGTGCACGTGTGTTTATGTTTGTAATAGAAGGTGAAAAAGGTAGAAAGAAATCAGATATAAAAAGGACGCAATAATTTCCATTAGCCTAGTCGGCCTCTGACCCCATGTCTTCGTTTTCTTTTAATGACTTTTCCCTTCCCGATTAAGAATTATCGGGGCACGTACCTACTAGTCTACACTAGTCAGTCCCCGCACTAGTCCCGTAAAAGGCTTGCCGACACAAACAACCAACCAACCAACCAACCAACCCTCGGTGAGAACTCATTGTAACATAGGGGTACGATAGGAGAAACGTTTGCACTCAAAGATACGATATACATAACCTAACCAACCTTTTGCTACTTCGTACTGTTTCTCTTTTTATACTAACTAGTATTTACTATTGTACTTGTATATGTGTATATTTGTGGGTATGTGTGAGTGTGTATACGTTTGCATATATTTATAAACTCTTTACTACCACCTGTTCTCTTCAAAAGAAGCAAATACCATTACTATAAGTGAATTTTTATTTTTTATTTATTGTAAATTAAATTTTGTGTTATAGTTTTTAATTAAGTAAAGATTATAGTTTTTTTATTATTATTATTATTTTATTATTTTAATATACTGAGTGTATATTATAATATAATATAATAATAGTTATATTAATTATAATAATAACTAATACATGATAATATATAATTTGTAATTAATAATATATAACAGTAATATTAATTTTTATTAATATTATTATTTTATTATTTAATATATTACATTTAAAAAAAATGTTTATATTAACGTTTATTAGTTAAACAAAATGTAATTTTATTTATTTCATTTATTAATTCTTTTTGTCAATTATTCCAATTTTGTATTAACCGTTTCTAACATTGATTTTATTCTCATTAAATTGCTGATCTTTTTTTTTACTAATACTTTATTTAATAATTAAAATCATTTGATATACTTGAAAAGAAAAAGAACAATAAATGCCACTTTGAAATTTTTTTTGTTAATAACAATTGATCGTAATTTATCGTAAAAATAAAAACAGGGATAAAAATTTCGTTGTGGGGTTTATTTTTTCATTTTTTTTCGTTCGTAGCTCTCACCCTTCTCTCTCGTGCGTTGTACCATTCGAGTTTGCCTCAATGTCCCTTTACATTTTTGATAAGATAACAAAACAAACGCGGAGTTACAAAGAGTATTAATAAATTAGAAAAGCGCATTTCGAACGACGGAGACACGTTTCCGCTCCTAATTCGTGCCGGCGTCGGGAGAAACGAGGGAGATTCTTATCGGAAGGACAGTCACACACATACACATCCAAACGTGCACACAAATACAAACATGAATACACACTAGTGCAAAGAAACCACCAAGTAGAAAGAATCGTAGATGCTGTTGGTTGTCGTCAAAAAAAAAAAAAAAAAAAATCAACGCGATCTTATTGAAAAAAATATTGGGGTTGAAAATGATTTGTTATGTTTTTATTCGTGTCCAACCCCCAATCTTATCAATGATAATTAATTATATTAAATTAATTTATTTATTTTGTTAATATTGTTAAAATTACAATTTTAAAATTGGATCACAGTTGAGTACAAAATTTGACGTAGTACTAAGTAAATTATTTTATAATTTGTTTTTGTTTTAAAATACTAAAACAGTAATAAAACCAACTAAAAAAAATATTAATCCTAAATTTAAAAATTACATTTGTTTTAAAATATTATTATTAATATTATAAATATTAATTGGTATTAGGAATCCGAAAGTTCATTGCCACAAATATTAAATCCCACCAATTTATAAATATTACAACCCCTAATACACCCAATACACCCCAATTATAGGACTAACAAAAAAAAAACTAATCCCAGATTAGCAAATTAGATTTGTTTAAAAATATTACAACCCCACAATACCCCCTTTACCCCCAATACACTACCCAATACACTCCCCAATATCAATTTGATCAAATCAGACTCATTTAAGAATGTTTCATCCCCACCACTCTTATATCAACCTATAATTAATTATATTAATCCTATTTCAATATTCTTCCCATCAATTTAATCAGAACACCATAAATCCTTTTATAAACCAATAGAAAACAATTAGAAATAACCTAACAACAAAAATAATGTGACAATCTCTTTGGTAAGAGTTTGTATTCGTCATCGTCATCGTCATCGTTTTGTAGTCATAGTTGTATGTGTGTGTCGGCTTATCAAAGGAGCTCGCGAGAGAGAGAGAGAGAGAGAGTGGTGGTATCGCATACGGGTCGCTAATGTCTCCTTATCAAGGGTACCTCTACCTATTCCCTTGGTTTTCCTCACCCCCTTTCAACCCACACATACGGCGGCGGTGTTGTACCCATTGGATTTTCAGCTACCAGCACACAACCACACACAGCTGGTGGTTTTACCTATAACCAAGTACACTGTACAACAACGTCATCGTTGTTGGGTACGCTATCACACGCTCGTGTCCTGGGACAAAGACTTTCTAGTTTCTCGTTTCTGTTTCCGCCGATACTGTTCTATGATAACAACTCCCTTACGTTTAAAATGACCCAAAACCTGTTCACTTTACACTTTACTTTCTTTTTTTTTTTAGGTTGGCTAATATAATTCTAATGTAATTGGTGTTTGTATGATGAATTTAGATTTGTTTGATCATATGAAAATCTGAAAATGAATGTACGACGTGAATATGTCTAATTAATTGAATTTTAATACACTGCCATCTATCGAGAAACTTACAGTACTTATAAACCTGTTCATTTGACAGTTTATTCTTTTCTATTTGCCTAATATATTTTTTTTAACTATGCCTATTTTGATAAAAAGGGGGTAGGTATCTTTAATTTTAATGTAATTGATGTATGTTTGATGAATTTGGATTTGTTTGATCATATAAAAATCTGAAAATGAATGTACGACGTGAATATATCAACATAATTGAATTCCAATACACTGCCATCTATCGAAAATTTATAGTATCTTGAGATCTAGATAACCTCTAAATAATATAACCTTAAATTAGTAATAAAAATTACAAAATAATCGTGATAAACGCAATCTTATTTACTAAATTGAACAAAAATAACACAAAATACAACAAATTTCATTAATTTCGAACTTCATTGGAAACCATACGATTAAATATTTGATCAGTTAAAAGGAATGTTCATTTCTTGGTTTTACGATGAATTTGTATCTGTTTGAATCAAAATGTTCATTGTAATTTTTGTTTATTTTTAAAAAAGAATATTCTTTTATGAAAAGTTACGATTATTATTTTGATTAGTTTTATTTTGAACTGAGTAGTAGATGTATTATTAATATGGTAAATTTTTCGGAGTCTCTTCCGCTTGTACAGATGTTATATCTAATCAAAATGGTAAACGCCTTATTATCGTGTTGTAACGTTACGATTGGTCAAACTATGCTTCTAATCTTTGACCAATCGTGAAACGGAGTCTGATAAAAGACAACCAGTATATTTTTGTTACTTCTTATCACGAATAGAGTTACTTCTTCTTATCATGAATAAAAAAAAGCAATTAGGAGACACATGGTATATGTTTGTAACACGTATCAAGAAATCTTTTTTTGATTTAATATAATTAACAATTCCTGTATCAAATTTTATTAATAACAAGTTTTTGGTTTATTTGTTTTAGAATAAAAAGTAAAACAAAAGAACATTTTGAGGTTAACTTTGATTCACTTATGATGCAGCAAACAATTAAATATAATTTATATAATATAAAAATATAATTACAAATTAAAAATAGTGAAATTATGTTACAGTATGTTGTACTGTAAAAAGGACTACCAGTAATATTGAAATATAAAGAAAGATAGAACATAACCAAAAAAAAAAAAAAAACTTAAAACCAATATTTTAAATAATACAAAAACTATTATAAAAATAAAATAAACCAAAACGTAATAAACCTTAAAAAAAGGGCTACAATATAAATAACAAATAAGACACATAATAAATTGCATACAAACCTATCCAAGTAACATTGAAAGCTTACGGAATGAAGGAAGGAATGAAAAGGGCCACGTGCGTAAGGGGAATCCCAAGAGTAAGAAATCTCTTCGTCACCTTTTCCTTTTGCTTATGTTTTGTATTTTATTTCTTTCTCTCTCTCATTCAGTATCATCTTGACCACCCTTCTTGTTAGTCGACCTATCCACGAGCCCTGCAGCACGTTTGCATACGCACGCCGCCAATTATAAGCTTCCCCCACCACCAAACTCGGTATTTTCTTCCAGTATCGAGTTGTTCTTTTCTTGCCCCACCCACCCCTTTACGAACCAACCAAGGAGAGATAATCCAAGTGTGTGTGAGTTAGTGTGAGAAACACGTTGGTGTGAGTGTTTCTCACTCCTTCAGGGCTAGGAGGATCCTTTCTGTTATCTGATCCTGCGTTGGAGGTGTTAATTCACACTCCGATCCTTCATCCTCCTTTCCCCCCTTCTCATCATTTCTTTCTTTTCTTCCCCCACCCTTTCCCTCCCCTCTTCCCTTTTAAAACCCCACCATAACGGACACGTTACTTTCTCGGATCTAACATCATTATATATTTGTGTCTGTGTTTGGTGTTTTAATGTCTTATTTCCGACAGTAAACTATAATTAATTGATACCTTTTTTGTTTTTTTTTTTTTTATATTAGAGTCAACTTAAATCTCAAATGTTTTATTATTATTATTATTTAAATGATTTATTTATTTAGTTTTTAGGTTAGGATACACATAACTTTTTGGTTAGTTTCTATTAGAGTCAATTTAAATCTCAAATGTTTTATTCTTATCATTATTATTGAAATGATTCTTACTTAGTTTGAATGATGATTACTTAGTTATTGTTTTTTAGGTTAGGATACATATTGTACACATAATGAAATGTTTTTTAACGACAGTGTCCCCATTTCATCATTTAACAAATGTGAACTTATAAAATTACATTTCTTTTTTGGTGAAGATGAAAGAAACATAATGCAATAGTTAACCTAACTTTCATATTGGACACTTTAAAAGTCGAGTACCCATGCAATTATGGTATTCTATATAAGGTGGGGTTGTAATAGTTTTAACGAGAGAGACTTTTTGGGGCGGGGGAGGGGTGAGGTGAGGTGGGGGAGGGGAGGGGGAGGGGGGAATAAAATCGTAAATGGAGAGAAATCGAGTCTTGTGTTTTAACACGTAACAGTCAGAATAAGAGAATCTATCTTTTGGATCGTTGAAAAAAAAAAAAAAGGGTGCTGCAGCGTTATAAGCTCACAGATAGAAACCAAGTAGAAAACAGTAGAAAATACGTAGGAAAACAGAGAACGGCAATCCAATGATTCGTGAGAAACCACGATAAACACGCTTTTACGAGCCTGGACGAGCTAGAAAAGCGATTAAAACTTACCTATATATAGTATAACATACTATATATATATATATATATATACATATATAAAACATATCTACATACATGTACGCCTACATAAGTACTTACTTATCCATATATATATATATATATATTTCACATTCGTTCAAAGCTTAAGGTATGTATTTGCAAAGTTAACATTTCCGTTCGGGACTTTTATCGCTCTCGAAACGATGTTTGTTCCCTTTTAGTGGCAGTTCGATAGCAAAACCAACCCAACCCAATCCAATCCAACCAATTCAAACCAACCAACTAGTCGGTTATCTCATTTTTCTGTCCCACTCGTTTTTTTTCTTTATTTTTTTCTTCCTATTTCTCGTGCCAATTTATGAATAATTAATAATAGAATCAAGGAAAATGAATAGACGTATATGATTGAAATATTAAAAAAGCCAAGGACGCGATGAGAGAAATTAAAGGTTAGGGTGATAGGTGAGGGATGACTTTCTTTGGTGGGAAACAGAAAGGCACGGGGTTGGGGGGTGGGGGGTGAGGGGTGAGGTTGGTAGTACTTCTGTGCTGCACATCGAAGATTCACATCTGACAGCGTCGTTAGGTGAGTCCACTGGACAGATACACAAGAGATCGGCGCTGATTGGACATGCTCCTCGTCCTACGTACAGCAGGTATACCGGGTGACTTCGTTAGCAACACTGGGGACTGATTTTATCGACTTATACCAACTGAAATACCTGCTCTCTGATCATCTTTCTTCAACGGAGAGAAAGACACTGTAAAAGAGATACACTATAATAATAATAATAATAATAATAATAATAATCAAATTGTTAGAGTTGATCGTTTCAAGAGAAAATGTGATTATATTTCTGTCAGATTAGGGGTCTCATTTTATGTAAAAAAAAAATAAAAATGGCTCGTGGGAACCTTGCTAAAACAAAAGTCATGGTTTCCAATGGGTTATTCAATTAATATTGTTATTATATTTAAAATAGTAGGGGGTTGTTATGAGTGGGAAGATAAAAGAGATGAGAAAAAGATCTGTCAAGTTAGTTTGGTTACTTTTGGGAGAAAATTTGGGTGGTGGAGATTGGGGTGGGGGTAGGAGTGGGGTTGAGAGTATTTAAAATCGGTTGCTGAGGGCCACACCCCGACACTTTGTCGACCTGAATGTTATAATATTATCACTTTGATAGTTGTCTGTAATAAGTCGTTTTGCATCATTGTCACGTGCCACCAACGAGGACCCTCTCTCTCTCTCTCTTTCTCATTCTGTCTGTCTGTCTGTTTCTTTTTTTATTTTTTTTTATTTCTTTCTCTCACTTTGTCTACTTACGTTTCTTATCCGTGTACGCTTCGTGTACAGCGATCAACGATCGGGATA
This sequence comes from Polistes dominula, assembly GCF_049000335.1. Taxonomy (NCBI): domain Eukaryota; kingdom Metazoa; phylum Arthropoda; class Insecta; order Hymenoptera; family Vespidae; genus Polistes; species Polistes dominula. The sequence continues at coordinate 1,338,994 of NW_028301061.1, read as the reverse complement.
AGACGAAACGTGTTAGCTGGAAAAGTTGACGGGTGATGGTGGTGGTAGTGGGAGGGGATGTGGAGGAAGGTAGGGGGTCAATGGCCAGTTTCACAGGTCACAACTCCTTTCATATAATTTTTTATGTTGTTTTTTTTTTTGTCAAATTATCAATCTACATACATCGAAAATTAAATATTGTTTTGTTTTATTTAATTAAATATACTAATTGCAAGTATTATAGAAATATATATTTAATGATTAACCCTCACTCTCCTCAACCCCCCCCAAAAAATATGTGAACGTTTTATCTTAATTTGTAAATAAGAATTGAATTTCTAGATTGAACAAGTAAACCAACAACAACGATGAGTAAAACGATGGTACGATAATAAAAAGAGCGTAACAGCAGCCCCCCTAGGAAGCCATTTATCGCAACATATATATACACACACACACACACACACACACACTATTACTAGTACAACTACTATTATAGAAAAGAACGAATGAAGTGAGGTGGGGGGGGAGGAGGCTAGGGAAAACTGTTTAGGTGAGGTGAGAAGAGATCGAGCACGCGTGCGTGAACATGTCCGCATTATAAACGCGCGAGCAACGTGTCCGGACACTTATAGAACCTAGGTAGTGGAATGGGTTTTGTTGGAATGATGCTGGGGAGTGAGGGGGTGGTTAGAACGAGAAAGCATTCGTTGTCATGCAGGATGCAAAAGGGGATGGAACGCCCCCTTTTACACCAATCTCACTCACACTCACTCATTCTTACTCTTTTATCCTTTGCAGCATCCACCTAGCAAGCAAGCAAGCAAGCAGCACATCTACAAACTCACCCCCCTATTCCTCCACATCCAACCCCCGAACCACTTGGTGGATATCCTATCCCCTTTCTACACCTCCCCCTTTTCAGCTCATCCTCTCATTCCGTTTGGTTCTCTTCTTCATCCTCGTGGCAGGTTCCACCACCTCCAACTTCTCTTCCATCTACCCTGGTTGGTGGCAGATGGTAAAGCCGGTGCGCAGCACTTCATTTCCGCGTCTTACAGTCAGCCGGCATGCCGAAGGAAATGAAAACAATGAGATACAGCGGTCATCCGTTACCTCACGTTCTCTCACCCTCTCCCTCACTCCTCTTACTCTCTCTCTCTCATACTCTTGTTCTCTTTCTATCGTCGTACGGCGTCTCTTAACTCGCATTTATATTACTTAAGCGGTTCTAAAAGCATCCCCAGGCCTTTATCCGCATCCTTGCTTCCCCCCCCCCACTCCTTTCCTTTACGTTCTCATCTCTTCTTCTACGTTTATCCACCTTCTCAACATTTCTCTAGCTTCCCGTACTCTCTTCAGACCATTTTTTCATTTTATATTATCTGTGTGTCTCTTTTGTCGAGAGTTATAGTATCCGATGTCTCTATTTACACATCGCGAAACACGCATTCTTTTATGATTTCTATCCGTGGTTCTGGGTTTGTTAGTTTGATTTTGTGTGTGTGTATGGGTATGTGGATTTAATGTAAATCGTTTATGGGTTATTTAATATGGTGGAAATTATATTTATTGTCTTTATACTTCAGGGTTTTATAATAATTCTATTTGGTTTAATATTGGGTTAGCAACTAAGTGTGAATTTTATCGATAAGTGGCTTTTTAGAATTAACAATGACTTAGTTACTAACCCAATATTTAAATTAAATTATAAATAATGTATTTATTATATATTTTTTTAATTTTTATTTTGTTATAAACTAATCGTTTACAGGATAATTAACTAACAATTATTATTGGTTTGATAATATTGTTTTTATTACACCCTAACTTTGTTGTTTGGTATCAATAGTGCACTGTGTTTCAAAAGGTCTCCCATTACATTAAATAAATATTTAATAATAAATTAGATTAATAAATAATTAATTTAATTGTAGGATCTACGTATGCCTGTATTTTATTTACATTTTGTTTTGTTAAAACCTAGCGTATTAGAAAAGTTAGGAATTTGTTTTTTGTTAGCCAGGTTTAGGATGAAAGATCCATTAATCCATCTTTCCTTTCGTTTCTTCTCGACTTTCATCGTTCCCCATTAAATCCATCTTCTTCTTCCTACTCCCCCTCCTCCTCCTCCTCCTCCTCCTCATCCTCTTTCCTCTTCATCTTTTAATCGTGCACGTCCCGCCTACGGAAATTATGAAATCAGAGACACAGAGCACGTACTCCGGTTGGCACCGTTCACGCGCGCGTTTGTCTCACTCGTTCAAGAAGGGATAACAGTTGGTACTTATACTTTACTCCTATCCAATCCCTTTTCCTATCCATCCCTAACAGATTGACTAAAGTTTTCTACCTAAAATATGATGGATATATCGATTGCAATAAACCCCCAAAACTGGAAATGTTCATTTCGTTTAGATTGATGATGTTTCTTCTCAAATCAAAAAGAATATTCTCCTCTATTTATTTGTATTTGTTTTTGCATTTTAAAAATAAATAAATGAAAGAAAAATCAGACACAGAATGTAATAGTTCGAAACAAATATCACGTATGAATATTATTTTATGATTTGTTAAACTTATTAAGTTAGTTTGATTCAAAATGTTGCAACCCCCATATAACAGGGTAATCATAGTTGAATGAGGATTAAGTTAGAATAATGTTACAAATTAAAATAATCATCTTTACGTTTATATTTAGTTCTGTATCCCTTCTACAAAAAACCGTGCTAGTCTAATTCGAAATTTGTCAACCCCCATACAATAGGGTAGTCACAGTTACATTAGGATTGCATTAGAATAAAGTGCCTTAAATGTTACCAACAAAACTCATCATCTTTACGTTTATATTTAGTTCTGTACCCCTTTCTACCAAAAACTGAACTATTCCAAAAACCGGACTAGTCTAATTCGAAATTTTCCAACCCCCATACAATAGGGTTGTCACAGTTACATTAGGGTTGCATTAGAATCAAGTGCCATAGATGTTACCAACAAAAATAATCATCTTTACTTTTATATTTAGTTCTGTAAGGGTCTACTAAGAGTTTACTAAGGTCTACTAAGTTATATTAGGTCTACCAAAAAATTCTGTCCGTTCATACAAACACTGATTCAATTTTTCACCTTCAAAGGCTAAGAAATTTACAAAAAAAAAAATGGAATATAAAAACTACCATCACAATTCAAAATTATTATTTAATAAACTTTATTCAAACTACAACACAATAAATATAAATGTATTTTATTTCAAAAACTGACAGAACTTTCCTTTAAATCATACGAACATAATACGAACGAGAATATCGAGTATTTCAGAGTATTCAAAAAAAGAAAAACAACAATAACAAGAAATGACTGTTATAAACAGTAAGAGGTGAGGGGTGAATGTTGTATCCTCTTTTCGACAGACACGGCACCGATCGTGTTCCGTTGCAATCGACAGGATGTTTGTTACTCTATAAAACCCGTTTCGTTCTATCGTAAGCATTAATTGGTTCGATGCCAAAGCGGCTTAAAACGAAGTAAACGAGAGTACGACGATGCAACCAACGATGGGGGTTGGAATCAGGGAGGGAAGGAAGGAAGGATGGGGTGAGTTGGATCGAGGATGAGAAGAGGGGTGTGGGTGTTGGGTGGCTGAGGGGTTTGCTTTGGATCGAGTTGAGTCGAGTCGAGTCGAGTGAGTGCTAGGGAAAGAGAAACGTTATCACGAGAGGGTACTTTACTGTATTTGTAATGATGAGAGTAAGAGAGAAAGAGAGAGAGAGAGAGAGAGAGAGAGAGAGAGAGAAGAAGAGGATGGGAATGCATGAGGGGAAGGGGGAAAGGAAGAGGTAATCAGATAAAGGCCTCAAAAGTAGTACCCGTTCCATGTCGAAAAAAACTTGGGCTATCCGAACCCTGATTATACTCAGGGACGCATAACAATATTCCTACTCCCTATCCCAAATTTGTTCCTAGTCTTTTTTGAAGTGAATACTTCTTTAGAATGTAAGAAATTTAAATAAATGAAACGCTTTTATGAAAAATGACGATTAGAAATTCATATAAACAAGATTGAATATAAGAATTTTGGGGCAGTTGACAACCTGTCAGTCTGAAGGTGAATTTCGAAGAGGACGGTACTTCGATCACATTGTTCGAGCTTTTAAATAACATTAGACACTAGTATCGATTAATTAATAATTATTTTAATATTCCTATACACTTTGTCTTTATATTATATGTAAATTTAACCCTCGAAGTCATTACTGAGCAAATGTGATAAAATAATTCTAAAAAAAAAAAAACAATAATTTTTGGTTAAAAGTTTATAAGGGAAACAATGAGTGTACAAAAGTTAGGGTTTTGATTTGTATGTAAAAGGAAAGACAGGTGAATCAACGACTTGATTGAGAATGTTACTTTTTGCTGCTACCCCCACAATCATCCCTTACATTACTATCAATGTATGCTTTGAATAATTCTACTACTACTACTACTACTACTACTACTAGTACTAGTACTAGTACTAGTTCAATCTTTCTCTGAGAGAAGAGTCTCTAACGCGAATGAAGCTTCGTTTTTCAATTGGCTTTATGGTAACAGCTTTGTCGCTTTTATCCGCTTTTAAGCGCAAAAGTGGAAACTGTACTGTCGTATTCTATTGTTCAGTAAAACCGTACACCTACTATTTTCACCATCTCTCACTAGTGTGAGAAAACACGTTGCTACGTACGTAAATATATGTATATATATATATATAAATGTTTGTATATGTTTGTATATATATATATATTGTATATATATTGTTCACTCTTTCTATCCCCATTTCTCGCGAAACCTCTGACGGGTGTTTATCTCAACATTTCATAGAACCACCAGCACCACAACCACCACCAGTGACGATGACGACGATGAAGTCTACGACTACGAAGCTTTCTCTTGTCAATTCTGAGATTTTACTATTTGCAATTGATATGACAATATTTTCCAAAAAAAAAATAAAATAAAATAAAATAAAAAGAATACACTTGAAATAATTCAATATTTATTAATTTATTAGTATATTTTATTAATGATTTATATTGTACTTATTATTTATTCTTAAAACATAGTCCTCAATACTAGTAATTTGTTTTTGATTTTTTTTTAGGTTTGTCACAGTGAAGTGTATTTTTGTATTGTCATGAAATTGATCAGTATTGCATTTTATACATTTTATAATTAATTTAATATTAATATAATAGGAATATTAGTTTTAATTAAATTTTAATTATAAAATAAAAACACAATATAAATAACAATAATTTCGAATTTTTCATCAAACAAATAATTTACAATTTATATAATATTTCTAATAATAATAATCGTAAGATTAGAGGTTAGGAATAAAATTTTGTTTAACCAATGTAAAAAAAATCATTGATAAGAAAGAGAAGAATTAAAAAAAAAAAAAAGAAAGAGATGGAGAGAACATCGGTTAGGGGTAGGGGATTGTGAGGGGGTGAGAAAGAGAAAAGGGTAGTGTGTGCAGGAGGGTGGAAAAAGGTACGCTTTTCCGCACTATCTGGAGAACTATTTCTCCGGTGTCTGGAAAAGCATTGCTGCCATGATAACGACTATACGAAGAGAGAGAGAGAGAGAGAGAGAGAGAGAGGATGGTGGAGAAAGGGCAAATTTATCGGATCGGTGAGATGGTAGAAAACCGGCCCACGTTTCCTATGGATTCTAACTTTTATATATATATATCTATAGATATATTTCTTTAGTTTGTTTATTATTCTGACGATAAATGAACGATCCTAACCTCTCACCTTCTTTTCGAATACCTTAAAACGATAATAAAAATAAAATACAATTGTAAATCGAAAAAATAGAAAAATCAAATCAAATCAAATTAAATCAAATGATAAAAGATAATTATCTTAATCTTTTGTAAAATAATTATCTTTTCTTATTTTTAGGTAATTTTATTGTATTTTATTTGTTAATTTCAAGATTTAGTATTTAGAGGTTATGTGTGTGTAGGTTTTTAGGTTTTTTTTTTTTTTAAAGTATATTATAGATAGTGTTGTATTTTAATTTAATTATTTTCATTTAGGTATGACATAACCTTACTTTTTCTAATTTTTTGGTATATATTATTATTTTAATTATTACATTATATTTTATTATTATATTAAATAGTTTAGAATTACATTAAATCAACATTTTATAACAAAACCATATTTATATTATTAAAAATTAAGTATTTATTATTTAGATGTTATCTAAGTCTTTAATTACTTTCAGTTTTCAACAGATGGCGTCGTATTTCAATTCAATTATTTCAATTTACATACAACATAACCTTACTTTCTCTATATTTTTTTCATACATTATTACTTCATGTATTAAATACTTTAGAATTATATAATATAATATACATTATTAAAATAAAAATCACACTTTCTTTAAATAAGAAAGAAAATAAAATAAAATAAAATAAAATAACAAAAAGCTCAAGAAAAAGCAAAAGAAAAGAAAAGGAAAAGGGGTGAGAGAGTTGCAATAGTAGTAGTAGTAGTAGTAGTAGGACGATAACGTTGAATGGCTACGTACAAATAAGAATAAAGAAAAGAAAAAGAAAAAGAAAAGAAAGTACAAAGGTAAAGGGAGATCGAAAGTAGAAGGGTGAGTGGTGTAGGTCGTGTAGTACGATGCAGCTAGGTGCACCTATTCTAACGGAACCGATAAGAGTGGTGAAATGGCCGACTGCAACCCGTAAATATTGAGAAGGGGTAGGACCCAACACTAACACACCATTACTAACACCAACAACAATAACAACAACAACACTCTTACTACCCTTTTAACCATCGGTGTAACAAAACAACACCACCACCACCACCACCACCCCATCCCCCCTTCCCACTATCGAGCTTAACAGTTTATCCGCAGTATCGGAAGTCGTGGACCGAACTTAGGCCAATTGTTTTATGGCCTTGTGACCTTACCCTATCGTTACTACACGCACGACCCTTTTATTATTCTTTTTTTTTTTAATTTTTCTTTTTTTAAACCTTTACAAACGTCAAACGTGTTTTTTTGTTTATTCTGAACATTTCATCATTAATAACAAAATTATTTCGATAATTCAATGTCTCTTTTTTTTTATTATTATTATAAATGTTATTGTTATATTATTTCATTTAAATTGATAACAAAATTTACAACATTATTTTTCTTTTTTTATTTTAATTATTACTAATGTTATTGTTATATGTTATTGTTAATTGAAATCACTGATATATTTATATTTAATCTCATATGATTTTTATTTTTATTATTACAAATGTTATTTTGTCATATTATTCAATTTAAATTAATAATAAAATTATTTCTTTTTTTTTTATTTTAATTATTACAAATTTCATTGTCATTTTATTTAATTTAAATCAATGAAATTTACATACTCATATTATTTTTATTTTAATTACAGGTAACACACACACACACACACACTCATTATATTTCATTTATTATATACACCTTTATTATATATTAATTTATTATATTTATTAGTATGATAAATGAAAAAATAATAATAATTATAAATAATTTCTTAATACTCGTCAAAACTAAAATCAAATCAAACGATTATCAATACTAATTAATACAAATGTTATATATATATGTATATTATACAGGTAACACACTATCTTTCCATATGCATAAACATATTATTAAATTATTCCTATCATTTTTTATGATAAAGTGTGAAAAAAAAGATCAATTATCGATAGTGAATTAATTTAACTCAATTAATGATAATCAATCCTTGAAGAAATATCGTCATAGGTGTTAAGTTACTGTTAGAATTTATATACACGTACACTTATAAATCTACTTTTACTTCTATATATGTGTGTATGTGTATACATTTAAGATTGTTGTACAGTCAATATTGAAAAGTTTTTCATTAACATTAATCCAACTTTTTTATTTTTATTTTTTTTTAATTCAACTTCGCACATTAATAATGTGATTTACATTTTTTATAAATAAATAAAAAAAAAAAAAATGTTGTTACTAACGATTCATGTAAGATTGATGATTGAAATGATTTTTACATTCAGATATATATATATATTTATAAATTATCTAAACGAGATGAAGATAATTTTTCTTCCTTTTTCTTTTTCTTTGATTGTACTTCACATGCAACACTTGCAACACATGCAACACATGCAACACATGCAACACATATGTAGATATGCATTTCTAATACACTGAGTGTAGTATGAAAGTAAGAGAACAACGACGACCAGGTGCACAGTGTCGGTGTAACAGGGACGTATTGAACTCTGCAGGGTACCCTCTCCCACCTCCCACCCCTTCTCGATCGTCCGATTCAATTATCCAGATCTGTATCGTTTTTCTTTCTTTCTTTCTTTCTTTCTTTCTTTTATTCTTTCTTTCTTTTCAACTATCCTTCTCTTACCAACTCTTTTATTTCATAACCAAAGAGAGGCACACCTTTATAACTTGGAACACCTTGTAAAACCTGTCCGCCCTCTCAACATGACGATGACGATCCCCCTTATGATTAATGACGTCATTCTAAAGACTTTTTACACATCTTTTATATATATACAGATTATTTTTTTTAAATATCGATTCAAGGAGTAACAGTTAAATGTAAAACTTACTTTTTATTTTTTTATTAATTCGGACAGTTGGATTGGTTAGCAATAATAAAAAAAAAAATAATAATAAAACAATATAAAAACGTGTTGAATTTTAATATTGGATAAGAAGGGATAAAGGGTGGGGATGATCGATGTGTGAGAATGGAATTTACATTTACCTTCTTTAAAGATTTCAAACAGGTATATATACATATATGTATACATATATACTTGATTGACCTCGAAGTAGAATGACCGAGATTATTTCAAGATTACCATAACATTTTCTTTATTATTATTATTTATTGTTAATATTGCAATGATTATATTTCCCAAAATATTTTTTATAGCAAATTACAGAATAATTTTTAATCATTTAAATTCTTGTCAATGATATTTACAATTTATTTTTGTAATAATTATATTAATTATTGTTATTTTATTTTCGTTACCATATATATATCTTGAATTATTTATTTATTTTTATATATAAAAATTTAATGTTACATTGTTAATTTTATATTTTTTATTACTAATTTAAAGATTTAATTAATTGGAGGTTATCTAGGTCTTTAGTTATTGAAAGATTTCGATAGATGGTGTGACATAACTAACCTTACTTTTTATATTTTTTCGAATAGTATTATTTTATGTATTTCATTATAATTGTAATATTATTTTATGTGTTATTATAATTTAGTAAATAGTTTAGAATTATATTAAAATTAACATTTATTATTTAAAGTTATCTAGTTCTTTAAGTATTGTAATTTTTCAATAGATGGTGCTGTATCACAATTCAATTATTTTGATATTGGGATCTCTAGCACTTGAATACGCTATCTGGTGGACAAATTCAAAATTATATTAGATAGGTCGACTTTTGCTAAGCCACGTTCCTACTGGAGATCCCAATATTTACATCATACATTTTTCAGATTTATATATGACTTAACTAACCTCACTTTTTCTATTCGGTGTGTTGTATTAAATTAAATCAACATTTTATGACAAAACCACAGTACAATATATAGCCGGAACATAGTATATATATATTCTTTGAAAATAAAAAAAGCAGAGATAGAAATAAAGAAATCAATGAACGATATCCGTTCGTATGTTCACATTTCTCGAATACGGAGGATCACCATTAGCAAGTGCGTAGTAGAATAGTTCGTAGTTGCATATCCGGCAGTCCTATCACTAGTAGAATGAAGTTGTACACCCATACATACACACATATACAAATATTTATACATATACATTGATATATACATAGTCATCTCATCACGTGTTTACATGACAGTGTTGCATACAACATTCTATATACATATGTGTATATGTTTGATGTTACGAGTAAAGGCATTCGCACTGGACTATGTAGGAGAGCAGTAGCAGCAAACCCGATGGGTTTCGCATCAATCAAGACTTTCTCGAACGGGTAATGGACGATTCATGTCTGTCGTTTCTTCTGTCTCTGACTACTATCTAAACCAGGATTATCGATATACTACTACTACTATTACTACTACTACCTTCTACAGTTTACATTTACAGTAATTAAACACCCTCCCTCCCTCCTTCTTCTCTACCCTCTATTCCTCTTTTTTCTTAGTATAATTATTTCTTTTAGTTAAGATTTCAAAATTACTAACAATATTTAATATGCACATTAATTAATTATTCGTACACCTTTTTATATTGTTTAGTATTTTATTTATCATTTATTATGAAGATACTTTGTTTTTTTATTGAAAGTTGAGACAAAATGTAATAATAAGAGAAAGGGTATGGATAAATTTATGTTAGTTGTAATTTTTCTTGTATTTCTTTCTTCCTGTTTGCTTGCATAGCATTTAACTTACTCATTTAATCATGTTCTGACGCATAGTTCAAAAGATCAGACAATGTCTCTTATCACTATCTCTTTCTTTAATAAATACATTAAATAAATGAATTTAATAGATGAAATTATATCAATTCGATTTTAAATTAAAAAAAAAAAAAAAAGTATCTTAGTATACCAAATTATTTCTTCATCCCTTCCAACTAAATAAATGAAAATAAAATGAGTATACGCATAAAAGAATTTTGTAAAATATTTTTTTTTTTTGAATTAATAATAAATAATATTTTCTACCAATTATTTATAAAAATTATTAATGGATTAAATGAAGAAATTAATTATATATTTTGTTGATCAAAAATAATCAAGGTGTTTGATTAGTGCCATGTGTGTCTTAGTATCGTTGAAAATGAAATAGAAAAAAAGAAAATGATATGGATGAAAAAAGAATTTTTAAAATATTTATTATTTATATTTTTTAATAATTAATAATAAAAATTAATACTATAACAATTGAGGAAATTAATTATATATTTTGTTGATAAAAAATAATCAAGGTGTTTGATTAGTGGCATGTGTTTCTTAGTATCGTTAAGAATAATAGACTAAGAAAAAACTACAAAAACGAAGGTTATACGTGAAAGAATTGTCAAAATATTTTCTCGCATTTATTAATAATATTGTTTATTAATCAATGATAATAATTAATACTATAATAAATGTAAAAATTAATTACAAAAAATAATCAGTTTGTTTGATTATTGGCATGTGTGACTTAGGATTGTTTGGAATGGAATAGAGAAAAAAAAAAAGAAAAAAAAAATAGGAAAAAATAGGGAGGGGGGGGAGAGGAGGAAAAAACAAGAATAAAAAGGTTACGATCGTGAGTCGAAATTCCAAAGAAGTAGTAACAATGTCGTTACTTTTAAATCGCGGTTGACTGTAAAATTGTGTTCGCGTGATCGGATTTAAAATAGTACTCGTTTGATGAGAACCGCCTTTCAAACAGAGAAAAAGAGAAAGATAGAGAGAGAGAGAAAAGGAACTTTAAAAGAGAAATAAAGGAGTCGGAGATCGAGTGCCAATCAAGGGAGGCGCCTCCTCTTTCTCTCTCTCTCTCTTTCTCTCACACACTCTCTCACACTCTCTCGGAGACAGGAATGTTAGCGATCGCGAGCGTGGTTAGTTGCGAGTTGCATGACAAGCGTGTGCTAATTGCTTTCGCACACCTTCCTTCATCCATTCTACCAACATTTTTACCTTGACTTCTATCATTAGTTTGTTTTTTTTTTTTATTTTTATTTATTTTATTTATTCTCTCTTAACTCTCTCTCTCTCTCTCTCTCTCTCTTCCATTAGGTTTCTTATTTTCTTCGTCTCTGTTTGTGAATCGCGAGTATCATTAACTAATAATAACGTTAGATTAATCATTTTTAAATAGTTTGATTTAATTATTATTATATAAATATTTGTTAATAATTTATTAAATTAAAAAAAATTAAATTAAATAAAATAAAATAATAAATAAAATAATAAATATTTAATTATATTAATATTAAATTAATGTTATAATATTTAATATATTAAATATTACATATTATTTTTAATAATATTATATTAATATAATTAATATTTAATAAATAATTATTAAATTGTTAAATTAATATTATGAATAATATTTAAGTAATTTAATTAAATAACTAGTAAAATAATTTAATATATTAATTAATAATATTAATTAAATTTAATTACATTAACCAATAATTTACCAATAATTCCACCAATTAAGTTGAACTTTACACCCACAAAAATCATAATAATAATACCTTAAGCAAAAATGTATAAAACAATTAAAATATCAAACATATTCTGATCATTTTTTACAAATACACGTTTGCAAAAAATAAGAATTCTATATCTAATGGTAGAAAAGTTGAGTAATGGGGGGTGAGTTTATGGGGGTGATAGTAGTAATAGTAGTAGTAATAGTTTGAGGGTAACGAAAAGACGGTAGGATGAAGGAAAGAGGTGTTGGAAGTTGGGGTGAGTTAGTGGGTGAAGGGGTTTGGAGTGGCAGCAAGGCAAAAGGGAGTAAAAAAGGGGGTGGTTGGTTGGTTGGTTGGTTGGTCTTGTCGGTTCATGGGATCTCCAACGATATCCCCGTGCATCTGGGAGAGACGGCTATGCATTTATGCATGTTTCGCGGGTATCGCATGCTTCTTGCCAATAACGCGCCATTCTACGTGCCGGTCTGACTCCGTTTGAAACCTCCATTTTCTGACTTCCAACAGAAACACACACCACAGGTTTTGTGTTTTAAACCTTAGGTAAAAGAGAAAGAAAGAGAGAAAGAGAGAAAGAGAGAAAGAGAGAGAGAGAGTTAATCTCTTTCTTTTTATTTTTCTTTTTCTTCCGTTTCGTTCGATCTTTTGATCTTATGCGAGATTATAATTTACCTGGTACGTGTTAGGCAACTAGATTTTTGATTTTTAATAGAAGACTGTGAGATACATTTTTTTTTTTTTTACAATTTTTTGTTTGATTTATTTTCCTTTTTTTTTTTATTGCATATTGTTTAAGGGTTGAGATGATTTCTTTACTTTAGTTGATATTGGTAATAAAGTTAGGTTATGGTTGCGTGTTTAATAATTATTAAATTGTGAAATATTTGTATTATGATAAAATGCGATTTTAGTACAATATAAATAATGTAATATTAATAATTTATTTTTTTTTTTTTCATTATTGCACATTGTTTCGCTGTAGAAATAATTTAATTTTAATTTAGTTGGTATTGTGGTAATGAATTTAGGTTATAATTTTGTGTTTAATAATTTTTGTATTGTTTCAATTAAAATTGTGAAGCTTTTGTATTATAAAAATGCAATCTTAGTACAATATAAATAATTTACTAATAATAATTTATTTTTTTTTTATTATTGCATATTATTTAAGGATTAAAATAATTTAATTTTACTTTAATTGGTATTGTGGTAATAAAGTTAGGTTATGGTTGTGTATTTAATAATTATTAAATTGTGAAATAATTGTATTATGAAAAAATGCAATCCTAATACAATAGAAATAATTTAATAATAATAATTTATTTTTTTTTTATTATTGCATAATTGTTTAAGGATTAAAATCATTTCTTTTTTATTTCATTTTGCATTAGTCATAAATTTGGGTTATGTTTCAATTAGAAAATTGGAATTGAATAAATTGAGATTAAAATTAAACTATGATTGATTTAGGTTATGTTTTCATGAAAAATTGTGCAACATTTGTATTATAAAAATACAATTGTAACATTATAAATAATTGAATAATAAATAATTTCTATGCAATTTAAATAATAAGAAATAATATTGCATATTTACAATGTTACAAAGTAATTATAATAATTTTTATCTCTTTCTCTCTCTATATTAATAATTATCTTAAAGTGTGAACTAAAAAGAAAAAGAAAACAAACAAAACAAAAAAAAACAATTATCTAACGATGATTAATTTAATAAGAAATTATTTATGACAAATTATCAGAGAACTATATTTTTCCAGTCAGTTATGTTTATAACCTTATCTTTTTAACACTTTTTCTTTTTTTTAACAGGTTATACTTAAACGTAATCATACAGTACACTTATATACATATATACATACATATATATATAAATTACTTATAATTGTAATATGTTAAATGAGTAAGTAAAGGTATATGTATTTATGAATCAGGTTAATTTAGAATAGTTTTATGATGAAATTTGTTAGGTTATGTTTTTTTTTGTGTGTATTCATATGAGAATCAAATATACACACACTTATAATATTATATTATATATTTAAAGTTGATAAAGAAAAATAATAATATTATAAGAAGATACATAATCGGTTGTATGTAAGTAAGTATTATATATATATATATATATATGTATACGTAAACCCACTTTGGGTTTAACGGGCTTGTATGTACGCGAATGCGTATAACACGATGCGGTCAGTGAAGTCGTAAGTGGCCGCCGCTAATGGCCCGTACTTGCTGAGATAAGGGATTATTGATCGTATATAATTTTGTAACGAACGCGACGATAATGGTACCGATCGTTTTTCTTCTTCTACCGAACAAGAATATATATATATATGTATATGTATATATATATGTATATAATCTTTCTCATCTTGGATCATAAAATTATCCTAAAACTACCATCGGATTTTTTCGATTTTCCAATTTTCCATATACCACACTATTTTCTTATCATTTGTAATTTTCTAATGTAAATAATTATTCTTTTTTTTAATAATAATTTTTTTTTTTTTTTTAAAGGATATATTGTTCTTGTATTTTTTTTTTTTTTTTGAGTATTAATTTGTATTAATATTGTTTTATTTAGAATTGTAGATTTATTTGTAAACATTCATTTGATTTTTTTTGAGTTTTCAATTTGCAATACAACACACTATTCGTATAGTTTGAATTTTTTAATGTAAATAATTATTATTTTTTTTTTTTTTTTATAAGATGATACAATGTTCTTTTATTTTTGTGTGTATCAAATTATAGTATTTAATATATTTGTAATAATTATATTTTTTTTTTTAACAATAATTTATTTCTAAGACAACGTAAAGTTCTTGCATTTGTTGATTATCAAATTATATTATATATATTTATAATAATTAATTTTTTTTTTGTGCAATAATTTATTTTTAGGATAATATATAAAGTTCTTGTATTAGTTAAATATCAAATCATGCGAATATTATTTAATTTAGAATTGTATAATTATCTAAAAACATTAATCTGATTTTTAGATTTCAAATCTATGATTTTCAAGTTCTCAAAGAAACATTTTGTCTTTTTTTATTTTTTTTTTTTTAAACCAATTAATAACCTTAACCTTATTATTTCTGAATGATATTTTCTCGTTTTTTATTTTATTTTTTTATTTTTAGAATCTAGTATCAATTATGCTAGTACTTTTTTACACAGGATTTATCTAGATTTATCTAGGAACTTTAGTAAGAAGTTAAAAGGACACGTTATTACTTACTGGAAAATCTTTGAAAAACTCTGTTTCCAAGTATATTCTAAAGTGCGTGCAAATGCATAACTGTATGTGTGTATACATGTGTGTGTGTGTGTGTGTGTTGAAGTAAATACGATCGTAGCACACTATCGTAATTTTATTCACTTCGAAACGATGAATATGGATTTTGTGGGACGTCGATTTATACGGTTTTACACTTTGTCAAGAATTATTTATTTAACGCATTCCAGGAAGAACAAAAAAAAGTATAAAAAAAGAAAAAAAAAGCACCTTTCAAGGTATAACAGTATAACTAACCTCCAAAAAAAAAAAAAAAGAAATTAAAAATTAATTTCTACCAGAAATTAAATGAAAAAGAAAAATCTGAATCGTTTAACGCATTCCAGCAATAAGGCACACAGTAAAAAAAAAATATTTTACAAGGTCAAACATTGGAATAAATAATTCCACAATAAAAAGAGAAGATTTATACTAGAAATTGAATTAAAGAAGTCCTCAAAAAAAAAAAAAAAAAAAATCTTAATCGTTGGAAACGATGAAATTCCGAGCAAACGCGGTTTAAGGGTTGAATATAAAAATTGAAAATAAAAATTAAAAAAAAAAAAAAAAATGTAATTGAACAACAGAAAGACAAAGGTATAAAAAAAAGGATTTCTTTCGAATAATCTTTTTTTTTTCTGCAACTCCTTGTTGTCCACACATTCCAACCAAACGGGTGGGTATGAATGTTGGGTTGTTGGCTGTTGGTTTCGTACGAATAAAAAAAAAAATCAGTTCGGGGAGAGGGGTTAGAGTACAGAAAAAAACAAAAAAAAAGAAGAATAAGAAAAAAATAAAAAAAAGGGGGGAAAAAAAGGACTAGAAGATACGAAAGGGACAATCTGATTAGCGCAATCTAATTAACGCTGCTTTTAATGGCGTTCATTAGCACATACGTCCCCCTTACCCTTTTCCAACCCTTCACCCACAACTTCTTCCTTTCTTCCTCTCTTTTACTCTCTTTCTCTTTCTCTTTCTCTTTCTCTTTTACAATCTTTCTCCCCCCCCCTGTTTTTTACGTTGACACCTACACGTATTTAACTATTCCATTTCCTAAATACACACACATATATACTTATATATGTGTAGGTTTGTTGTAAAATGTTGATTTAGTGTAATTCTAAAATATTTAATAGATAAAATAATAATATATGAGAAAAATATAGAAAAAGTAAGGTTATGTCATATATAAATTGAAATAATTGAATTGTAATACACTGCCATCTATTGAAAACTTTCAATACTTAGAAACTTAACCTCTAAATAATAAATCTTTTCAATTTACAATAATAACTAAGAAAATAATTTCAATAAAAATTATCCAATCCAAAAATAGAAAAATTGAATATTTTTTTTTTGTTTTTTTTTTTTTTTTTTAAATAGATGGCAGTGTAAATCAAAAAGGAAATATTTCGAAAGAAAAAGGAACGTTAGTTAATGGCGTGTCGTGTATAAGAGAAGTGCGTGACATTGTATGGATATTAGGAGATTCCTCATATGATAATACTCAACGATGGTATGCCAAAAAGGGTTGCTTTAGAACGCTCATACTCGTATACGAGCTTCCATTTCTCTTTAAAACAAAAATCTTAATTCAGAACGACGTCGTGACGATACCCCCTTAACAATTACGTACCTGATTACTCCTGATAAAAGTCAAAGTATACTTGATCGTGTACTCCCATAATCTTCCTTCTTTCTACTCCTTTCTCACCTAGTTTAAAATCAAGCAGAACATTTTTATATTGAAATTGAAATTCAAACAAATGTGTATAAACGATGTATTGATTTGAAAATTATTTCAGATATCTTATTAATTATTTAAATAGAATAAAATGAATGAGTGTAGGATTGTATGAATGAATGTTGTATTGAATGAATGATTGTATTAAAAACATTTTGTTAATAGGAAATAAATTAAAAGTACATATCAATAGAATGATTTTAAAATGATTTTCAACACATTTGAATTTTGAATTATGCATTTTGAATTGAATATATTAAAATAATTTGAAACATCTTCTAATTATTAATTGTATTGAATGAATGATAGTATTGAATGAATGATTTAGTTAATAGAAAATAAATAATAGGTATAAAAGAATAATAGAATTGTGTAAAGTTATGTGAAAGATGCTACCTACTTAAAGTGTTCCATGAATGTCTCGATCAGGTTTGTTGTGGTACTTGTGTAAGACACTCCCTGTAAGATACTTGGATACTAGGATACTTGTAGTAGGCCTAGTAGTAGTAGTAGTAGTAGTAGGTAGTACCTACTTTAGTCGTAAGTCGTAACAGTTGGTATACACCAGTCAGAAAGAGAAAGAGAAAGAGATAGAAAGAAAGAACCAAGTAACCAACCAACCAACCAACCAACCAACCAACCAACCTAGCAAGCAAACAGCGTTGGTTGATATCTGCTACATATCTAGCAACGTGTGCCATGCCTTATCTTTGCTGCTGTTCGAGCTGTATTCCTTTCCCCCCTACCCCCACCCCCCTTCTCTTCTATCCGCCTCCTCCTCTTTCTTCTTCTACTTCTTCTTCTTATATTCCTTTTATTTTTTTTTTATAAAGGATCTATATCTCATCTTTACGCGACTATAAATTATCATTCCTTTCAATTCTTTTGTCAACTTCAATTTTCATCATTTTCCTTCATTTGTTTTTTTGTTTTTTTTTTTTTTTCAATTCATCAATCTATGAACTAATTGTCTTTCAATTATATCAAATATCTTAACTTTTACTAATACTAAGCCAAAGTAAGTTTACTAACCTCTAACTAAGTTAGTGGGTTAAGTTAAATTACCTTAACTAGTTAACTTAAGTTTGCTAACAATAATTTACCAAATATAATAGCTAAAAAAATATATATATAAAAAAAGGAATCAAAGTAAAGTTCCAGGTTTTCATGTTGGTGTGGGGTCGAGGTGATTCTGTGGGGTTTCTGTGGTGATGGGGGATGGTCAATGATCGAGGATAAATTAACTTTCTTTTTTCAAAGTCTTCTTTTTTCTCTCTGTCCATTTAGGAATTCACTTTTGGTTGAATCTCTTTTGAGAGATTGGGGCTTTGGGTTGGGGTGGGGTATAGGAGTGAAATGGGTGGGTTCGGGGGTGGTGTGGTAGAGTCGAACGATTTGATAGATATTCCTTCGAAGTTTGGAATTAAACGGACTATGATCCATAGATCATGGTAGATCTAGGAGAAGTCGTCGTCATATAGTTGGGGGTTTCGTGCCCAGAAACCGACGACGATCCTAGTTGAATCCTGCTGCTGCTGCAGTCTGGGGTAATGACGTGCGAACAGATATCGGATCCCTTGCTGCTATCGTGTCCTTGCTCTTCTCTACCACCTACCTCAAACCCTCTTCCCTTACTCCTCATCCTCCTCATACTCCTCATACTCCTCATCCTACTCTTCTTCTTCGGAGTCCTGTTTTAACAGACTTTGCACGCATGGTTTCACATGCACGCACCCAACTCACCCCCACCTCCCTCGGAGTCGATTATTCGGCCAACTTTTCACTTTACCATCCGCATATCTCATCAATTTTTCTTCATTTTTTTATTTTTTTTTTATGTATATATAGCATGATTATACATACATTTTCAATGCAAATGTTTTTTTGATCATCATCGGTTTATACAACTTTTTTTTTTCAGTGACTTTGTATTTTTATCTAGGGGTTCTTTTTTTGTCTTTTTTCAATTAGGAAACTATGATTTTAAAATGGGAATTTTTTTGGTTCTAAAAATTGTATAGAAACATTGTTTTTTAGATAAATATTATAAATATCTTCTTTATATATAGAAATTCATCGTCACAATGTTTGTCCACTAATAACTTCGAAATTAGTTGACCGATTTTAATGAATTTTTTTTTTTGATTTTGTTTGATTTATTTCAACTTAGTATATAGGATAATTTTTATCGCGTTTATTTTGTATGTTTTATCGCAAATTTAAACATTTATTATGTGAAAGTTATCTAGATCTTTAGGTACTGTAAGTTTTCAATAGATGGTGTTGTATTTCAGTTCAATTATTTCAATTTATATATTACATAACATTACTTATTCTATTTTTTTTTGTGTATTTTGTTTAGAATTATATCAAATCAACATTTTATAACAAAACCACAGGAACTCTTGGCTGGTGTATCCTGATGATGATAATTTATGAATGATAAAGATGTCACCTTATTCATTAGACAATTTTATTATTATCTAATTTTCCAACAGGAAACTGACACAAATTTCGATAAAAACTTTATCGCGTATCATTAAATATTATCTACAAAAATTATTAACTTGATACAAAAATTGGGGTCAATTTAAAAAAGGGTTTCCCATTTAACTATGACAATTAGATCTAAAACTAGATAAGATAATTAAATAATTTATAAATAAATAGATAATTATAATATGTTTTTTTAATTCTGATTAAAAAAAATTGAGGTTAGAATAGCATCTCACATGATTCATTGGTAAGAAAGAAAGAATTGTGGTAAAACCAGGGGATAAAATAAGAAGAATAAAACCTGGTGAGGGTTGTAGTGGGAATGGGGTGAGTGGGTGGGGGGTTGTTAGAAGGAAGGAGTAGAATTGTCGATGATCGTGCCGATGTCTGTGGGCCGAAGGAACGAGAAGAAGACTCTGGGCCTCGGCAACAACAACAACAACAACAACAACAATAATCGTCCCTGGTATCGGCCGTGCACGCCCGTTATCGCGGTTATCACCGCGTCCGGTCTCTATCGGGTATCTATGCAAATCGTAGCTAATTATATTTAATTAGATTCGAGAGAGAGTCAGGACGGGTTAGAGTAGTACCGTCCGACGATTGGCTCTTGCATTCTCTGCTATCCAATCCTCTGCACCTACCAACCTACCAACCAACCAACCAACCAACCAACAAACAAACAAACAAAATAATAATAATAATAATAATAATAATTATTATTATTATTATTATCAAGAATAATCAAGAATAATCAAGTATAATCAACAACATGAACATGACTAAAGACAAGTTGCACGTTATTATCTATCAGATTTGCAAGTTAATTGTTTGATGTTCTTTGTTTATTTTTTTGTTAAAAGTTTTCAATATTTTTTTTTTTTTTTTGGATAGTTGAAGTATGTTTTTTTTGAGGTATCATTGATTTTTATTGCAAAAAATTAAATTTGTTATACATTGTTAGTTTGAAAAGATTTAATATAACTGGTAGAAATTTAGGTTATTTAGTATTTAAGTTAGGTTATTTAGTATTAAGGTTATTTAGTTTTAAAGTTTGGTTATTTAGTTTTTAGGTTATTTAGTATTTAGGTTATTTAATTTATACTTTTGGTTATTTAGTTTTTAGGTTAGGTTATTTAATATTTGAATTATTTAGTTTTTATATTAGGTTATATTTCATATATTTATTTTTGATAGATAAAAATAACTTTTTAAGAGAATAATAACGTTATAAATATTGTTTATGGTTTTAAACAAATACTTAATTTTATTTCAACTAATTAAATTAATTTTCATTAGAAACAAATACGTTGCAACTCTTTTTATTATTTGTTTTATTCATTCACATTCGCATTTAATTTAAAGTTTGTTTTATTTCGATGAATATTTTAGGCAAAAAGGTATGAAAATAATAATAATAATAATAACAATAATAATATATAAAATAAAAAATGGAGGAGAAAGTTTAAAGAATTTTTACTAGAAGAAGTGAATTTAAACAAAAAAAAAAAAAAAAAAAGAATGTGAGATATCGGTTAAGCATCGGGAACGAATTCGCGTGCTCGATGCGATTTATTAGTCGAATAGTATGGAGATTTTAATTGGTCGACCATTAAATCGATTATGGACCGGTAACGAACGAGGATGCATCGGGGATGGACGCCGGGGATCTTGATTAAAATTTATTACATCCAGAGATTCTATCCTTTTTTTTATCTTTTTTTTTTTTTATTTCATTCCTTTCTTTTTTTATCTTCTTGCCATCTATTTTTATTTTATTTTATTTTTTTTTATTCCCCAAACACCCTCCATTTTTTTTCTTTTTTTGATCTTCCATTTATTTTTTCAAATTAATAAAAAAAAAATTATTTTTGTTATATTAATTATAGAAAATTTTAATTCATTTAATTCGAGATAAATTTTATTTAATTTAAGTTGATTTGAGTTAACTCAATTTTATATTTTGTTTAAATATATTTTTCTACTCTATTAATATCTATTTAATTTTTTAAATAGTTTTATATTTATTTAATAATATTATAACATTTTAAAAAATACAAATAATAATAAATATTTATTCCAATTTGACTTTCATCTTCATACCAAGTTAATTAGATATTTTATTTAATAATTATTACACATATAATCTCAGTTATTAATATTTATTTATTTTATTAAAAAGTTTTATATTTATTTAATAATATTATAACATTTAAAAAATATAAATAATAATAATTATATATTCCAATTTCACTTTCATCATCATACCAAGTTAATTTGATATTTTATTAAATAATTATTCCACATATAATCTAAGTTATAATAATCACTGTCTCTACCTTTTAAATAATATTACAATTATCGTAAAAGGATACGATAATTAATGTTTAAAAAAAAAAATTATTAACTTATCTTGTAAGATAATATTTCTTTTTATAATCTTGTAAGAATCTGTTCGAACATTGTATATACTTTAAAACAAAACCAAAAAAAAAAAAAAACCATCGATTTGATCTCGCCGCCTTCCTCACTCACTCACTCACTCACACTTTCTTTCTTATGGTTTTCTCTGTGATGATGGTGCTAATTAAAATTAGGGTAGACAAGAAAAAGGATACGGTAATTTCCATCGCGTGTGTGTTGTTTATACATGAAACGTAAAACTTGCGAGTTGTTCAACGGTGCGACGAGTTGGTTTAAAGCTTATTAATGCTAACGATTCACTTCGATCCCAATTAAAGTTTTGTATACGTGTATATTCACCAATACACTAACAAAAAAAAACCCTATTCCTTATTCACTAATGTGTTCCATATAATCGAAGAAGAAGATGAAGATAAAATAAAGAGAATTATTTCGAGATATCGATATAACTATGTTCATTTTATCCATTTACTAAACATTCAACTAAACTGGATTCATTTTTATACTTGTGTTATCTTTGTTATTTGTATCTCGAATCGAATGAACACGTCTCAATCGTAATTTTGATCTACTTACTTACTTATTTACACACACACACACGGACACACACATGTACACGTATCATATGCATACATGAATTTATACTTTTATTTTATTTATTGTATCTTCATATTAAATTGCATTATTTTGTTAATTCATGAAATAATTGCAAGTATTTTAAATTATTTTCTATATTACCATCTCCATTATCATATTACCTATATATATATATATATATCTGTGAGTGTTATTATTTCGTTGAGAATTCTGTACACATACATAAATTTTCGTCTATCGTGAAAATTCAGGTTTTCTTTACGCGAATCGTTTCATTTTTAATTAATTCAATGTAATATTATACCTTTGTTATATTTTAAATAGTAAAGAAAGTTTAATTATCGAAGAAAACTCAAACGTGGTGGGTGCAATTTAAATACAAAGTATTAACTAAGCACGAAAGAAAATAAAAAGATGAAGATAGATAGATAGAGCGATAGATAGATAGATAGATAGATAGATATATCGATAATCGATATATCGAAGTCGATAGATCGATATATCGAAGTTCGATAATCGATATATCGAAGTTCGATAGATCGATATATCGACAATCGATATATCGAAGTTCGATAGATCGATATATCGACAATCGATATATCGAAGTTCGATAATCGATATATCGAAGTTCGATAATCGATATATCGAAGTTCGATAGATCGATATATCGATAATCGATATATCGAGGTTCGATAATCGATATATCGAAGTTCGATAGATCGATATATCGACAATCGATATATCGAAGTTCGATAGATCGATATATCGACAATCGATATATCGAAGTTCGATAGATCGATATATCGACAATCGATATTTCGAAGTTCGATAATCGATATATCGAAGTTCGATAGATCGATATATCGACAATCGATATATCGAAGTTCGATAGATCGATATATCGACAATCGATATATCGAAGTTCGATAATCGATATATCGAAGTTCGATAGATCGATATATCGATAATCGATATATCGAAGTTCGATAATCGATATATCGACAATCGATATATCGAAGTTCGATAATCGATATATCGAAGTTCGATAGATCGATATATCGACAATCGATATATCGAAGTTCGATAGATCGATATATCGACAATCGATATATCGAAGTTCGATAATCGATATATCGATAATCGATATATCGAAGTTCGATAATCGATATATCGAAGTTCGATAGATCGATATATCGACAATCGATATATCGAAGTTCGATAGATCGATATATCGACAATCGATATATCGAAGTTCGATAATCGTTATATCGAAGTTCGATAATCGATATATCGAAGTTCGATAGATCGATATATCGACAATCGATATATCGAAGTTCGATAGATCGATATATCGACAATCGATATATCGAAGTTTGATAGATCGATATATCGAAGTTCGATAATCGATATATCGATAATCGATATATCGAAGTTCGATAATCGATATATTAATAGTTCGATGGTTTGATAGATCGATAGTTCGATGAATCGATAGTTAATATAAACCTCAAATGGACCTTTATATAAACGGTGTACACCTTAAGGACCGTCCTCGAAGTATGCAAAACGTGGAATGAATTACGAGGACTGTCCCTGAAATAGCTAAATGTCCTTAAACAATACCCTATATAGGAGAAAATTGTTTTAAAGTAATCAATAAACATATATTTAGGTTGACTAAATCTTGGGTGTATTTTTTTTCAATGATATTTTTAGTAATTTTTTTATTACGTTACATTATTATTATTATTTATTAATATTTATTATTATATTACACTGTATATACATATATGCATATGGACCGTTTATTTTGGAAGTGGCGTAAGTCCAAATTTACAAAAATAATGAGATATCACGTAATTTATGTTTATTTAATGTAAACTTTTATGGATAACTAGTTAATAATTTAATTTCTTAAAAAGTGCCCATATTTTCTACAATTTAAAATTGTTCGGTAAAAAAATTGAGTAACCATTGATATGTAAAACCTTTAATTTTTTCGAAACCTAAAAACGTGGACATACACCACTTTTTAAATATACGGTCCATATATACATACACGTTTAGGTAAACTTTTAGGTTAGATTTTGGGTGTGTTTTTTTTTGTCAATGATATTTTTATGAATATTTTATTAGCATGATCTTATCGATTACATTGATTCATCATATTAGATGCATTTAATGTTATCTTGATGTATCTTCTTACGTTATCTTACTTAAATGTAAAATTATATTCTAAGAATATGAATCATTTAATGAAGATAAGAATTATGAACTGATATTCGTAACATGTATTTTATCTTAATCATCTTTTAAATGAATATAGACATTGCAATCTTATCAGATATTATTAAACAGTTAGTTTTGAATATAACAGTTGTTGATTTACATGATCAATATTATATTTATATATATATATATATATATCATGATAATGATCTAAACCGATTAGGATTAGTTTAAAATCATTATATATCTATAGATAATTATCAATAAATCATATATCATTTTTAACCAATAGAAAAACCAGCATAAACAATTTTTTTATTAAAAAAAAAAAATATTTTTGGTATACTCACACACATGCACTCGTAAAGAAAAACCTTAACCGTTGTCCACCTTGGACGACTATACCATGAAGATACGTAAGAGTTGCATTATAGTTATCTCAAAGATGTGGAGGTGGTTCGAGGACGATAGGGGAGGTGGTACGAGGACGATAGGGGAGGAATGCAAGAGTTGCTTTATCGACGAAGCGTGGGTTTCGTTAGTGCCGTCTCTTTTGGCACCGAGAATGCAGGTGGCTTTATCTTTTTCTTTTACGGAGGCTCTTGCTGCTAACTTCAAGAAGAAAAAAAATAAAACAAAAGAGAAACTAAAAGAATAAAAAAAAAAAGAAGAACAAGAAGAACGAATCGGGATTTACTTTTACTCCAAATAAAAACTTGCCCTTAAAATATTCCCACGCGACATTTCGTTAAGTTTAAATTCACATTTTTTTTTTTTTTGAATTCCTTGAGAGAGGCTAGATTTGGAGGTTAATTCAAAATGATAAACTACAGTAGTCAAATATGACACCATTTTAATTAAAATCAATGCTATTTATAAGATTTTATTTATTTGAATTCTTTGAGGTTATATTTGAGGGTTAATTCAAATGATAAACTACAGTAATCAAATGTAACACTATATAATTAAAATCAATGCATTTTGTAAGATTTTATTTGTGGTTTAAATGGCCCATAGAGGGCTGAATATCCAAATGATAACCCCGGCCCATTAATGGTAATTGATCATTGGCCGATTAATAATAGTTGATCATCGGCCGATTATTGGTAGTTATTATCGGCCCATTACCGGCATTTATTATCGGCCCATTACCGGCATTTATTATCGGCCCATTACCGGCATTTATTATCGGCCCATTACCGGCATTTATTATCGGCCCATTACCGGCATTTATTATCGGCCCATTACCGGCATTTATTATCGGCCCATTACCGGCATTTATTATCGGCCCATTACCGGCATTTAGTATCGGCCCATTACCGGCATTTAGTATCGGCCCATTACCGGCATTTAGTATCGGCCCATTACCGGCATTTAGTATCGGCCCATTACCGGCATTTAGTATCGGCCCATTACCGGCATTTAGTATCGGCCCATTACCGGCATTTAGTATCGGCCCATTACCGGCATTTAGTATCGGCCCATTACCGGCATTTAGTATCGGCCCATTACCGGCATTTAGTATCGGCCCATTACCGGCATTTAGTATCGGCCCATTACCGGCATTTAGTATCGGCCCATTACCGGCATTTAGTATCGGCCCATTACCGGAATTTAGTATCGGCCCATTACCGGAATTTAGTATCGGCCCATTACCGGCATTTAGTATCGGCCCATTACCGGCATTTAGTATCGGCCCATTACCGGCATTTAGTATCGGCCCATTACCGGCATTTAGTATCGGCCCATTACCGGAATTTAGTATCGGCCCATTACCGGCATTTAGTATCGGCCCATTACCGGAATTTAGTATCGGCCCATTACCGGCATTTAGTATCGGCCCATTACCGGAATTTAGTATCGGCCCATTACCGGCATTTAGTATCGGCCCATTACCGGCATTTAGTATCGGCCCATTACCGGCATTTAGTATCGGCCCATTACCGGCAGTTGATCATTGGCCGATTAATGGGCCCAGCAATGGGCCACGTTTTATTCAAATTATTTGCCCATTAACATCATCATAATTTAATAATCTATATATCATCATCTTCAGACAGTTATATATTTCTCTATGTCTGATCCCCCGAAAAATATACCTGACAATACGAAGGATTATACAGATTACAATAAAAAAAACTGCTTGAATAAACAATGAAAGAGAAAGGGATTGAACAAGATAAGAGTCGTCCGTGCGCGCCGAACGCTCAGGAAAGCGGTCCGAGGTAGTTACGTTCAGGCACCAAAAATGTAGTTAGAGACATCGGATCTTTTTGAAATTTTAACACAATATTTCTACATATATATACATTCGAAAAATGTAAAAAAAAAAAAAAAATTTTTTTAAAGTGCAGAGTAGAAGGTCCCCTTAAATAAAATTTACTGTAGCATTTGTTTTATTTATTTATTATTTTGTATAAATTTTGGAAAATTAATTATTTTGTAATTTGTTTGTAGTGTTGTATTTTTAATTTTTTTTAGATTAGGTTAGTACATAATTTTGTTCATCTTCTTACACCTAGTATTATTCATGCCTAGTAATAAAAAAAAAAAACAAAAAAAACAAACATATCTAAATCAAATCTAAAAAATATTATCATAACTGACCATAAAAATTAATTTCAAAAATTTCATATAACATAATAGAGATATCAAAACAAAATTAACCTAACCTCAATAAAAAAACAAAAACAAAAATAATTTAATTCCAATTTAAAAACAAAAATAATTAATAAACCAATAAATATTTGTCACAAATACACAGTACAACACAAACTAATAATAATAATAGTAGTAGTAGTAATAGTAGTAACATGAAATAAACTAATGTTCATTGATTGTGTAATTTGTCGAAATTAATTAATGACCAATCGAAGATTGGACATATTGTACTGCGTTTTATACTGCGTTTAATCGCACCTGCAGTGTGTATCCCCCTTCCACCTTAACCCCCTTTCCTCTAAAAGTGAGAGAGAATCTTTAGATGTATGTGTACGTGTGTTCTATCTTTTTTTTTTTCTTTTTGGTAAAAAGAAAGAGAGAGAGAGAGAGAGATGTTGGGAATGAGTTAAAGGGAAATAAAAAGGGATAATAAGAGTAGTTTGTAACAGAAGAAAAGGATAAGCCCCCCTACCTAAAATAGAAAAGAAAGAGACAGTATGTGTCTATGTGTGTATTCCAACTGATAGAAAGAGAAAGATATATATATATATATGTAGTGGAATATACGGTGCAAACCTAACAAGGTAAGACGACGAGCAACCAATGGCACTAATGACGTTAATTAATTGCACCAAAGACGGCGACCATTCTGTTAAGTTGTGTTGCACTAAGGGAACACGCGAAACCCCGTAAACAAGTTTTGTGTTAAGCTTCACGAGCTTGGGACCACGATCATTTCATTAAGTCGGAAAACCTGCTTATCTTCTTTTTTCTTTTTTTTTTTTATTATTATTTTTATTTGTTTATTTTGTAAACTGATATTTCATTTATAATCATTGTGAGACTCACTAATTTGCCGATATAGTGCGTATACCTACCTTTTTTTTTTTGTATTGTACAATACTAAGTTTAATTATAGGTTTTGAAGTTGTTTAAAATGGTTCAATTTTTGTTCTCATTTAGATAATTTTATTTTTATCTTATTATCTGTCTTAGATATTTAATTTTTATTGTTTGATTTGGTTTAGAAGGTGTTTTTGTAGGTTAGAAATAATTATTTTAAGTTTGTAATATATTTTTGTTTTATTTAATAATATTATTATAATTTTATTAATAATATTTTTCTATTTTATTAATAATATTATTGTATTTTATAGAAAATTATTTAATATTTATTATTATTATTGTAATTATTATGAAATACGAATTTTAATTATTTTATATTTCAATAATTTAATATACAATTATATTTGATACAATAGAAAATTATTACACATTTAATATATATATATATATAGATATTTTTTATTCTTAAAATTCTTCTTAATAATAATTATTATTATAATTATCATAAAATATGATTTATTATGGATAACATATAAGTATTATTTTTCACAGTACCATTAAGGATATCTCGTTTGATCGATTGATAGGATTTTTCTTCTTTTCATCCCTCCCCCTTCATTTCCAACCCCCCTCCCCACTTCTTCTTCTTCTTTTTATTTTATTTTTTTTTCTTCTTTTCTTTCTTTTCTTTCTTTTCTTTTCTTTCTTTCGCAACGTTTGCTCGAACGCAGTCATGTAACACGCAACCGATCGTTTTTCACTTTATCTCACGGTGTGCTACGACATCGTATAAGAAATTCAAAGTGTCAGCGGGTTTAAAAAGCGGGAGAAATTCGATTAGACGTCACCACGTATATCTGCCGAAAGAGAGAGAGAGAGAGAGAAGAACGAAAGATAAGAGGTCAGAGGTCGAAGATTCGATAAGGTAACCCGCATTGTTCCTTGCACGATGTTACCATCCACCTCCTTGTATTCCCCTAACCTCCCTAACCTCCTATTACCATCCCCCCTATCCCTTTACTACACGCCTACTTTTACAAATTTCATTATTATTATCGTAACAATAAAAAAAAAATAAAACAAGTGTTATTAACTAATCAATCTTTAAATCCATTTTGTTTCATCATTTTTATGTTTTTTTTTTTTTTTTTTTTTTTTTTGGTAATAGTATAACAACGAATTAAATTTATATCAATTTGTATCACTGTGTAGAAAGGATTATTGTTAATTCGTTATTTTATTTATTTAAAATAATAATTGAATAAATATAAGTACGATTATTTAAATATTTATCACATATAATTTATATGAACTTGAATTTGGGTTGTTTTTCATTTAAAACACTTAGGTTAGGAGATTTTTTAGGTTAGGAAATATTGTCCAATCGTAAAGGGGAATTTTGATATTTTAATTTTTATGAATTATTAATAAATTAATAAATATTTAATAATTTTATATTTTTTAGTGTCATATTATTGATTATATTTTTATCACATGGTAATTTAAATGAATTTATTTTGATTGTATCTCATATGCAAATTTGTTGGTCAACAAATGCAAAGAGTGGGGGGGGGGGAAGATTTGGGACTTGTAATTTATCCAATCATATTCGAAACATTGAATTTTTTTATCTCATATTATTATCAAATTATTTATGATTATTTTTTTCTTATTTAAATCTTATTCATGGGTATCCAAGTTCGAAGAAGGATCATGGGTGCATACGATCCTTAAAATGTCGTTCGAGATAGCGAGTTTCGATATCGGGGTTGGGTCGTATCACATTTGTATACTTACCATTACACGATCAGCAT
The DNA here is from genome assembly GCF_049000335.1 of Polistes dominula. Lineage (NCBI taxonomy): Eukaryota > Metazoa > Arthropoda > Insecta > Hymenoptera > Vespidae > Polistes > Polistes dominula. The sequence continues at coordinate 1,308,614 of NW_028301061.1, read as the reverse complement.
CATGTTCGATAGCAGAGGAACCTGAGAAAGCAGCACCAGGAGAGACAGAGGGGATCCTGATCGCCTTCGAACCTTCTTCGTTGACTTTTAAACAACTGCATGCAGTTATGCTCTGCGTGCATGAAGATACATGCATGAGTGCATGCATACATGCTTCACATATGTTTGTCAAACACTTTTATACATGAGTTTTATACATGTTGACTAATGTATACTAATGTTATTTTTTTATGATGGTTTTACATATGTTCTCTCGATATCTTCTTTTATTTTTTAGGTTAGAATCACAAATTTCTGGTTCACCAGAAGTTGACGAATTATTTTGGGTTTTTCTTTTAGGATACATTTCTTTTGTTTCTTTTAGGTTAGAATCAAAAATTGGTTTATCAAAACTTGACTAATTATATTTTTTTTTTTGGTATTAATCATTATACTTGTTATTATAATTATCGTTAAACTTATTACTAGACTATATTTGTTTAAATAAATAATAAATTAAATTTATAACCTAATATCAAATACAAAAATACAATTAACTATAATACAACCATTACTAAATTCATATCTTATCACATGGACAACGTAGAAAAAAAAAAGAGAGAACTAAGCGTACGTGCTGCGAAATGAATATTCAGTCTTCGGATTTTTCCATCAATCCCTTTTCTTTTTTACCCTTTAGAGATCCCTTATTTTACCGAAGGGAAGGACAGGTATATAACGCGTATAATATACGCGGATTTTCCTACCAAGAGACACGATCTCAGTCGAATGGATGTAAAAGCTTTCAGGGGTTTTGGTATATTGGGTGAGAAGAAGGAAGAGTAGTAGTAGTAGTAGTAGTAGTAGTAGTCGTAGTAGTAGTAGGAGAAATAGGAGGGGAGTTAGGAGGAGGTGGTTGGAGAGGGTGAGAAAGCACGACTATCGGAAACCTTCGGTCGGACCAATGCCACGACGCCTTTATCGTTTTACAACAGAAAGACGCACATCAGTCAACTGGTATCTCCTCACGGTTGATTTCCCGTGGCCGCGGTGGAATCGTTCTACCCCTTCAACTCCCACCACCTTCTCACCCCTTGGCATCTCTCTCTCTCTTTCATTTGAACCATCTCTTGTCCCCTCAAACACCCCTTCGATTCTCTCCTCGTCGCAGTACACGAAAGCAAACCCAGACCACAGATTCAACCCAGAACCACCACCACCACCACCACCACCACCACCACTACTACCCCCATCACCACCAGTAGAAGCGAAACACGACTCTTCTACCACAAACCACAACCAACCCCTCTTACTACCTCCTACGCCAAGAAGAAGAGGAGACGCAAGGGGGTGCCAATGGTAGGGGGTGGAGTGTAGATAACGGAACGTAGCACCAGGCTCCCCAGTTGGTGGTGGTGCTTGTGGTGGTAGTGGTGGTGGTAGCTTCGCGGTAGTTATGAAAACATATGAAATATATTCAATCTGGACCATGCCGATAACACTGGCCCAACCAACCACCGGCCAACATTCACCACCACCACCACCACCACTACCACCATGTCTCTTTTTTTTTCTCAAACCCCCTCTTTGCTATCATCTTTTTCTTTTCTTTTTTTTTTTTGTTTCCTTTCAGTAAAATCATACTTCCTTCTATTGGAGTTGAAATTCCCTACGAGTTCGTTTAAAAACATTTTGGTGAGAGAACACACTAACACACATGAATACACATCACAGAAATATTATATTCATAATCAAAATGAAAAAATATTTAGGTAAATATTCAAACACGTGTTTTGATACTTTTGTTATATTTTCTATTGCATACATATAAACGTATATTACTAACACACATACACATGATTATATATCACACATGTTATATGTAATCAAAATGAAAAATACCACGTGTTTTGGTGCTTTTATTTTTTGGTATCTTTGTTTTTTTATTATACTATATACATTTGTCAATGAATTTGAACGAGTTAGAAAATAGAATAAGAGAGGATTTCGTCGTCGTCGTTACTTTCCATTTGGCGTAATCGCCATTGGTTTATATCGTCTGTACTCCCACACGTTGTTGGTTGGTTTGTTGGTTGGTTGGTTGGTTCGTTGGTTGTCGACGTTAAACGAAAGGTAACGACGAGTCACCCCGAGTACGATGAAAGAGAGTATGAGAGAGTAAGAGAGAGAGAGAATAAAACGTATCACGTGTCTGTCTGTATGTATATATTTACACATACACATATGTACTTGGGTACGTGTTGGGACTCGCGAGCGCACATTTCGAGAGACAAGGGGTGAAGTGGGGAGTAGAGAAAAGGGGAAAGAGAGCAGCAGCAACCGTATGAGTGAGTGAGAGAATGTATGTGAGAGTAAGAGAGAGAGAGAGAGAGAGAGAGTTAGAGTTTGTTATCGTTATCGCACGACGTGGCCGTGCGGCGATCGCGATAACAGCTCGGCACCGCTCTTATCGGCATGCGGCGCTTTGCTTGCCCCGTACGTATATTCCGTTGCGTCCATTTCAGCTCACTATACTTGCCCCCACCTCTTCTCCTTTCTCCCCACCACCTTCCTCCCTACTCTTCTTCTTTTATCCCCACTCTAAAACGTGTACTCGTATTTTCGCGCCACTTCACGAACTGCCCTGTTTGGACACCGAATTCTTTCTGTTTGAGGTTTCTTTTTGTTTTGGAAGGGGGGGGGGCTTGTTTTTTTGTTTGTTTGACTATTCTTTTTGTTTGAATATACATTGGAGAACGTGGGAGGAAAATTGTCCTTGAAATAAATTACATTTTGGTAATGGAAAGGTGGGAGGAAAGGGACTGTTGTATTTTATTAAGATTTTTGAATTTATTGACATTTATATGACAATTAATTTTAAATATTCTAATTATTATTTAATATAAAATGGGGGTAATCATCTAAACAATCGTATAAATTTAAAAAAATAGAAAAAAAAAGAAAGTAATGACGCGGAATAAAAGATTATATGGAAAAGTGGTGTCTTGGCAAAGATATTTGACCCTTTTTTTTTTTTCTCGTGGACTAACCTTGCTGCGGTGATTTGGCAAGATCGTGAATTCCGATAAAAAACAAAATAAAAAAATGAAACGAAGCTTTTGCAGGTTAACTATATATATATGTATAAGTAAGATCGAGTTGTTGGTAAAAGAGGGTCGACTTAGGTTCTTAGATATCTAAACTAAAAGATTTTGGAGGGGTTGAAGAAGGTGGGAAGGTTGAGGGTGTCTTCTGGTTAGAGTTGAGGAAGTTTCAAGACTATAAACCGTTTCCAGGGTGATCCGTTCGACACTTTTAGGGGATGCAAGGCACGCGACTGCCGCCCCATTGCTCCGTGTTAGTTTTCACATTCACCCCATTCAACCCCTTCCACATTCTGTACCTCCTTTCCCAGTTTTCTCTATCTGTGTCTCTCGTTTCTTTTTCTTTTTCATTTTAGGGGTTGGCTCTTTGCCACAAATTGAAAATAACCAATCGCATTTACGTTTTCCTTTTTATGTATTTGTACGTGTATGTGTGAACGTGTATTTTGACATACGTAATGTTATATAGAGAATTATATTATTTGTTTTATATAATATGAACATAATTTAGTAACTTTAATATTTCATTTTATGGTGATAAATTTTTCATTAATGAATATGTATGTATTGTATTATTTATATATTAAAATTTAATATATTATTTATTTTATTATATAATTTATATATTAAAATACCATATATATGTATATATAATATCTTAATATATGTAAATTACGTGACACGCTGTTTGTCCGCAATGAACTCCTAAACTACTGAACCGATTTTAATAAAATTTTGCACACTGTGTGCAGTTTCATTCAACTTGAAAGATAGGATAGTTTATATCATTCTAACAGATGGCGGTACAAGGTAATTCGTTGACTTAAAGACGTGTGTATCGAACTGATTGTGAGCCACAGTAACGCGTGGCAAGGCACCCCTAGTTATTTAAATATATTTAATACCATTTATATATTATTTATAAATTAGACAAATTTTTTTATTTAATTTATTATTGAAATATCGAAGCATAGTTTGCATTATTTTTTTTTTAATTAAATTTCATTTACCATATCTTATTTATTTATATAATTTATATTTTATATAACTCTATACAATCTTATCATTTTCTAATTAATAACAAACTTTTTAGTTATCAAAAAAATAATACTCAAAAAAAAAAAGAATATCCCTAGAAACACATCACAAGAAAAGTATTAACAAAAAAACCCTGTACATAAAAACAAAAACAAAAAAGAAAAAAATATAATCGAATAAAAAACAATAGAAAAAGAAAAGAAAAACGTTGAATTAACGTGGAAAAAAGGATCGAAGGGCCACGAGGAAGAGAAAGGAAAAGGGAAAGGGGAAAGAACTGAAACTAGGAGGGATGAAAAAAAAGAGAGATGAAAGATAAAGAATACAACACAACAGCAACAAAATAACCGGACTATAGGGAAGATAGAAAAAGTATCGATCGTGTTTTTTTCTTTTTTTTTTTTTTTTTTGAAGTCGTAGGGATATATTATCTCAAAACGATATCTCATCTAGATTATATATTTCCGTAGATCGATGGAAATAGATAAAATAAAAGAGAGAGAGAGAGAGAGAGAGAGAGAGAGAGAGAGAGAGAGAGAATCCCACTAGAGGACTAGATCGACTACCGAGATCGGTTTAGAAAGGTAGGTAGGTAGGAAGAAGGGAGGTTAAAGGAAAAAGGGTGGTGTGGTGGTGTGGGGAGGAAAAAGTGGAAGGGGGTGAGTTTGATAAAGATCTTCGATCGATTAACGCCTTTTCGAGATAACGAGGAACCCAGTCGCGAGATAATGTTGCTGAATATACCGATAATAAACGCACCTATTGCGATTACTCCTCCCCCATTCCGTTTATGCACACATATGTGTATGTATATGTGTGTATATATATGTGTTTATGTGTATACTTGCCTGCCAGTTTTCCTACCACTGTTTTATACACACACACATATATATATATATATATGTTATATATAGATAGATAGATAGATAGATAGATGCATAAGATATATATATGTATATATGTATATGTGTATGTAGATAGATATATATCGTAGTATATAAGCGGAACTCGCTCGTGTTACAAAGATACGATCTCTTGACGGTATTGGCCATCGAAGCAAATCGATTAATTGAGAACGAACGCGTTTCGATCGACGCCACGTTAAACTGACATCTAAAAACTAACTCGACCGTATGATTCTCAACTAGTCTAAAAGTATTTTCTTTTTTTTCTCTCATTCTTTCTTCTTTTAACCCTTTTCCCTATCCCATTTTTATATTCTTTTCATTTGATTTTTCATTTCGTTTGACAGAGATCGAATGAGGTTAGGTTATGTCATGGATCTCTCTTTTGGGTTTGAATTTTTTAATTTGTAGATGATTAATTTAGTCTTTTTTTTGTTTTACCCCTTTTTCTTTCACCATTTTCTTTTTCTTTTCTTTTTTTTTTTTATTTGCTTTGATTTGGTTTGACAGAGATCGAATGAGGTTAGGTTATGTCATTGATCTGTTTTGTGTTGGATACTTTTTTAATTTGTTCTTTTTTTTCTGGTCATATTGATTCAGATTTGTTTGATAAATAATTAAAATTATTTAGAATGGTTTTAATATTTAGCTGGGCTGATATTTTCATTCATTTTGTTATCATAAAAAAAACTTAACCTAACCTAAAACAGACCACACACACTTTTCCTTTCTTCTTTTATAACAAATTGTACATACGATTGTACAACATTGATTTGATAAATAATTAGAATATTTTGCAATGAATTTCAATATTTATTTTCATTCATTATATCATAAATAACTAAACCTAACCTAAAACACGCCACACACTTTTCCTTTTCTTCTTCTACTGTTGTTTTTTTTTTTTTTTCATATTCGTGTTGAAATATTCATTCAATGAATAATCAAACATGAATGTACAATGAAAGTGATACCAAATGAAATAAAAAAGTAATAAAAACAAAATAAAATAAAATAAAATAAAATAAAATGAAGTAAGAAATTCTCTTAACCTAAAAATAAGATCTTATCATATCATCTTCGTAGTATCTTTGCTAAAGAAATTCGATCGGTACTACAATAAAAAGTTGACCGACCAATAACAACGAGGACAAGATGGAGAGTATCGAATTTCTCATCAAGTTTTAAATTTATAATCATTTTATAGAAATAATTCAAGAAACGGGGAGAATTAGGTGAAGATCGAATTATTGTCATCGTCTTTTACGATACTTTTATCATTTTTTTTATTTGTAATTTAAATCAATCAAATACTATAAATAAATGTTTATAAAAATAAATAAAAGTATGAAGAAAAAAATTTTTCATTTATGTTTTCTTCATAAAAGAAAATGTCCACAAGTATATTTATATACGATTTTTATATATTTGAAATTATTGAAAAAAAAAAAATTCTCAAGTCAAATTCGTTTCACCGTACTAATATGGGAAAGGAAGGTTTGACGCTTACATTAAATTTGGCACGCATGGATGCGTGTTATGCTCGGCGACACGTCCAAGTGACTTTTCATCCGACGACATTATCTCTCGATTATTATTATTATTATTATTAATATTATTATTATTATTATTATTATTATTTATCTCTTTTTATTTTTGTAATTTTTCTTTTCTTGTTTTTTTTTCTCTTTCAATTCATTCGCATATTCATAAACCCTTTGACTTATTCTGTCCCACGATGAATGTTTACACATTTTTTTGTGGGTTTTTTTTTTTTTATTATCATCTACGATATATTTCAGTCTTATGAAATTATTGATTTTATTTTTTATTTATAATTTGTATTTTAATTTTTGTCAATTTTTGTCTAATGTAAAAATATTTTTAAGTTGTGCAGGATGTTGTGTCAAGGTATTGCATATGATTTGCATTTTGTTGCAACACATTCAGTAGGTTTATACAAATTACAATTTAATTTTATATTCCATGAGGGTTTTTTTTTTTAAATTATTTAAAATTTATTTATATTTATTTATTATTATATTAATAAAATATTCAAAATACTTTCTAACTTGTTTAGTGTAACATTGTAAAAGTATTGCACATGATTTGCATTTTGTTGCAACTGCAACATATTTAGTAAGTTGTAAAAAATTATTTTTAAGGTTTTTTAAATTATTTAAATTTTATTTATATTAACAACATACAAATTATTATATTTATTTATTATTATATTTACAAGATAGTAAAAATACTTTTTCTAACTTGTTTACTATAACATTTTAAAAGTATTACACGTAATTGACATTGTATTGCAACACATTCTACAAATTTATACAACAATTTTACAATATCTTAATATTTAATTAATTGCAATTAATTTACAACTGTATTGTGTAAAATAAAATCATGTAAAGATACACACACACACACACACATAAAAATGAACAAAGTTAAATAAAGGAAGCATTCGTATTAGGAAAGATTTGAGATGAAATATCGTTGGTAGTAACAGGTGGCGTGATTACGTGTTTTAACGAGTGGGAGTATATATATATATATACATATCTATATACATATCTATATACATACATATACATATATATATAGTAGTCTTAGAAATAATATATACGAAGTAGTTTGAAACAAGACGTGCAAGCGATTAGGATACTTGGTAAATATACTTCCTTACTGAAGATACCAAAATGAAAATGAACAAACAAACAAACAAACAAACAAATAATCAAACAAACTTATTTGATTGATCATCGATCATTCATAAAAAAGATCACGATTGGTTTATTCAAATTTTCATATATTAATTTATCTATGCATTTTATCTATTCTATGTAACACTATAAAGTTTCGTGTTCGTGTGTATGAATAAAAAGAAGAAAAAAAAGTAGATAAGAATCCAGTTTTAATGAATGTGTTCCATTAGAAGGAAATAAGAGTAGGGGATACAAAACCAAAAAAAAAAAACAAAAAAAAACCTAAAAATATCTACGGGATTTATTTGAATTCATCGATGTTTCTCGTTCTAATTATCAACGTGCTTATTTCTTACCCCATTATTATTTATCTAATTCATAAGTCATAATTAACGATAAGTATCAATGAAAATGTTTAGTTTGTAATATAGTAATTGGTTAAGAAAGGTTAATAGATAATATCATTGATTTGTATCTAATTAAAATTGACAGTTAGTGTGATAGATGAGAAACAAGACACTTCTTACCTACTTCAAAAAAAAAACAACCTCCACTCCCCCTTCCCCTTCCCCTCAAAAAAAAATTAAAACAACACCTCATCGTTAATGAACGAATAATCCTAAAAATAAAATTTATTTTTTTATTACAAAAAAAAAACAAACAAAATACAATGATTGACAATTAGTTCAATTATTTCATATAAATAAAGAAAAGAAAAAAAATGTAGGTACCTTGTAATCGGTCAAATGTTATAAAACACATTGACGTTATCGTGAAAAAAAAAAAAATAAGATGAAAGGGTTGTGTAACAGTGTTGGTAATCTGATGCGATTGAATGATAGATAAAAAAGGGGAGAAAAATATTTTCTTTTTGTAAAAGTTGTATATATGAGGAATAGATGAAGAAGAAGAAGAAGAAGAAGAAGGAGGAGGAGGAGGAGGTTTGTAAGTGTGTAACCTTTCTAAAAGCAAACGAAAAGCAAGATTATCAGCAACGAACTGGCAGCCACCCATGGGTACGTCATTTCTATACGGTTCTATCAGGATTAGAACGTTAATCATTAGATTTATCTTTCGAACCGTTCTCCCCTAGCGTCAATTATAATTCCAGTTTGGTAATCTATCGATAAAGCTTTACGTCTATCTTCGTCCCACGTATTCTTCAACCTTACCTTACCAACATATAACCATATATATATATGTATTTAATACATATGTAATATATTTTGTATTATTTTTTAATATTATTTCAATTATTTTTAATGTTGAAACAATATACAGCAGAGTGTTCACATATTTATCAAAATTATTTTTTTAATATAATTTAAATTTACAAAATTTAATTTAATTATTTTTATTTGTAATTTTTGTATTCATATGGAATATTAATAGAAATTAATTTTTTTTCAACAACTTTATATATATATATAATTAATAATTATTAATATTACTGTAATTGGAGTATACCAAAATTGTAGTTTAAATTTACAATAATTAATTAATTTATTTTTATTCTTATTTGTAATTTAAATTAATAATAATTAATTATATTACATAAACACAAATATTACCATAGTATATTATTTTAAAATTCAAACCAAAATAAAAAACACAATGTTCACATAAATTACTTAGTAAAATTATTTTTTAATTTAATTTATAATAATAATTATTATTATTATTTATATAAACAACATTAAGATAATTGAAATACATCATTTAAAATTTTCATTTAAATTTATAATAATTAATCAATTTATTTTTATGGATCAAGCTACGATACAACTTGTACATCAATGTACACAAATATGAGACCTGTTCATACTTTTTTTTAGTTTCACCATATATATTTTTATTACACATTAATATACATACACACATATACATGGTACATCATATATGTAAATAATTAAACTGAGAACTGGTGTAGATTTTTTTTTTTGACTCATCAATGATTCCGATCTTATCTTTTATGTTTCTTCATTCCTCATCATCACTAATAATAATAATAATAATAATAATAAAAATTGACTGAATAGAAAACACAAAAAATATTTAAATATATACATATACATATATATAGTCATTGAACATAGATAAAATTAATGAAAGAAAGAAAGAAACTTGAAAAAAGTGACGAAAGGGGATAGAAGTGTGTGGTGGGGGGTTATAGTTGGGTCAGATGAGATTGTAGGCATATCAGTAGACCGTACCTTATCATACTACGATGATAACACTTTGACGCCCCCAGATCATTTGATAACCACGTTATCGACATCGGCCTCGTCCATCGGTCATCGTTGCCCTGTTACGACCTCATGGAAAAAGACCAGATCTTAACATTGATTCTCAAACTTTATGTTTGAGATATTATTTCTTTCTCATTAGGTTGTTAAGTTTTATTTCTATTCAAATTTCTACCTTTTTTTTTTTCATCCTCCTCATTGTTTTTTTTCATTATTTTACTTAAAGTATAGTTTCAATGTTGTACGTTCATATTTTTATGCTGTTTGATTCAATTTTCAATCAAATTTATAGGTTAGAATTTATCAAAATGACCACCATCTTAATTTCTTTCATTTATTTTACATGAAATATTCTGTGAAATATTTCCCATTCTTTTTTATATTATTATTATTAAAATAAAATCAGATCATCAAAAACATCGATTTCGAATAATCTTCGATGACATTTTGAGTAAAAAAAAAAAAAAAAACAAAAAAAAAAAAGAAAACGAATAATGGCCGCCTTTAATAATCTTTTCAGTCAAAGTTCGAGATATATTTCACGGATAATCTTGTTCCAGGAAATATTTCCAAATATTTAATCATATCGATACTTATATTAAGTTACAAAAATATCTACACATGTTTTAAATAAAACATGATATTAATTATAATTGATAATAATAATCATTTTATAACAAATATGAGTGTCAAAATATGATATCGAATTGTACATGTAATCAACGATACGCCATTTTTTTTCTCAATATGAAACAACGTTAGTGATTGGTCAAGTTTCTTGAGTTCAGAACAAAGGAAACAAAAAGAAAAAAAAAAGGCGGGAAAATTGAATTCATGTTTTAAAATCAACGTATCTTTCACTCGATTTTTTCGCGTCACCGATGTATAATACAATCTCATTTGAGAATAAATTTATTGTATTTCCTTTTTTAGTTTTACGATCAAACGAGAGTGTAAGAAAACATTGGGGACTTTCGAAAGAGAGGAACGCGCACGATCTCCGCTTTCACCTTTTTCGATCGATGATCGTCCATATTGATTCGCGAGTAGTATGTTTCCTTTTTTTTTTTTTTTTCTTTCAACAAGGAATGAATGAGAGAAAGAAAGATGGGTGGTAAAGGGTGCAGAAGAAAAAGAAAAAAAAGAAAACGAAGAAGAAGGTGGTGTGAGAGAGAGAGAGAGAGAGAGAGAGAGAGAGTGAGCTTCTGCTGGGTTGGGGTGAGGGGGGATGATTTTTGTAGAAAGGTTTGGATAGTCTTTGGATTTCTCTTTCGAATGTTCCTCTTCTTCATGTCCGCGCGCGCGCGCGCGTATGTGTGTGTGTGTGTGTGTGTGCACACGTATCCCGAAAGAACAGAAGGATTCAAGCGCGTACCGAAAACTGGTTCGTGCGGCATCAGATTGCTAAGATAGTCGAGTTTTATGCGAGCTCCGTGATATCGTTCGGTCCCATCGCGTCGGATGACTTTCCTGCGAATTCTTTCTTTCCCATGGCTTTCCGATACGAACGAGAAGAAAGAGGAACAGGAACAGGAGGAGAATGAGGGTTGGGATGAGGATGAGGAGGAGGAAGAGGATGAGGATGATGCCGGGGTTTGGTAAAGAGAATGAGAATGAGAAAGAAATATATAAAAGGCGTCAGGGCCGCACGAATCGGAGGAATTGGTGGAATCGGACCATACCAATAATATATATACATATATATAATTGAGATTGTCACTAGATAGTTACTAGGTAACTATATATTATATTATTAGGTAATTATTATTATCCAAGTATAGTAAGTTAACTTCAAATTAAATTCGTGGTAATGAAATGCAATCAGGGTCATTTGAATAAACCAGGGTAGTTTGATCGAATTTTTTTTCTAAAAAAAATTACAATACACTCATATGAGAATAAATGTTAAACTTATGGGGGTGGAATGGCGGCGGGGGAGGGGGGGGGTGAAATTGGGTGAGAATAAAATTTATCTTACTATTAGTTACAATTATTGTTTCAATCGTGTCATAAGTTTGTTAATTGATGGCGGGGGGTGTTGGTAAAAGGGGATGGAAGAAGAAGGAGACTGTGAGCTTCCCTCCCCCCCCCTCCACTCCTTTTCCCATCCCCGATCAAATTGCGAACGAGCGTAAACAAGCGGTCGAAATTAACCTTCCAATTTCTGCGGCTTGTTGCTAAATAATCGATTGCCTGGGCGGCAAAGTCCGTGCCGCTTTTGCGGTGGTGGTGTCGGTGCTTTCAGTGTTCTGCAACAGGTGTGAGAATCGTATAGTCCATGTTACACGATGCATTTTTATCCCCTTCCCCTATTCCTTCTCTTTTACTCTCACTAAACACTCTTAGTAATCCTATTTTACTCTCTCGTATCATTACAAGTATCGTAATCATATTATAGCAAATTTGTTGTAGTAATATTATCAATATTTGTATGAAGATGTTAGGTTAGGTTGATTTTAATCATACTAATTTTGATAGTTAACTTATGGTTTTTATTTATTTAGTTTTTTTTTTTAAAATAGAGGGGTGGTGGTAAGGGTAATATTTAATATTAAATATTGTAATTATTGCAATTTGTTTTACCAATATTTTAATGATATTATTAGCACTGTTTTGACTAACCTAACTTTGGGTGCTAATTTAGAGTTTTTATTTCTATTTTTTTTTGTTTAAAAGTAAGAGGGTAGTGCTGAGAGGGTAGTAAGGTTAATAATTAATATTAAATATTGTAATTATTGCAATTTGTTATATAAATATTATCAATATTTTTATAAAAAGATTAACACAGTTTTGGTTAACCTAATTTTGATTACTAACTCAACCACATTAGATTACTAACTTAACTCATTTTTATTTTTTTTTAAGATTGAGAGGATGTTGGTGATAGGTTGCGTCAGTGATAAATACAACTACAAAAGCCAAAATATTTTGTATGAAACGTTTTGAACAATCCTGACGCAACCCTGATGAGATTGAATGAAAGAAATGTTGAAAATGGGTTTTTGTTTTATATTGTCAAGTGATAGAAAATTGGAATAAAAACGTTGACAGGTTTTGTATAATATATGGGAGATAGAAGAGGAAAAGAAGGAGGAGGAGGAGGAGGAGGATGTGGAGGTGGAAAACGCATCGTGTAAGTGAGACCGATCAATGGCGGGATAAGCCGCGCCAACTATTTCGAGTTATAGCCCGTGGAGAGAGTTACGGGCCGCTCGTGGGATTTATTAATCGTTCCAACGACTAACCACCAACCGTTGCTTCAATATTTTTTTCTATTTTTTTTTTTTTTTTTTAACATCTCACTCTCTTTCTCTCTCTTTCTCTCTTGAAACGAGTCTCTTCAAATCTTCGTTGAAAACCCACGTGTTTTCACGTGCTAAACAACCTACACACACTACACACACTTGTGTTAATTAACAAGTGTACGTAAACTCTTATGTACTTTTATTCGAAATGAATTATTTTTTATTCTTTTTTTTTTAAAGCTTTCATGATTGATCAGATAAATTTTGTTTATTTATAAATATGATTTTTGTATGTTTATTTAATTTAAATAAACATTGATTGATAAATTGGATTAATCAAATGACTCACATTAGTTTGACTTTGGGTCAACCTGTGTTCATAATATTTTATATTATATTATTTATAATTATGTTATATGTTTATATTTAAAAAAAAATAAAATATAAATTATTTAAATAAAAAATTATATAAAAATCATATTTATATTAAATTATACCTAATAAAAGTGTTAACCAATCTGTTAATTTGAAACAACGTATGGGGTGTAATGGTTCCAGAAATGATTTCAATATAAATACTGCAATTGAAATAAAAAGAAAAAGAAGACAAGAAAGTGGTTTTAAGGTTAGGTTTAGAAGATAGGGGTTGTAATGTTTAAGGAAAAAAAAAAAAAAGGAAAAAAATTGTTTCATGTATTAAGAACATAATTCGAGAAGAGAGGTGGTGGACATCGATTGAAAAGTATAATGAAAAAGATGGTATCCAGTTCTATGAGGTCTCTCACAAGCAGAATATATTCGTTAAAACGTGCATCGATGATTATGAGATTATGGAAGAACGTTATGCGAGTTCATCGCGTTGGTCGTGCATGCCACTACCACAAACTACCACCACCATCACTTATAATACAAACACACAATCATATAACAACCATTACCACTATAAACCCATTCACCAACCAAACTAACTACACAACTACCAACCACACAACCATACGCGCGTCGTTTGATGAATCGCCATAGTGCACGCGATTCAAAGAATAACACGCGATATCACGCGAATGATAACATCCTCCTATAGATAAATATTTTCTAACTGATAAAAACCTTTACGAAAATGACCGAAAATACATTTCTTTCTTTCTTTTTTTTTTTTTTTTTTTTTTTTGTAAAAACCAACAATGTTAGTTAGTTCATCAAATGTCTCTTTCAAAATTCTATATATATTTCTTTTTATATATATAAAAATTCATCGTCACAATGTTTGTCTACTAATAACTTTAAAATTATTTAACCGATTTTAATAATTTTTTCTTTTTTATTTTGTGTTATTTATTTCAACTTAGAATATAGGATAATTATTATCGCGTTTATTTTGTATTTTTTATCACAAATTTACGCAGCAACAAAAATCTTTATATATGAAAATTCATCGTCACTAATAACTTCGAGACTACTGAATTGATCTTAATGATTTTATTTTTATTTTGTGTGATTTAATTCAACTTAGAATATAGGATAGTTTTTATCGCGATTATTTTGTATTTTTTATTCCAAATTTAAAGATTTATTATGTAATATATATCTTTATATATAAAAATTCATCGTCACTAATAACTTCGAGACTACTGCACCGATCTTAATGAATTTTTTTTTATTTTGTGTGATTTTTATCAACTTAGAATATAGGATAGTTTTTATCGCGATTATTTTTTATTTTTTATTGCAAATTTAAAGATTTATTATGCATAGGTTATCTACATCTCTTGGTACTGTAAGTATTCGATAGTTAGCGCTGTATTATTCAATTATTTCAATTTCTATATGACATAACCTTCCTTTTTCTATTTTTTTGTATTATATATTATTATTTTATCTTTCTCTCTCTCTTTTGTTTTTTTTTTTTAATTACTCATTTAAAACAACACAAATCTTAAAATGTGATAATAAAAATAACTAATGTGAAAGAATATAATCATCTCATTGCAATAGAACTGTAAAAAAATGCATTATCTCGCCTGTAAGATAAAAAATAGATAAATTGAAATCTTTTTGGAAAAATTCCTTACAGACAACAAAAAAAAAAAAGGAAATATGATGTAAGAAGATAATTTACAATTGCGATTGTATTATTAAGAAAAAAAAAAATAAAAATAAAAAAAAGAAGAGAAGAAAATGCATTTTTAAACGTAGTTTTTCTTGGACAAATATAAAAATAAAATGTGTTCATATACATATACATATATATGTATACTTGTATATATCGTGAAAGATAAGGAAACGTTTGTGCGACTTGTCGAACGAATACGATGCTTATCATCGTTCGAGTGACAATTAACGATCTTAAACTCGACACGTTGCTGCGAGTTTGCTTATCGCTTTTTAACTGAAGAATAAGTTCTTTATGGTTGTGTGTTATCATCATCCATACGTTATTATTATTATTTTTGAGAAATTAGCATTGCCGAGAAAAAAAAAAAGAAAAAAAAGAAAAAAAAAGAATCATTTCTTTGCAAAATTTTTCTTTGTCCCCTAAGGACTTGCAACA
This sequence comes from Polistes dominula, assembly GCF_049000335.1. Taxonomy (NCBI): domain Eukaryota; kingdom Metazoa; phylum Arthropoda; class Insecta; order Hymenoptera; family Vespidae; genus Polistes; species Polistes dominula. Next base: position 1,292,838 of record NW_028301061.1, on the reverse strand, counting down.
CAATTAAAATTATAAAATAATGAAATTAATCATTTTATTATTATAAAAAAAAAAAAAAAAAAAAATATGATTAAGTTCACATCTTTAAGTATTCATTTAATTTTATCATTATTATTATTATTAATTATGTTAACATATATTCATGTATATTTTTAATAATATTAAAATTATTATGTATAAAATAATTGTATTGATATGAAATTTGATATTAGAAAATTATCAATGTTTTTATAAATTTATACTTGAAATTATGTTTTTGTAATTTACATATATATCTACAGATATATGTATACGATATTAAATGTGTATGTATATGTATACACGTTCTTTATTCGATTTTGTCGCGATGAGCTTACGCGGTAAAGATTAGGATTCATTCGTTGGCCTTGCGATAAACTTTATGTTGCGAGTGATACCAAACCGATACGAAACGCATATAACATTTTTAACCTTATCGTGCCAAAATATGCGATAATTTTTTTTTTCTTTTTTTTTTTTTTAAATGCTTTTTAACAAACAAAAAGAAAAATGATACATTATCCGTAATTTCTTATATTTTCCTTATTATTAATTTTTTTTTATTTCTTACTAAATTTATTTTATTTTATTTTATTTTATTTTATTTTTGTTTCAATCGGTAAAAATTTATTCTCTATTTTTTTTGTTGTTTAATTTTTTTGACCATGAATGAATAATTTAAAAAAAAAAAAATACATTCATCTGCAGTAACATTGTTGCACAAATTGCATTGCATTATTTTTTATCGAATTTTTTTGTTTTTTTGATTATTATTTAATTTAATTATTAATTGATCAATTGGAAAAAAAAAACAAAATAATGCAATGAAGAGTAAATTAAAATTACAAAATGTTATTTGGTTATTGCATTAATTTATATTTGCATTTTATTATTATTATTATTATTATTATTATTATTATATTCTTCTATTATTTTTTTTTCTTTCAAGTATGTTTGACACGCGATAGTAATTAGCTCGTTCCGCATTAATTACGTCCATATCGATTCTACTGGACGACTGGATACATATTTAGCTCGTGAACTAGATAAGAGATTTTTCATCGATCAACTCACTCACTCATATACACTCACACACACTCTCTTTCTATTTATCTATCTATCTATCTATCTATCTATCTATCTATCTATCTATCTATTTATCTATCTATCTATCTCATAGATGTCAGGCGTTTGAATTGCGAACAGTGTTTACCCGATTAAGTATCGAATAGCCTATACTATTGCTAGAAAATCGATCATTTTCATTCACGTTGATGATCAATAATGTTATTGAAGTTTTCATTATTTTTTTATTTAATATTTTAATATTTTTAGATGGTATAACAATGATAACATGTATGATGTAAACATAAAATAGAATAGAAATTAAAAATCGATAAAATAAGATCTTTAGAAATTGTCTTTGATAAAATCAAGTCTTTAAAAATCTTTGAAAAGATAATATTAAATAGAAAAGATTTGAAATACAATTTTCATCGTCATCAAGTTCATCGTCAAATGCAGCAACAATGTACAAAATAAAAGAAGAAGAAAACTACGTAAAAATAAATACAGAAAAAAATAATATAAAATAGGAAAGGTTTAGTGGAATACAATTTTCATCGTCATCGAGTTCATCGTCAAATGCAGCAACACAAACACAAAAATAAAAAGAACAGCTACGTAAAAATAAATACCAATAAAATAATATAAAATAAGAAAGGTTTAGTGGAATACAATTTTCATCGTCATCGAGTTCATCGTCAAATGCACAACAATGTACAAAATAAAAGAAGAAAAGCTACGTAAAAATAAATATAGAAAAAAATAATATAAAAAATATGAAAGATTTGGAATGCAACGAATGATCGTGATCGGAGTCATAGAGTCATCTTTGTAGAGAGGATGAAATCTCATGCGTGGTGTTGCACCCGTAGTTGCAACCCTGGAACGATGTAACGCTCGAGGCTGTATGCGTTGCGATCCCGTATCTCTCGTTACACTTATGCAACATGAGATTTATTGCCGATGATTATGCGCGGATGGAAGTACTATGTGGTTCACTAGAAGAGGAGGAGTAGGAGGAGGTGGAGGTTGAAAAGGTGGGGTTCTCTCTCTCTCTCTCACTCGCCCCCGGCTAACTCTCGACCAGGTTCGAGATATCGAACGAATGCTATCGATTGACGTGGCCACGTTCTGTCCTCGATATATCCTATCGATTGTACCACTCTCTTCTTTCTCTCTCTTTTTCTTTTTTCTTTCACTCTTTCACTTTCTTCCGTCTGTTTCAAGCAGATAAGCGTGAACGAAATTGCTGGAGGGGGCGGGGTGAAAAGGAAGGGAAAACTGGTGGTAGTAGTGGTGGTTTGTTAATAAACTTTTGTATAATATAATTAAAAAAATATTTTTTTTTTAAATAATTTTCTTATCTTGTTTTTTTCTTTTTTTATGATTGATGGAGTTGAAAGAAGAAACACAAAATGAAGTTGAAGAAAAAACACACACATAATCTCGTGCAAAAGATCAATCGATTTTTCATGCGATAACTTAACATCGTTAACTAACGTTCTGCTTCTATTTCTCTTTATCTCATTCATTCTTTCCTCTCTTCTCTCTCTCTCTCTCTCTCTCTTTCTCTCTTATGAATTCTTCCTAGAGTTGTAGTAGTAGTGCCAGGAGCATTTCGTAGTCGAGACGACGTTTTATCGTGTCGTGCGATCGGTGAAACGGCACCTCGACGATAATTGTGAAATATTAATAATAACGAGGAAAGGGCTCACTTTATTTCTCTCTCTCTCTCTCTCTCTCTCTCTCTTTCTCTCATACACAAACTTACATTCACTCTTTCTCTCTTTCTTTCTTTCATGGCGCAACGCGCATCCAACGAAATCGCACGATCGTCGATCACGACGAGAAACACGAGTCTTCCTTATCTTCCTCTTCTTCTTCTTCTTCTTCTTCTTATTCTTATTCTTTTGATTCTTATTTTTTGATTTCTTTTTTTTCTTTTCTTCCAATGAAGATCGTTACACGAGTTTATCTCTCACTTCAATTCGAATAAAACTAATGTGAGTAATATATTTTATAATAAATTGTACGAAAAATGTACAACTAAAAATAAAACACATTTAACATACATGCATGTATTTATAAAGAAATAAAATTAACAAATAATTAATTAACAAAGTTGATTAAATGTTTGATTAACAAGGATTCTATATCATCTTATTGAAAAGTTCTTAGCCTAGTACAAAAGTAAGTTGAAAAGTTCTGAGCTTCTTAGCCTAGTACGAATGTAAGTTGAAAAATTCTGAGCTTCTTAGCCTAGTACAAGAGTAAGTTGAAAAGTTCTGAGCTTCTGAGTCTAGTACAAGAGTAAGTTGAAAAGTTCTGAGCTTCTGAGTCTAGTACGAGAGTAAGTTGAAAAGTCCTGAGCTTCTGAGTCTAGTACGAGAGTAAGTTGAAAAGTCCTGAGCTTCTGAGTCTAGTACGAGAGTAAGTTGAAAAGTCCTGAACTTAATACGAGACTAGGTTGAAATGTTCTGAGCCTAGCACGAGAGTGACTTAAAAAATTTGGAATCTTAGTAATCAGTTGAAAAGTTCTGAGCCTAGTAAGAAAGTAGGTTAAAAAGTTTTGTGTCCTATCACAAGATAAGTTGGTTTTGAAAAGTTTTGAACTCAGCAAGAGTATAACTCGAGAAAAGTTTTGAGTTTGGAATTTAAAAAATGTTGAAGTTAATCAGAACATATGGAATCCCTTGTAAGATTACAATGCATAGCACAGATTACATTTGAACATATCATTAAATATTACATTTCATCTTCAATGAAGAAAACTAAACAAAAATACTAATCAAGGTATGAACAAAAAATATATAAAAATATAAAGATTGAAGGAAGTGATGTTTTTTACATAGAATTTCAAATTTTGAAGTATACAGTAAGATATTACTATTACTATAATATATTTATATATGTGTACAAACCACCATGGTAGGTATTACGAGTTGAGAATATTTTTAGTGTGGGTCGAGGACAATGCGTGGTCGTTCAACAGTTGGAACGTGTGTGTATGTGTTTCTTATTGAATAATGGTAAACCCATGTCAATCTTATTCCATATAATACAACAACGATTGTAAAGTGTTAACTCGAGTGGGCCCAACTAACCCCCATAGAAAAAAAAGAAGAAGAAAAAAAGTAAAAGATATATAAGTGATATTATACTGATATATTCGTGACTCATTCGAGGAAAGATCATTTGACAGATAAAACAAATATTCTTGATGTCCTGTATGTTAAGATTTATCTTATCCAACATTTCGAACTTACTCACTCACTCACTCACTCACTCACTAACTCACTTACTCACCATCACCATAAACACCAATCAGGATTACAAACTTCCTTTCATTTCTTCTTCTATTTTTATCTTTGTCCTTCTCATCTTATTAGATCGATAGAACGACATTAGATAATGTTGAACGTTTATCTATTATATCCTGACGAATAATACTATTTCCCAACTGACGTACCAACCTCTTATCATTTTTTTTTTTTTTTTATTCAGAATTCTTGTCCCAAAGCCACGTCGTTTTTCCAATTCGAAAAATCGAAGGAAGAAAATTTCAAATGGTGTCCATTTTCGTTCAGATAAAAAAAAAAAAAAAAAGATGGATTAGAATTGATGAAATAATAGTAGGAATAAATAATTTTTGTATTTTTGCAAATGTATATTTGACAAATTGTATTTTGACGTAAATTGCAAAACATTGCAATCTTTCATCAAAATCCGCACAAACTTTTCGGATAAACCAATACGAGTGTTCAAAATGTAGCTCTCAAAAATTTTCACATGCAATCAAACACATTCAACTTTAATAATTTCAAAAAAATAGTATCCAAACATATATATAGGGTGTCCAATAAATAAATAATAATCGCATTATCATCAAAAATATTATCAGAACGAGTTGAATTGTAATCCCCAGTTTAAAAAAATAACAAAAAAAAAATATATATATATTGCGAAGTAATAAAAATGTCTGTATAAATTAAAATGAATTATGATAGATTAAATAAATGTTTCATATACATATGTATATAGATATATACATACAGTCGTTTGGTTGAAATCGTCAACAGGATCCTGTAAGACTAGACACGTTACTGCAAGAAGGGAGATAAAACATTGATAGTAAGATCAACTTAGTTGATAATCCAAGTTATTACCGGATAGGAGAATTGAACGATAGATAAATGGGAGAACTAGAAAAGAGAAAGATAAAATGAACAACAAGAAATGATGATGATAGTAAGGAGGAAGAAAACAGGACAGAATTTTTTTTTTTTCTTTCCACCATTGATTTCTTCAAACTGAAGAAAGTTGGAAAGAATGAGATAACAAACAGGAAAGAGAAAAAAAGAAAGAAAGAAGTGAGGGTGATAAAAAAAAAAAGAAAAAAGGGAAAGAAGTATTCCAAGAAAGGAAACAGTGTGTTAGAAATAAAAAGGGGTTGAGGTGAAGGGGGTATGGGGGGGGAGTGGTACATATTGAAACGTTAATATTCCCATACTAATTCAACTCGTGCTGCTTAAGATAAGCAATGTTGCGTTATCAAGAAATGGAAATGTGACTGATAAGTTTCTAACTTAGTGATATCCCGTTAAAATATTTTCAATATTAGAATTTCACATGTGTATGTGAATGCAGGTGAATTATTTTTGATTAATACTATCGTAAAAGGATTTTATTGACAGATTAGTTTAAATTACATTAACGAAATTGTGTTTGATTAGGTCAAATATAAGTTTGATTTAATTAACATAGTTTATTAGGTAATTGTATGTGTGTGTGTGTGTATGTGTATTATCGTATGATTTATATTTTAAAATTTGGATCATTTATTTTTGTCAATAATATTTATTATAATAATTATGAATATTTGATTAAAAATTATTTGAATATTAATTTGAAGATTTATTTGATTGCAATTTTAATATGCACTTGTCAAAACTGACCTTGAGATGTACACCAGATTATATTCTCGTTTATAAATGTGTTTCTATTTAAATGACAGTGACAGTATTGGTATAATAGTTGTGTGTGTGTGTGTATGTGTGTTTGAGTGTTCATGGCATGTTTGAGATCGTCATCTTCTTACCTTCGGGTTGGACCTGTTGTAAACGAGTAGTACCATACTACCTACAAGCTACTCACCTACTTACTTATACTTACTTACCTACTTACTTACTTACTTACTTACTTACTTACTTAGTTATTTACTTGCAATTTTGATTTAATCGTATCAATTTTATTAGAATACTTTGACTAATCTCATTTGATATCAATCGAAATATAAATATAAGTATAATAATAATAATAATAATAATGATTAATAATCAACCAATCATGTTAGTGGTTTTACTTTAAAAAATATTATTTCAATGTAAAATAATTCTTAAACATAAATATTGAAAAGATTTATGAGATCTTTCAGATTGAATTTAATTTTAACTTTGGCGTTCGTACGAAGTATATTTTAAATTTCTCAAATGACACGTAATTTAATTCACCCATTCACTGTATTATCATTTTTACAATAATAATAATAATAATAATAATAAAACTATCTTACGATTATCTTCAGTAGATATTTCTTATTTCAACTATCATTTTGTTCGCAAAGTAATTCCATTTTTGTTTGATAAAAATGGAGACAATTTTCTCTTCCTAACCTAAAACCTAAGTCTTTCAAATGAACATATAAACAGTCAAATTTGATTAATTGAATCTCTCACAGATCTCACGTGTTGTCATTTGACAGTTTGTATCAACAAATGTTTTTATTGTATCAGAAACAATCAAAATTACTTTCCGAACAAACCAATATATATAAAACTTGATAAACTAACCTATAAAAATTATAACAGAATATTGTAAGTTATTAAAAAAATAATAATAATAATAATAATATGAGAAATATTTCAAATGACAGATTATAAGTTGAGAAAGAGAAAAATTGATTAAAAAAAAAAAAAATGTTAAATGATTGTAACGAATTAAATGATATTAACCATAAGTGGAAACGGTGTTTCACGTTAATATTACGAACCGCGTTATATACTGGATTATCATGAATATTATCGGATGTATTTATAACTTGGAGAAAGAAGACACAGATATATGTATGGAAAGAGATAAACACATATATGTATATATGTATATATGTATATGTGTATCAGTCTGAGAGAGAAAGAAAGAGAAACTGGACTGGAGTTTCAGGATGAAGGGTGATAGAATAAGAGCATAAGAGAGAGAGAGAGAGAGAGAGAAGAAACATAATGGCCAAGAACGCAGGCGCATCTGAAAGTCGAACGCGTGACGTCCGGGGTCTAAGTAATCAGATTTTATCATACGGCTTTGCGATTCGACGTAGATCGGTTATCGTCGTCGACCGGATAAATGTGGCGTCTGTCTCGAAACCCCGTTCCTCCTATCAACTATCTTTCTCTTTCTTTCTATTTATCTATCTAACTATCTAACTATCTATCTATCTATCTATCTATCCATCTACCTATCTATCTATTTATTTCTCATTCACTATCTATCTGTCTTCTTTTTTTTTTATATTATTACTACTACTATTACGCCTATGTATAAAGAAATTGTCACTTATTTTATTATTTATGGTATTTTATTAGTTAGATTTTGTGTGTATTAAGAATAACATAACCCCTGTTAATCTTAATATTAATTATATTCATTGTAATACAGCGCCAACTATCGAAAACTTACATTATTTAAAGATCTTGATAATCTTTACATAATAAATCGGTAATTTAATAATAAAAAATTAAAACAATCGTGATGAAAATTATCCTATATTCTAAGTTGAGAAAAAATACATAAAATAAAAAAAATTTCATTAAAATCGGTTAACTAATTTCGGAGTTATTGGCGAACGAACATTGTTGCACAGAATTTTTATATATAAAGAAGATTCTTTGTTGCACTGTATAAATTAGCGATAAAAAATACAAAATAAACGCGAAAAAAATTATCCTATATTCTAAATTGAATTAAATCAAACAAACAAACAAACAAAAATTTATTAAAATCAGTTCAGTAGTCTCAAAGTTATTAGTGGACGACAAACATTGTGACGATGAATTTTTAAATATAAAGATTCTTTGTTGCACTTTATAAATTAGCGATAAAAAATACAAAATAAACGCGATAAAAATTATCCTATATTCTAAATTGAATTAAATCAAAGAAACAAACAAAAAATAAATAAAAAAATTCATTAAAATCAGTTCAGTAGTCTCAAAGTTATTAATGGATTCATTGTGACGATGAATTTTTCTACATAAAGATATGTTAATGGGAAATAGATCGAAATTAAATTAATGCTAATCTAATTGTAAGATTTAAATGGTCAGTTACAAATGATACAGGTATGTAATACCTTTGGTAAACGTTAACATTTATTTAATTCCTCAAAAAACGTTCAGTGAACGAACAATCAAATAAGAAAAATTGTAAATTGCTCATAAAGGGGTGTATAGTAGACTTCAATGATTTAATTAAACAATTTGTTTAACATTTTGTTTCTTTTCAATTTAATTCACACTAATTTACTTATATTTATCATTTAGGATAGTTTTGGTCACAATTATTTGTTAGTTTTTATTGCTAATTTGAAGATTTATTATTTAGAGGTTATCTAAGTCTCTAAATTTTCAATAGATGGCACTGAATTACAATTCGATCATTTTGATATATTTTCGTCATACTTTTAATCTTAATTTTTATTAAATACATTCCCATGATTCCTACATTCCAAATGATTGATTTTATGTTTAAATTATTAAGAAAATACTGATAATAGTTTAATATGGTTACCACAGTGCATTATTTCTTTCTCATTTTGTTGAACATTCCTCTTATTCCTGAAGTCTCCTAGAAAAAGTGAGAAAGAGAGAAAGAGAGAGATGGAGAGAGAGAGAGAGAGAGAGACTGCTATCTTATGACATTGAGGCGTTGATATCTGTGCCAGCAAGTCTCTCCTCCGTTGGCACACACCAACAACCTGCTACGACCGAGATACCAAGCCTCTCCCAACCGACGAAACTTTGCACTGTTTTGACGTTCGAGAGATAACACGCTTTACTCGTCCCTCTTTCACCCAAGACCGTCTTTTCGACGCGTGCTGCTAAACACGACGAGAAGAATATATATATATATATATATACATACGTAGTGCGACCTTTCACACGTTTACAAAAAAAGACAAGTGGAAAAAAAAGTAACCCCCCTTAACCTAGACGATGGTGGTTTAGTTTAGTATGAATATTTCACTAAGATAAGAATAATTAGGATTCCTGATCATTTCCATGTCACCTTGATCGATTTCTGCAATAACAATATTTAAAATTGTTGTAATAACTATTATTGTTGATATTTTAATAATATTTTTAGATTGGAAGTGTGTTCTGATAATTGATTGGATCATAGTTACAATTTCGGGATTAATTTCTGCAACTATAATAGTTGGATTCGTATTAGAAATCTTAGTATCAATTATTGTTCAACATTGTTCACTTGTATGTTTGATATTTTAATACTTTTAGGTTGATAAACTTGATAGGTAGATTGGTTGAGTGTTCTGATAGTTGGTTGAATCCTTGTCAAAACTTTTAGATTGGTTTCTGCAATTATAACATTTGGATTAGTATCAGAAATACTAGTACCAATGATTATTCAAAGTTGTTTACTTTCTGATCCTTATCATCATCCCTTTATGTTACAGTGCACCTAAGATCCATAATCATTTCTTAATCATTCCAATTGATGGATTCAATTATAGAATTGATTTATCATAAATATTTAATTAAACGTTTGATATTCCAGATATTTTCGTTCAATAAGTTTGATAAATTTTACAGGTAGATAGGATAGTCAGGTAGGTAGAGTAGGTAGAGTAGAGTGTCCTGAGTATTGCACCTAAGTACGTAGCGATGCGCTGGCAGTCGTCTGGCGATGGCCATGAATAATTCATGGACAGTGTTTCCTCATACAGCTCGAATGCTCTTCTGAGAACGTGGCAGGACACAGGAAAGTGTTGATAACAATCTTCCCCCTCTTTTTCTTTCTATCCTTTTTTTTTTATTTTTTACTCTTTTCCAACGTTACCACCATCATCATCAACACACAACTCCCATTACAACTCTACAACCAACAGTTTCTATTTCTTTTTCTTCATCTTCATCGTCATCGTCATCAACTTAATTTCTTCTTTATCAAATGTTTCGTGTTTTTTTTTCTTTTTTTTTCTTTTGATTCACCATCAGATCTGTTTCGATCTGTGTTTATATAGATCCTCATGGGTTTGCGTGACTCATCCCTCCCTCCTCCTCCTCCTCCCTACCACCCTGTTCAGTATCTCATAGCAATGTGGAATTGCTGTATGCGATGCGTCAGTGCGTCGGTGCGTCAGATAAAGTCACCGGCACTGTTCCCATCCTTGTCAAGCATTCTCTCACTCTCACTCACTCATTCTCTCACTCTCCATTTCTCATTGTGTCGGCAGTTTGAAGCTCTACAGCTGACATGTTCGTTGGGATGTCCCACATCGTGCCAAGCGCGCTAATTTGATTTCGAAAATTGAGAGGCGCCTATATACTCTTGCCGGACGTTATACTAACTTTACCGATTCTTGTGATGCTATATATAGTATATTCGATACATTGGCGTAGATACAAAGAAAATTTTCTCATTCAGGAATTCACATATATTCGATTTATCATCGTATTGCAATTGCAATTATGGAATCAATGTTAAGCGAATTGTAGAATGCATTGATGTTGTTGGTAAACTGTTTGTTTATTTACTTTATCTATGAGAATCATGGAATAACTAGGATCTAGGATTTATGAATGGGATGCAATTGTGCATTGAAATTTTGATGCATTATGATGTTCTTGATTTTGTTCTGACTATAATTCTACTGAAATACTAGTAAGTTAGTCTGATTTTTGGGATTGGGTAGGTAATCAATCGTCATTCGTAGTTCGTCATGATCCGTCATGAATTGTCACGTTCGTTCGGTTGGTTGTAATAGTCGTCAGGAGTGGTATGTCATTCTCATAGTGCATGAACATCGAACGTTACTCACCGGTTTCCTCTTTTTGTCACGCTTCGCTTATACCGTTTCTACTTGTCTTATCAATCAAAACGATCTTTAGTTGTTACTACGAATACAAACTCTATCTTGTCTATAAATATATTTCATTAGGAAATGATACCCAACCAGTGATGATTATTATCATCCCTTTTTTTTCAAAAACTAAAATATAATCAAATCATTTGACTAGGATTATTAGACTAGATTACTTGACTAGGATTACTAAAAATGAACTATTGTAAGATTCTAGGGGAAATACAAAATGTTACAACGTGTCCGAGACTTTTGTTATTTCCGGTAAATGTTGGATCTCATTCTGACACACCCCTTCCCGCCCCTGAAACCCTAACCCTGGCTTCTTTCCTTGTTCAAGGGGTAGTTTGGTCCATTATCCTTTCGCCATCGGGCTTTTATCTCATGGTGGGATGACTCATGCTTTATCTTCGAGTTCCTACGGACTGTTATCGGTTGGCATTATCTTCGACAAGGTTTGGTAAAGAAGAAGAGGAAGAAGAAAAAGGAAAAAAAGGAGGAGGAGGAGGAGGGCAGAGGGTGGTAGGAGGTAGTCGATGGTAGGATAGACTCATCTTTTGAAGGACGTTCCTCATTTTCTTTTTCTTATTATCTTATTATTATCTTATCCACAACTCTCCACCAATTTTCTATACAAAAATACAAAATATTTTCTACAAAAATCTTTATTATATCTTTATTATTAAGGATTTATTATTTATAGATTATTTTCAAGTATCTCTTGGTATTATAATTTTTCAATAGATGGCAGTGTTTCACAATTCAATTATTTCCATTTATATACGACATAACCTTACTTTTTCTATTTTCTTTCGTGTATTATTATTTTTTGTGTTGTTATAATTTATTAAATAGTTGAACATTATGTTTAAAAAAAAATCTACTTTATATTATATTTATTAACAATATTATATTATAATAATATAAATGTGTAAAAGAGGGACCACACACATTGGTAGCATGTTTCCCGCCATTTTTCTAAAAGTTGAATGAAAGTTGAGTAAAGATAAGGGTTGCTTGGGAATTCCCATTATAAAAATCCTTGCATTATTTAGTAATAAAAAATAAGATTACAATTTCTACCAACAACAACAACAACAACAATAACAATAACAACAAGAGTGAAGTGTAGGGATCAGTCAGATGGTTGGCAATTTGTTAAAGCAAACGAATAGAGTAAAGTGGGAAACCAAGAATGAGATAGATGCATAGAAAAAGAAAGAGAAGAGACATACACACATAGTCGAATAGACAAACAGACAGACAGACAGACAGACTGAGAGAGAAAGAAAAAGAGATAAATAGATAGATAGAATGATATAAAGAAAAACAGAAAGAGAGAGAGAGAGAGAGAGAGAGAGAGAGAACCGGATGAGTTGTACGCAGCCGAGGGTAGACCGTATCAACATTTGTGATCTAATCTCCTTCAGGAATCTGGCATCCTATCCTCTTATCTCTCAGGGAATCTCCTCTACGCCTTCTCCCCTCCCTGACCCCCCCCCCATCCACCCCTCACCACCTCCTCCACCTTTTCTTCTTCCTCTCTGGGTATCTCGTCGTTCCGTCTGTGTCCCAGTTTATACACACCTCGATATCCTTGTGATAACACACCGAGACTCCACCTCACCTCTTCTGTCCTCCCCCACCTTACCCCACCCCACCCATTCGTCCTTCTCTTTCTCTTTCTTTCGTTTGGTTCATCTTCTTTCTCTCTCTCTCTCTCTCTCTCTCTCTCTCTCTCTGTTTCTTTCCTTTCTGGTTCTTAACGTCACTCTCTCACAGGCTCGCTCGCTCGCAATTTCTCGAATGGTCCTCTTATCGTAGCCTCGATAACGGTGACAGATAAAAATGGAACTCCTATATCGATCTTCCTCCTCCTCCTCCTCCTCCTCCTCCTCTTCCTTTTTTATCCCACCCCCACCTTCTTCTCTTCTTCTTCTTCTTCTTCTTCTTCTTCTGTCTCTTGCTATTTTTTATTTTATTTTATTTTTTTCTAGACGAAGATACGAAAATAATTTTCTCTATCTACGAAAGATCCAGTCGTCTCTCTTCTTCTCTCTCTCTCTCTCTCTCACACTCTTTCTCTTTTTTTCTATTCGTGTCTTCTTCTTTCATTCTCTCTTTCTTTTTTTGCATAGCTCAAGAAAACTCTCTTCGGAAAGATAAGGTTCCAGTCTGAAACGATACCACCACCAGCCAGTTACTACTACTACTATTACTCTACACACACACATACATACTATATCTCTCTAATATTACTATATATATATCTTTTTTGATACAGGTAACAGGAATATATATATATACAAAGATGATTTCAAAGCACACCACGAAATTATTTGGTCTAAGGGTGTTTCGTTCAAGGGTTGAGTCTCCTCCTAAACTTCACTTTCTATCAGAAATTAGAAGAAGGACTTTTAGGATTTAATGGAAGCAAACAACCAACCAAACATCCTTCCAATCCTTCAATTCCTTATTTCGTCGTAGGGTGTTACGTTCAAGGGTTGAGTCTCCTCCTAAACTTCACTTTCTATCAGAAATTAGAAAGACTTTTAGGATTTAATGGAAGCAAACAACCAACCTAACATCCTTCCAATCCTTCAATTCCTTATTTGCTTTTCTTACTTTTCAAGATAGATACTCAAGTATAAGTACAGATACAATCCTTCAAAAAAAAAAAAAAAAAATAAGAGAAAAAGATAGAGTGTTAGAAAGATTGAAAGAGATTGATTCATTGATATAAAGAAAATAAATAAAAGAAGAAGAAGAAGAAGAAGACTAGTTTGGTTTCCACGAAAACGAGAGCGAACTTGGAATACACCTACACACAAATTTATATATATATAAATATACATGAACATGAACCCCCACACACCTTTACATACACATATTCATATATATATATATATATATGTATAAACGAGTGGTGGTGTCGAGGCTGGAAAGCCTTGAGAGTTGCGGCGCCACTGGACGGAGATAAGGGAGCGTTATCGGCTGCGCGCCGGCTCTTATCAGCGATCGTTCTCCCCTTTCCTCTCTTCTTCCCTCACCCTATCTTTATCTCTATCTATTTCTCTCTCTCTCTCTCTTTCTTTCTCTCTTTCATTCTGTTCTTCTCTTTCTATCTCGTTTCGTTCGTTTCGTTTCGTTCGTTCGTTCGTACGTTCCCCGAGAACGAAATCCCTCCCCCCTCCCACTTCACTTTTCCCTACTTCACCCCCTTCCTCCCTGTTCACTCCAGGCGTATACCCTCGCTTGGTTCGCGGCTCGGCGATGCTATCATCTAACTAGCTCCAGCTACTGATTCTATCTCGCGTACCCACCCAACAGGGCCGCCAACTGGGGCCAGGGACGTATCACGAAAACTTTCAAGCCTTCTATCTCTCTTTCTCTGTTTCTATGTTTCTCGTTTTGTTTCTTTCCTATCAACCACCTCCCCCCCCCCGCCCCCTCTCCCTTTCGTTCCTCTTGACAAGACTTGCGACGTCTTTATAACATTCCTGTTACTATCTTACTTCTTCTTACTGCAAGGATAGAATGTTAACCAACCGATGGTTTATTTAAGGGGGGTGAGTTTCTGAGGATTTGGGGTAAAGGTAATGGGGGGTTTGTTGATGAGTAGGATGATTGTAGGTTGGAAATTGCAAGGATGGTTTTCTATTCGATGCATGTGTTTTTTGTTTAACAGGGTTTCGTTGAGTTGAATCATTTTGAGATTAAGTGCAGGGTTGCATCAGAAAGATCAGACGAATTTTATGATTAGTGTTGACTCAATTTTGTTGTTGTTTCTTATTCGATGCATGTATTGTACGTATTTTGTTTTAAATATTTATTTATAATTAGATTGTCTAGATATGAAATGAGATAGGTTGTTGTTGTTGTTCATCTTGTTGTTGTACGTTGTAATAAAAAAAAAAAAAAAAGAGAAAAAAAAAATAAATTTGCAAGAGAAATATTCCGGAATCGAGATCACAACGGAGGCTTTATATTCGATCTCTGACGGTTCCAAGGAGTTTATCGTTCACTGATAACGCCGGATGGTTATAGTTAAGTTGGAATATGACGTGGCCTACGGTTTAATGACTGCTAACCATGCGGCAACTACCAACGACAACGAGGAAAAGAATGACGATGACTATGACGATAATTACGGTGACGATGATGATCACGTTCATCGTCAATGTTTCACGAACGTTCACCGAGTTTGTTGTGTCAGACACATGGTCATGGTGGGGTTGCCATTATTTTTCTGTATCTTGTTATTTATATATATATATAAATATGTATTGAGCAAAGGTAATTCTTAAATGAAGTTATTTAAAAAGAAGAATAAAAGAAAAGAAAAAGGTAGGACAAGAGGGTACAGGTAACAGTTGAGATTTAATTTAAATTGAGTCTGCGAAGAAGAGAATACACGAGAGTATACATGTAAATCCTGTATACGTATGTGTATATTTTGTATAAGTGTTAGTAAGTGTATACATATGTCGCATGGTTTAAGATGCGAAATGGAAGAAAGAAATAAGATAGAAAGAGAGAAAGAGAGAGAGAGAGAGAGAGAAAGTACGAAGCTCGGTTGAAATTAACATATCTAAGCGATAGTGTCTCTCGACAGTCCGATGCCTTTCACATGCAACAACAACAACAACAATAATAATAATAAAAGAACGTGTTTAATGATTACAAAAATCGATCAGTACGATATTCATATTAATAAATTCATTACTTTGATTTTTTTTTTAATTTTGAATTTTGAATTTATTAATAGCAATTATTTTCTTTTATTTTATTGCAATGCAATTTTTTAATTAATTGTAATTTTAATTACTGTATTATTTACTTTATATTACTTTATTTTATTTTATTTATTTTATATTTATCATAAATAATAATTTTTGCATACTACAATTCATCCAAAAAACCAAAAAAACCACAAAAACGTAGGAAGAATCTCAGTTTAACTTACGAGACAGGTGAAAAAAAAAATTAGACGAATAAGAAATATAAAGTAAAATAAGTAATCTTATCAATATCATTTGATATCACATTTTAAATCTCATTCTGTTATGGGGCAAAAGGATCGATCTGCTTTCGATATAGATGTCTGGATATCGATTGCCACCGCACGTACGCGAGATATCTCGATCCTGCAATCCCTTCTTCTTCTTCTTCTCTCTTTTCTCTTCTATCACAGCCTACACAACCAACACAACCATCTCTCTCCATACATATATACATAAATACATATATACACATATATCTATCTCTTTCTATCATACGTTAGATGCATGTACTGCAAAAGGATAGCAAAACGCGCGTGTACGATCGCTTATGTTAGATATTTACGTGAGTACGCCTCTCTTCGTTCTTTTTTATTATTTTTTTTTATTCCCTCCCTACCCCTCTCTACTCCCTTACACTCTTTACCCACCCCTTTACCCCAATCCTCCTCCTCTTCTTCTTCTTCTTCTTCTTCTTCTCGTTGTGTTGTTTGCTGCTGCTTGCTGCTGCTGCCAGTTATGTACACACGCGTGACCCTCCTCCTCCAACTTCTCCACCTCCTTCACCTCCTCCTCTTCCTCTTTCCTCTTTCTGTGTTGTGTTCATCGGTGTGGTGCAGCGCACGAGCTGCAACGGGGCTCGCGGCAAGTATTATTATTGCGATAGTAGAAACAATGCGCGCGAGACACGGCCTGGAAGTGAACAGAGTGAAAGAGAAGGGGGTGAGAGAGAGAGAGAGAGGAGAGGGTGGAGGGAGAATGAGTGGGAGGGTGGGATGCATCGGTATCTCGTTCCAGTGATATCATCTCCCATTGCTTTCCTTTCCCTCTTTTCTTTTCTTTTCTCTTTCTCTTTCTCTTATTTTTTTTCCCCACCACCACCACCACACATCTCTCTCTCTCTCTCTTTTGCTTTTAATTTTTGTGCTTTCTATTTTCTCATGTGTATATGTATATCTTTCTCTTACACACGTGTTCAATTTCGAGGATTATTTTACTTGTATAGACATTGTATCCGGTTAAACTTTTAAGTACACTTTGTGTACTCCTTTATCCCCACTCCTTTCCAATCCTTCATCCTCACTACTTTTCCATTTTTCATTCACATTCACGTTATTTCATCTTGTCAGACAGATGTTTAGAAACTTAGGTTAGATTAGGTGATAATTCGTCTCGTTTAGGTTTAAATACAACTTTTCTAATAAAATAATAACATCTTGTTATATTAGCATTAATCGTATCAACACGCATTCATTTGCAACGTAATTCATTGCAATAAATTGGATTCATATCAATAATATGATATCAAGCTTTGATAGAATAAAAAACAGTACTAATCATAAGATAAATAAAAGGAGGGTATACTAAGTAGGTCAAAGGACAATATTTCTCACGTTAAAGGAAGTTACTAGGACGAAGTAATAATTGGCACAGGTTCTCTCACCCACAACTTTTACCCAGATCGTATGCTTCCTTTTGGATTACGTCCAGAATTAAAAAAAAAAAAATAGCTAGTTCGTACATTTGTGACAGAAATGATACTTTGACCAAGGCTACTACGTAGGAATAGAATTGTGACAAGAGTAAAGTGGGGGGTGGTAAAAGGGGTGGGTAGAAAAAACCACGAAAAAGAACAAGTAGTGTATCCAACAGTAGCAACAGCAACAGCAAAAGCAGCAGCAGGAAAAGGGAAAAGATAGAAAAGGTGGAGGAAAAACGTTGGTGGGGGTTGTAGGAAAGGTGGTGGGGGCTCCAGCAGAAAATTCCAACTTTCTCTTTTTCTCTTTCATTCCTTCTTTTTTTTTCTCTTTCTCTTTCTCTTTCTCTTTCTCTTTCTCTTTCTCTTTCTCTCTCTTACCCCCGAGAGGAGGTGCGCTATCGCGAACGAGATACGAGAGGGAAAAACACTCATTTTTATACCGTCAAAATGTGTTATCTTACCCGCGCGGTTCCACCACTCACCTCCCTCACCTCCTCCTCCTCCTCCTCCTTCTCCTCCTACTCCTCTTATTTCTCTCTCTTTTTACCCCCCTGTACGTTGTGTGTCTCCGTTTCACGCTGCTGCTCGCACGCGCGAGCACAAAAACCTACACATTCTTATTGGAAAGAGGCACACATACATATACACAGGTATAGTGTAATACACAGGACTCATACATTTACAGAGCAAGGGTGGAATTAACTCGCTAGCAGATATCCACCCCTCCGAAGCCCAGCCAGTCAACTTCCCTCTTCGATCTTCCACAAACTTCCCCCCTACACCCCTTTACACCACCTTCTCTACCTTTTCTGTTTCTCCTTGCATTTTGTATGTTTGTTTCTGTTTCTCTATTTTTCTTTTTGTTTCATTTATTATTTTGCACTTTCATATTGTCATACTTGACTGTAAAAAATCAACCCTCTTCTATCAATTGGTTCAACCCTTTTTTATTTATATATTATTATTTTTTGTTTTGTTTTTTTCTTCTTTTTCAATTGAACAGTGCATAGATTTTTCTGTTTTTCTATCTAACTAATGTGAAATACTAGCAGTGTCCTACTAGACATTACAGTATAAATAAAGGTTAGGTTATGTTCAAATATTTTGCGCATTCATCGAAATCTATGGCCAATAGATGCCACTGGACTTTCCTGTAATTGTTTTCTTATTTAAAAATTTATTACTTATTTTATAAATAAATAATTGTAATAGAAACCTTGCTGTATGCCATAGCTGTTCCCCACTAGACGTTACAGTGTAGATAAAGGTTAGGTTATGTTCAAATATTTCGCGCATTCATCGAAATCTATGGCCAATAGATGCCGCTAGACTTTCCTGTAATTGTTTTTTTATTAAAAAATTTATTAACTATTTTATAATTAAATTAATATAATAGAAACCTAGTTGTATGCGAATACTACGTTGTGTCAAAATTTCGAGACAATCAAGGTTAAGTAATTAATTTTTATAATTTAATTAATTACCTTTACATTAATTATATTTTATAAATTATATTTTTATTATTAATTTATTAATTTAATTATAATTTAATTAATTTAAAGGATTGTTTGCCATTTTACATATAAGATTAAAAGTCGGTATTGTTTATAAATGAAAATGAAGGATATCGGTTAAGCACGCGTATCGCAAGCATAACTCGTGTTAAGAATGATAGAATGAGAGAGAGAAAGAGATAGAGAGAGAGAAAGAGAGAGAGAGAGAGAGAGAGAAGAAGAAGAAGAAAAGGGAAGAGATTTGGAGAAGGTGATTAAAGTTACATGCTTGCGACTAACAGGGAAGAAGTGGATTGTTCCAAAGTTGGGCGCAGAAATCCATTATGAGAAAGGAGTGAGAGAGAGAGAGAGAGAGAGAGAGAGAGAGAGAGAGATTCATTAGGGGTGATAATAACGAAACGAACGTCTGTTTCACTCTACCGGATTGTTCAACTATCCTCTCTTTCTCTTTCTATCATTCTCTTTCTGTTTAACACATCTCTGTCTAATTCATTTCGATTATCTTCTCACTTTTCATTACACTAATATTAGGTGTACAAGCTTTGTTTCCAATATTTTCCTACAGATGGCTTATAAAAAAAATGGCGGAGACAAAGCTGTACACTTATTGGGGGACACACAATAGTTTTAATCAATATTTAATTAATTTGATAGTAATTTAAGTTAGATAATGAACAAATTGATTTAATTTATAAATTCACGTTGTTATACAATTAAAATAATTGTTTCGATATATTTTATTTGAAAAAAATAGTCTAACCAAAAATCAATATTTGTTTGTTCAAAAGAAAACGAAAAATGAATTTAGTAGCGTACTTATTATTTTACATTAGTCTATTTTTTTATCTGTTTTAATTGAAGATACCAAGTTAACCTTGAATTTTTACAAACAAATAGTTTAAAAAAGTAATTAAGATAGTCCAGGTGAAATGAATCACCTTGTATACTTATCTAATAAACCTAAATATTATATTTACATAATACCAAACAAATTTTTAGATATTTTATTTAATTTTTTATCACACACACACACACACACACCTATATATATATATATATATGTAACAAAATTCTTAGAAATATTCATCGAAGTGTTAGAAATAATTTACGATTTAATATTCACCAAAATTATAAATAAAATGATACGTGATGTTAATCATTTGCACAAAAACATGTCGTCAATGAAGATTCGTTTTGAGTGCAACGCAAAAAAAAGTCAAAGTATCATTGAACAAACATTTTGTCTTTCAATAAGATCTTAATGAAGTCCTCCTTGTACGAGGTTTTTTTTTTTTCGAGAACACGAGGCCATCAAACTCACGATGGTAATTCTATCCTTCTTCATACCATTTCATTCCATATACCACCCACGTACAACACCACACACACACATATAAACCCATATCTATACATGCATACATATATATATACAAGCAAAAGAGACATTGAAATTATCGATCAAACAATCGACAGTATTTTTGCTATTTTCACCTGCACCCCCTCCCCTACGCTCCCTCTAAAAACTTCACCTTCATCTTTGAATTCTATTAACGAATTTTTTCTATCCTTTTCTGTTTTTTTTTTTTTTTTATAAAATTCTATTGAAACATTTACACATCGAAGTATGTTTAATAAATTAATTGTGTGATTGACGAGTATATTCGTTGATCAATCCAATATGTCAAATATTTTCGAGATGTTTTTACCAAAAAATAAGAACTACTTTTAAATAACTTATACAGACAAAAAAAAATATAATGAACTACAATTATTCTCGATCGTTTAGCCATGTTTTATATATATATATATTTTTTATGCATGTGAAAGCCAAAAAAAGAAAAGAAGAAGAAATTTATACGGTTTATTATCTCGTTTCGTGTTGCCAAACGACTTTCATCCCTTCCACTACACCCAATGAAGAATTGACGAGAAAAAAAACACACACACACACACATACACAGAAAAAAAGAAAAAGAAGAAGAAGAAGAAGATGATGATGATGATGATGATGATGATGATGATGAAGATGAAGAAGAATATTATAGCTCGTGAGTTTAAAACGTGTACGCTAGAGACTCGAATTAATAGGTCGTCCAAGAAAGAAAGAAAAAAAAGCTGCGGTGTCGTGATGGGTTGGTTTAGTTGGTTTGAGAAGGTTGGACAAGGACAGAGAGAGAGAGAGAGAGAGAGAGAGAGGGGGTGAGACTCGCGTTTCGTCCAATTTGTCATTTTTCTTCCTCAAGAGAAAGAAAGAAAGAGACTTTGAAAGTATTTAAAAAGTTTCCCAACCCTGGGGCCGTAACCTGACGTTTAATCGTCTTCCTCCTCCACCTCCAACTTCAACTCACACCCCCTCACCTCCCTTTCTCTCTCTCTCTCTCTCTCTCTCTTTCTCTCTTTTGCTTCTCAGAACGCGTTCCGGAAGATTATAAAAAGAGAGATTGCTCGGCAGATGAACAATGTAATTTATAATCGGGAAGAATTAACCGGCGGCGTTTGAAGTGGGGGTAAGGGACTGGGGGTGAAGGGAAAGCCAGGGACAAGGACAGAAGGAATGGGAAGGTTGGGAAGGGAATCGTAAAAGTTTTTCTTCCTACCGGGGGCCAGTTCTGGACAGGTAAATATTTTATTCCTTCAAATGAGACCCCCACCTTCATCCCCACCCTCTTATACTCATCTCGTGTTAGTGCAATAATTATATGGGGTATTTATTCACTTGTTTACACATCTTTTAACCAATTCACATTTCTTTTTCTTTTTTTCATTCAGATGGATTATTTAATGTTAATTACGTTCGTTTGTTTATTTAATGTTTGTAAAAAAAAAAAGAAATGATTTACGTTGCATGTGAATCTTCTTAATGTGGAATTGATGAATATTAATTGAATGTTATTGTAATTTATATTATTTATTTAATTTAATGAGAATTTTTAAAAAAGGTAACATTGGCAAAAAATAAAAAAAAAATAAAATAAAATGATCATAAAAATATATTATCGGAATAATTGGTAAGATAAATGACAATAAAAGTTATCTTTCACATTTGCATTTACTATCACCCACCAAAATTTTTGTAGTTTTTTTTCCTCTACCATAAACGATAAAAAATATTATCTAATAGTTTCCCCCCATCTCACAAAAAAAAAAACAAAAAACATTAGCCTGTAATTAGACGATATTTAAAAAATACAAAAAAAAAAAAAAATAAACGTAAAAAAATTTGAACACGTTACTTACATCTAATTTGTATATATTTTTTTTTTTTTCATTTTTACGTCAATGCAATTGACAAAAAATAAATAAATAAAACAAATGTGTTATAACTTAAAAACCGGTTATTATAAAACATTTAAAAATATAATATTCTTCATAATTGTTCTCTTCTTTAAATCCCTAATATTATTATTTAGTTATCCATGTCGTTTTTCTAAAAGCGTTGAAAGTTATAAAATATATATATATAAAATATAAAAAACAAAAACAAAAAGTTAGCACAATCGTAGCACATTATCTTGTCTGTTAGATCAAATAACGTTTGTGAAAACGTGATGCTAAGTCGTGAAATCGGTTCGATCCATCGAGATCGTTGGCCACCTCGACAGCTTTCTCCATTCACCACTACTTCTTCATCTTCTTCTTCATCTTCTTCCATCAGTAAGTATCCTTTTTTCCCTCCCTCACCTCACCCTCATACCCATGTACCTATCTTACAAGTTCAAAGCCTAACAGAAAGAAGAAAGATAGTTTAAACATAAAACGTTTCGTATACTTGCTTATCAACTATGGCACCTAAGGATAACTGTAAATCATAATTTAAGAACGTGATAAAATACTACTACTATTACTAATACACTATTCAACTTTATATTTTTATTATTACTTATTTTACTATATATATTTCTATTTTTTTTTTTTTTTTAATACTTTCTTCTTATTTTGATTCTTATTCTCAAAGAATCTTCCTTTTCTATCTACTAACACCTACACCTACGCGTTAACGTTAAGTTTTATCTGACGATCTTAGTGCAAATCTTTCTCGTGTGTATGTATGTTTGTATGTTTGTGTAAGTGTGTATATTTCTATCTCGTACTTGTTCTCCTTTTCCTTCCCAGTTTACGTAGCAAGAGTAAGTGAGTGTGAGAGAGAGAGAGAGAAGATAGATAGAAGCAAGATCAGTTTCTGTTTCTTTCTTACTCACAAAGACGAGCCACGGATATCAAGATAAATCGATCATGGCCTCGAGAGTCTCGCGATCATGGCGAGTCGATCGACGCCACGAGATTTTAACTTCTTCTCTTCAACCTCCTCCTCTACTTCGGAGAAATTTATACAACAACAATAATAATAATAATGATGATGATAATAATATTGATAACAATAAAAACAACGGGATTATACGTAAGAAACAGATTTGCATCTCTATCTGGAAATTTTTGTTTATGGTTGTTTTAGAAGTCAGATACATTCAACACCTTCAACATTCTCATCTTTTTTGGTTCAAAAAAAATTATAGAAACTAATCATTTATTTTATAGGGTGTTTTAGTTGACTTATGTATGGTGTGTTAAAGGTATTGTAAAAAGGTTTTAGGTAATGTTGAATGTATACTCTGGTGGGATGTGTTTTGAGAATTAAAGAGGAAAGGGATGGAAGTGGAAGGGTAGTGTAACCAAAAAAAAATGTTGAAGTAACCCTAACGTTGCAACTATAACTTTGCTAAGTTAAAAACTTGCTTGCAATCATGCGTTTGTTGGGTAGAAATTCTGTTGCAACCAAATATTTGGTGGGTAGAAATTCTGTTGCAACCATACTTTTACTGGGTACGAATTTTGTTGCAACCAAACATTTACTGGGTACGAATTTTGTTGCAACCAAATATTTGGTGGGTACAAATTCTGTTGCAACCATACTTTTGCTGGGTACGAATTTTGTTGCAACCAAACATTTACTGGGTAAAAATATTGTTGCAACCATGCATTTGATGGGTACGAATTTTGTTACAACCAAACATTTACCGGGTACAAATTCTGTAGCAATCAAACATTTAATAGGTACGAATTTTGTTGCAACCAAACATTAACTGGGTACAAATTCTGTTGCAACAAAACATTTACTGGGTACAAATTCTGTTGCAACCAAATATCTGTTGGATAAAAAGTGCGAGTGAATTCACGCGTGTGGGTGTAACATATCGCGATTCAAAGATAGGAAAAAGGGACTCTGCCGACTAAACACGTTTAAGGACAACATCCAGGACTCGAGTCCCAACAGCACAATTCCAAAAATGGATGCAACGGTTAACGGTAGCAACTATGCGAGTTGTTATTGCGAGTTTTGAATTCGTTCCAGAGAGAAAAATCTTTCTTCCTTCTGTGAAATCATAAATCTTTTACCACCTACTTCTCATACAGTAAAACTCTTATGTTATTTTCTTTTTTGTAACCTAATCCTAAAGTAATCTAATATATGTATATATATTTTGTTTTATAGTTGAGATTATTTTCACGTAAATGTTCTGATTATAATCATAAGATTTATTGTAATCTCTGTAATGTAATATGAAATAATTTTAGGTTATCTACATCTTTAGGTAGTGTAAATTTTTCAATAGATGGCACTGTATTACAATTCAATTATTTCAATTTACAATACATATGACATAGCCTTACCCTTTCTACTTTTTTTGGTGTTTCATTATTTTATTTACTGTAATTGTGGTATTATATTGTGTGTTTTTTAAATATATAATATATAATATATAACAAACAAATATAATATATAATTAATAAATTATAATTGCAATTTTAAATACAGTTGTTTATATTTATGATGCACACGTATACCATGAATTACAAAATACTGCAATTATTATAAAAAATAATACAAATATAAAAATAGATGATTTTAAGAATAACCTAACCTATAAGTTGCATACTGCAAGCAACAAAATTAAATCCAAAAATCTTCCTTCGTACAAACATTCGTACAACAAATATTCAGATTAAAATACATAAAAAAATAAGAACAGACAAATCAATCTTTCTTCATTCCCGAAGTACTGTCAAGTATCAAAAAAGCTGATACAAGCTTGACGATGATGAGCTGACGACTAAAAAAAAAAAATAAAAAAAAAACGAAAAAGGGGAACAATCGTGAAAAGGTTCTTAATTTGATCGTAGACGAACGATTATTACCTCTAGACGTTTGTAAAAAAAAAACGATCTAGTAAAGAACCAAACCACAGAGTGGTAACAAGAGGGATGATTGAATAAGTGAGGAGGGGGTTGGTAGAATCGTTCGGAGAAAAAGGCTTACGCGTGTGCAAATCGTTGTTAACGACAATAAGCTTTCTACCATTCCCATCTTTGTTTCCTTTGATACTCACATACATATACATATACAGATATATATACATATATATGAGTGAACGAGAGATGCATTACTAGTTTTTCCCTCTTTCCTCAGTCCCTCCTCAGCCTCTTTTCTCGTGGCAGCAAAGCTTGACACGCTAATCTCTTTGGTACGTGGCGAAGTATAACGGAATGAAAAGGAGGATGATGCATGTCGAGTGTACCAGTAGCAACCAACCAAGTGTTGGGATGTATCGGTAATAATCGTTCTTTCTCATTCTAATACACTCATATATATATACATATATATATACATAGATAGAGAAACATGGGGAACATTCACACCTTTTTCTTTCTCATTTTCTCTCTTCGATGTTTCGAGTATACGTATGCATGTGTATCTTGTATTAGTAAGTGAGGAAAAAGAGAATTAGATATAGAAATAGAGAATCAGAAAGAGAGAGAGAGAGATGGGAGGGGGGAGAAATGTAAAGGGACTTTATGAATAGAAAAGCAACCCGGGGGATTGTAGATACGCCATGCCTCGGCACGGGCTGTGCGATTCGCGAACGGGATGCTCCTTTGTCTTTCATTCGTTTTCAAACGAACCACCACCTACACCTACATCTACATTTACATTTACACTTACATTCATACTTAAACTACTACCATCATTCGTTTAGTTGCCTTGGTTGCTTTGCTTGCACCCTTCACCACCTGCCCACCCACCCTTTTAGCGAGATTCCCTATACCTACTACTACTGTTACAACTATTACTAATACTGCTACATCGTATCCTTTTCTTTTCTCATCCACTAGAAGCACATCTCGATGGTTGTGGACAGAACTACGAGAGAACAGAAACCACCCTCTCACGTTTGAGTAGATGGATGGATGGATGGATGGATGGTTAGTTAGGTTGGGTTAGGGTGGGTTAGGTAGTGGATCAACGATGAGGGGGTGAACTAAACCACCTGGAGTTTGGGTGGAGGGTGAGAGGAGGGGAACGTTTGATTCAGACAATTATTGTCGATCCGTGCTTGGAAATTCATCCGGCCGACGCCAGCTACTTTTTTGTATTCCTCTCTCTCCTCTCTCACTCACTCACTCTCTCGTTTGTTAGCTTGGTCGATCTTTTACTTTCTACCCCCTTTTTCTCAACCCCTATCTCTCTTCCTTCTTTTTATTCTTCTTCTTCTTCTACTTCTTCTTTTTTGTTATCACAATTTTATTTTTTGTTCTTCAACCTTCTCTCGTTGTTTTGCTTTTTGTTTTTGATTAAAACTTTCAACTTGGTTTTTATTTTTTTTTTTAATCTTTGGTACTTCTTTCTACCCCTTTTTTGTTCTTTTTTTTTATTCTGTTTCTTCTTTCTATTTTTATTTATTGATTTTTAATTACGTCAATTGGGGACTGGATGAAATATTTGGGAATGTGAATCGTTTGAATGAAACAAAATTGATTTTTTAATACATTTGAGACACGTGTGAAGTGTTTTTTTTTTTTTCTTTACTGAACGAATTGATTTATGTTCATGAAATTCTTTGTATATCGACGACAAGATCCGTTTTCTCTTTTCTAAGAGTTTAAAATGTCATTGAACCCACTCTCCGAACGCGAACATTTTCGAATTATGCGGGTACGGAAAGCGGTCATGACGCGGATCGTGGGTAAAGCCAACGATGTGAATCGCATAACTAAAACAGTGAAAGAAAGAAAGAGAGAGAAAGGTGAGAGAAAGAGAGAGAGGGGAGAGAGAGAGAGAGGTGAGGTGAGGTGAGGTCAAAGGAAGGAAACTTCGCATCTTTTCGACATGGGTGCTAGAAATGCTTATTCGTCATTCTGTAACTTCAGGACACCCAATGAAAAAGAGAGAAAGAGAAAACTAGAAAGAGAGAGAGAGAGAGAGGGAGAGAGAGAGAGATAGAATAATTCTAACTTAGGTTGACGCGACTCTAATTTCCGATAGAACGCGTGACTCGAATTTGAGAAGAAATACATGAAAATATCTTTTATCTTATTCTTCATTGAAGTTTTTTATATTTTTTTAAACAAGGGAGACTATTATAATTTATCAAAAATATATTATTGTTGTTAGATTCGTTAAACAAACTTATATTATTCTGTTTTTTATTGAAATAATTTTAAATTGCACGAGAAAGGTTGTGTTTGGAAAATTTATTGAACTTCATCAAAGATTATGCAACTTTGATATATATATTTTTGTTGTATTTTAAATATATGTTATTGTCAATGCAAAATTCTTATGCAACCCTGACAATACTTAAATTAATAAAAGATAATATTTTAATTAAGTAACACTCCTATTATTTATTTATACAATAAAGATTTTATAGAACTTCAGTGCAAGTGCATATGTTTCATCGTCAAGTATAAAATTCTTATAAAAAAACAAAAATATATAATACGATGCATTACGAATTTCATATTTGACAACCTAATATTTTTTATTGAAATAACTTTAAATTGCAAAGGTGCAATGTGTTAAAAAATTTATAGAATTTAATCAAAGATTATGCAACTTTGTTTTATAGTTTTTTTGTTGTATTTTAAACATATGTTATTGTCAATGCAAAATTCTTATGCAACCCTGACAATACTTAAATTAATAAAAGATAATATTTTAATTAAGTAACACTCCTATTATTTATTTATACAATAAAGATTTTATAGAACTTCAATGCAAGTGCATATGTTTCATCGTCAAGTATAAAATTCTTATAAAAAAACAAAAAAATATAATACGATGCATTCTAAATTTCATACTTGACGACCTAATATTTTTTATTAAAATAACTTTAAATTGCAAAGGTGCAATGTGTTAAAAAATTTATAGAATTTAATCAAAGATTTTGCAACTTTGATTTCTATATTTTTATATATTTTAAATATATGTTATAGCTAATGCAATTAATAATAAAAAAAGTTTCTATGCAACCCTGACAATATTTAAATTAATTAAAGAAAATATTTTAATTAAATAACACTCCTATATTATTTATTTATATATAAAATAAAGATTCTATAGAACTTCAGTGCAAGTGCATATGTTTCATCGTCAAGCATAAAATTCTGATAAAAAAACAAAATGCATTACAAATTTCATACTTTAACAACTTAACACATAAATTATTATACAAAATTAACTAACAATACTAACAATAACAATAATCCCAACTTTTTAATAAAATAATCATAATATATTCTTTTTATGTTACAGGTAAGTTGACTTGCTATTCAACAAAAATCAAATGGGAATAAAAAAAAAAATAAAAAAATAAAAAAAAATGAAAAGAAAAATGGATATCTCATCGACAAAGAAATATGTAAGTAAATCGTTATCGATTATCGTATAGGAGGATAGTGAAAGAAAGATAAATAGCATCTTTCTTTTTCTATCTCTCTTTTTCTTTTTTCTTTTTTCTTTTTTTCTTTTTTCTATGGGTGTGAGAAAGTAACGTACCGTTTCTACGATATATACCATCAAGAAAATTCATCCTAAGGAATCGCCTTGTTCCTTATCATCATAGAACAGTGCTCCTTTTTAGCGTGGGCGAGGTTCTATCATCGGCACGAGGAAACATTCCTTTTAACAGATGATAGGCTACGAACGATTTGTAACATCGATTAAAAAAAAAAAAACAAATTAGAAAGATAGAAATTGAAATAGAATCAATTTCATCGATAAATCTACATTTTGAATCATCTTTTAATTGATTTTATTCATTCATTCATTCAAAATGAATTAAACAAAACAATTATTAATGAACAAGTGTACAATTAAATTGAATTGAATTTTATAAAAAATGTGAATGAATTTATTCGATGATTTTGATTAATTGTAAATCCATTATGTGCTTCTTTCTCATTAGAATTGATTACAAATGAACAAATGTACAAGAAATATACATTTTTTAAAAGAATAATCACAGATAAGCTTAAACATATGATTCTAATTGAAACTTTGTACATTGAGGTTCAACTTCAAAACAAATCACAAACTAAGATAGAAAATATGAACAATTTCAACAAAGTTGACCTATCTTTAACAAATTCATTGGTTATATTCCTATCATAAACTACTCTCCTTATCTCTATCTATTCTTTATCAAAAAGTTTGATAAGAAAAACCAAACAAAATGTACAAGGTAGATCAAAAACTGAACAGAAACATGTCTTCTTCTTTTGCCATCACTTCGAAATTCGAGTTAGAAGTAAAAGCAAAAAAAAAAACAAGAATCTGACTTGGTTCAGAGTACGAAGAAAACAAACAAAAAAAAAACCAAACCAAACCAAACATAAAAAGAAAACGAGAAAATACTAGGTAGCAGTAGTAGTAGTAGTAGGAGTAGCAAAGTAGCAAAGCAGCAAGCAGCAGCAGCAGTAGCAGCAGCAGCAGCAAGGTAGGAACCACGGACGGGGCCGCCCACTCGTGTGGAAAAATGATAGCAGCGTACTGACTGAGTGCCTGGGTTTCTGTCGACCCCCCTACCCACCCCACCCACTTCCCCCTTAACACCCTATCCAACCACCACCACCACCACCACCTCTATCAGCACCCCTCTGATCTCCTCCTGTTGGCCCTCTGGACCTGGGGCTCGGTGGTATGCGTCCCCGGAAAACGGGGGTCGACGAGTTCCTCCTACCTAACACTGTTGAGAGAATGAGAAAGAGAATGAGTGAGAAAGAGAGAGTATTATGAGAGAGAGTGAGAAAGAGAGAGATGGGGAGGGGGACAGGGGGGAAGGGGAGGAGGAGAGACGAGAGATGCCTGCTCCCGATTCCCTTATCGCCACGGCACAGTTGTGTGTGCCTTTATGAAGATCTGTCAAACTATCTCTCTTTCTCTCTCTCTCATTCTCTCTCTCTCTCTCTCTCTCTCTTTTTACTTCACTTCATTTCTCTTCTTTTCCTATACTCGTTGTATCTTCTTCTTCTTCTTTTTCTATTTTTTTTTTTTTTTTACTTTTTCTTAACATTTCTTCTTTCTTTCTTTCACTTTTGAACAAATGGTAACAACCTAACCTCAAATAAGTACTCGATTGAAAGAGAAAGTTTGATTTTTTTTTGATTAGTTTTAATAATACTTCCTTGTGAGATCTATTTTAAGATAATTTATTTTTATTATCTTTGCATTAACCACACCCTTTTTTCTATTTTATGGTTAGATTCTCACCCTTTTGTGAATTGGTTTATCATATTTGATGATTCAAAAAAGTGAAGATGTAATTCTAAGACAATTAGGTATTTGTCTCTTTGAATTTTAGAAACTCTGTTCAGGTTAAACTTAAATGTATTTTTCGTACGTGAAAATAGGTGTATCAGGTGTAACAGGTGTATCAGGTGTAATAAAAGTGTTGGCAAGTGAAGTATGCAACAAATAATCAACGTGTTGTTTTTTTAGGTGTTTCTTGTTTGTTTAGTTTGTTTCGTTGATTTTGATAAGGGATGAGGTTCGTAGGGTTATAAAAAGGGAATTACTTGCTAAAGGATTGATTCGAAGAAGAGATTTGCTTCCGATTAAACAACACGTCGGATAGATGGTTCCACGAAATTCCTTGGGAAGACGAACATTATCGTCTTTCGAATTCATTGACTTCACCATGAACTCTGTTATTATACTGAGTGAGTGAGTGAGTGAGTAAGTGAAAGATAGAACTTGCTAATACATTGCTAACACAATAATTATCTAAACCTTTCGATCTGAATAATTCACCATTTGTGTTCTATCTCTATTTCCTATTAAACATTCATAAAATAATTTATATTATTTATTAATTATTATACTTGATTATATCAAATTAAATCTGAATCAAATGAGCAGTTAATCTAATTTTTCTTTTATATTTTTCTCTTTGTAATTAATAATAAATAATAAAAGTGAGTAAACTATGTGATACCAAATAAATCCGCTAGGTTAAAAGTACAATAAAATTCTACGCAATATTATTAACATAATCCTAATTATATGTTTATTTTTATCTTACTGTTAAATTTTCATCAAATTGTACAATAATAATACTGTAAAGATTGTTAAATGATAGAAATAAATACGACGTACATTCTCAAACGATTAAAACATTTTTAGGTTAGGTTAACCATACTCCATCATTATCATCATCACAATCAATCAGTCAATCAATACTCCTCATAAAATCATTTCCTATTACCATCTCTCTCTCTCTCACACGAAACATTCAACATCAAACATTCAATTTTAATTCCAACCTACAAACTTAAACAATTTATTTTCCATCTCTCTCTCTTACTCTCTCTTTCTCTCTCTACAAAAATAAAATGACACGACAAATTTCACGGGAATACATAAACGAAAAACCCCCATCAAAAAAAAAGTAAAAAAAAGAAACAGTCCAAGCGTCCTTGAGAAATCCTTAACTCGGTCTCGTATTAAAGAACGATCGGTTGTCGATATTTTTCTTAACTCCTATCTCGCGAGAATGAAAAAGAGAAACAGAGAGAGAGAGAGAGTAAGAGAGAGTAAGAGAGAGTAAGAGAGAGTGAGTAAGAGAGAGAAAGAAGCTAAAAATACCGTCGACTCTATGTGGGAATGATTCGGTATCTCGCACGACGTCACGGGGGTCTGAAATATGAGAGATACGATGGACCTCGCCCCCATCCCATCCCATCCCATCCCAACCCATCCCATCCCATTCCATCCTCATCCCCATCCTCATCCCATTCTCCCGATGGTGCATTAGCGCTAATCTCTGCTCTTTAGTCCTCTCTTTATCTTTTCTCTCTCCTCTCTCTCTCTCTCTCTTTTTTCTCTCTCACACTTTCTACCCACCTTCTATTCTGCTCCTTCGTTTCTCGTGCTCGAAGGATAAGTCACGAGAGATAAACAGAGAAAAACAGAGGGAATAAAAAGAAAAGAAATAAAAAGAAAAAAAAAAGAAATGAGAAAATATAAGAGAAAAAGAAAGAGAGTGGTGATGGTGGGGTGGGGGAATAGGGAAGAGGAGTAGGGATAGGAGTAAGAGTGGGGGAACGACGTATGATACGACCAGGTATAACCTTTTTCTTTTTCTTACCGATCTTTTTCCGTCTCTTTCTGTTTTTTCTTTTTATTTTTTTATTTTTTTATTTTTTATTTGAATGGCGCGGCAGCAGCTACTCTTCTCGCCAACGGACGCAGGTTTTTTTATCAGATTGATCTAATCTACACGATCCGTTATTTCATATACCCGTCGTGTGTGTGCCCGTGTGTTTCTTTTAACCATGGGATGGCTTCACTTTTGAGTTTTGACATTCGGAATCTCATTAACGTTCGTGAAATCTCAAATCGAAGAAGAAGAAGAAGAAGTAGAAGAATAAAAAAGAAAAGAAAATGAAAGATAAAAGTAAGAAATAAAAGGATTAAAGTATCCGATTATGTTTAAAAGGGAAATGGGTTAAACCTTTTGATACAGTTTATTACAAAAACTATCACATTTCTATTGAAATTAATTTTCTTTTAATTGTAACATTAATTTTGATTAAATTTGATGTGATTTGTTTAAATTTTGTTATTAATTGTAAAAATATATGGTGGGGGGAGGGGTGTGTGGGGGGTGGAAGGGTAGTGTTTGGTATTAGAATTTTTATAGGAAATTATTTATATTGTTTATATTCATATTATATTTATAGTATTTAGTATTAGAATTTTTATAGAAAATTATTGTGATAGTGAGAAATTAATTTTAGTATTTTATTTCTATTTCTGTTATAGTCATTTTTGCATTTAAATTTAATTAAATTTTGTTAATATATATATATATATATATATGTTTATTGTTATTAATTAAATTAAATTAAATTTAATATTTGTAATTATTGTGCTAACAAGTAATTGATATATAATATTTTGTATATTATTTATATTATATATATATATATATATATATATTTATTTTTGTTATAGTAATTTTAGGATTTAGATTTAATCAAATTTTGTTACAATATTTATTGTTATTAATTAAATTAAATATTTGTAATTATTGCGATACCAGAAATTAATTTATTATTTTTTATATATCAATCGTTTTATTTCTGTTTATGTTATCACAATTTTTGAATTTCATTTATCTTGTAATGTTTTTTTTTTTTATTTAAATATTCAACAATTCCCTAGTAAAAAAATTATTAATCATAATTCCCATAAAACTCATATTCATTACAAATATTATTTATTTCAAAGTACATACATACGATGCTATAAATAAAACGTACGTACTTGTAAAAATATCATTCTGTAAAGTAGTATGGTGATAATACTTTGACCGACCCTAATAGACAAAATAAAAGGAAACAAGTAAAGAAAAAAATAAAAAGATATAGAAATAATAATAAAAAACAAAAAAAATAAAAATAAAATAAATATCTTTTGTTTAATTTCCCATGCATATCAAAGAGGTATCTTACCCGCATCGATGTCTTCTTTAACGTTATCTCGCTAATGGCCATGCATGCATATGCATGTATATGGCGGGTACGTCCATATAAACTAGAGAGACGTTAGTTTCACTCGACGTTAACCTTTAACTAACCAACAGAACCTTAGACAGAGAAAAAAAAAAAGAGAGAGAGAGAGAGAGAGAGAGAGAATCGAAACACATTGGTAGTGGTAAAAGTAAATTATCCTAACATATATATACATACATACATATATATGAACTTATAATGAATTCAAAATTTAATAAAAAAAAAGCACGTGTACTTAAGAATTTCTCTACCACGTGTTAAAAAGAAAATCTATTGAAAATAATATAAAAAATAATAAAAAGAAATAGAAGAGAGACAGAATAGATGAAACACGAATAATATGTGTGGTGTGTTTGTGTGTGTTTGTGTTTATTCAACGATTAATGGTGTCTTTACACGAATTACGATACTTTCACTTCTATTTAAATATATGCATACATTGCATTTAGATTTTCAATTACACAATTGGTTATTGTCTTTAGTTTTGATCATTAGTATTTATTTCTACTATTATTATTACTTGTCAATAATGTTTAATGTTTAATACAACCATACAAATATATTTTATATACATTTTTGTATAGAAAAATGTAGTGTGAAAATGTTTGTCCATTAATAACTTTGAAATTAGTTAATCAATTTTACAGAATTTTTGTTTTATTTTGTGTATTTTTTTATCAACTTAGAATATAGGATAATTTTTATTCCGATTATTTTGCATTTTTTATTACTTATTTACAGATTTATTATGCATCATAGATTATCTGGATCTCGAAGTATTGTAAATTTTCGATAATTGGCGCTGTATTGCAATTCAATTATTTCAATTTACGTAACACATAACCTCACTTTTTCTATTCTTAAGTGTTTTATTATTT
This sequence comes from Polistes dominula, assembly GCF_049000335.1. NCBI lineage: Eukaryota > Metazoa > Arthropoda > Insecta > Hymenoptera > Vespidae > Polistes > Polistes dominula. Next base: position 1,257,874 of record NW_028301061.1, on the reverse strand, counting down.
TATGTATTAAATTTAGAATTATATTTAAATGAATATTTGTTAGCAAAACCACATCAACGCGTGTCCAGAGTTTCCTACATATTTTCACAATTTCCTACATATTTACAGTTTCCTATATATATATATATATATATATAGAATACGATAAAAATGAAATACATAGAAAAAAAAAAGAATAGAATAGTAGAAATAAGTGAAACCAACACGGAGTAGTCTCTCTTGTGCGGGTTTTAACCAATTTGCGATAGAATCGAAAATAATCCTTCCTTTTATTTTCATTCTATTCCGTATTACTATTATTTTATTTTTGTTGTTTGTTGTTGTCTTCAACGAGTGTTAGTGGGGGGGGGGGGGAGGAAAGGAAAAAGATGGACAAATAAAATACAGGGGGGATGAGAAAGACAGTTTGGTGTAGGGTAGGATTGGGTGTACAGGTTGACAAGTGTGAGTGGTTTTAAATGGTTTCCAAGTTTTTAACAATACCGTTCGGTGATTCGAGAAAAAGAAAGATAGAAAAAGAGTTATTGAATTTTTATTGGCTACGACTACGACGACTACGACGACTACGACGACTACGACGAGTCAATTTGCGATTAAACCTCGTTTTACTCCTACCAACTTTTCAGCTTCTCTTCCCAGTCCCCGCTTCTTCTTCTTCTTCTTCTTCTTCTTCAATTCGTGGGGCAAACCTCGTCGAATCGTCGACAGGTTCATTTTAAAGGAGATGAGATGAGATGAGAAAGAATAAAATAGATAGAAGAGGAAAATTCCAACATTCGAACAAAACTCGTTTGCTTTTTGAATCGTCACTTCCGACAAGCAAGCAGCGGGACTAATGTCAAACTTTCTAGTTGCTAAACTTTGATCGACACCAAAACCCAACCAAACCAACCAACCAACCAACCACTCACTCATCCATTTTTTTCTTTTCTTTTCCTTTCTTTTCTTTTCTTTCTCATTGGGTTGCTAACATTTGAGAATATTTGTCAGAATCGTTTCAATAAATCTGAAAATTATACCTTCGAACGTCAATCAAACGATCGACGAACTGATAATAATTTATCCTCTTAGAATGAAATCTCAATTTGTTTCCCCCCTCCCTCCCCCCACTCTCAAACATCTCAAGACAATTCCAATTGGACAGAATTGTTCTTCAAATGAAAAGAAAAATTCTGAAATTCTTCTTTTGTTATACGAGTTGACGGATATATCCGGCATCTAACTGTAATCACTCGTAGCGTACGTATTGGTCAGTATTTATTGTTACACGATCAAAATTGATTTAATATTAAACATTTTCATTGTAATAAATATTGATAAAAGTGTTCACAAGTAGGAATATTAATTTAAAAAAAGAAAAAAAAACAAACAAAAAATGATTTATGAGATGTTTGAGTAAGAAGATCAGGTGTCAGAGTATCGGAGTGTCATGATTGTAATTTGATCGAGTCACACGAGTATCCTAACTTCCTTTTGAACCTTATTCAAGACGTCCTGCCACGTGTTCGAGATCCTTTAACTATTCTAAGACGTTGAATATTCTTTTGAACCCTTCGTTAGTTCTCAAAGTACCTTACCTAACCTCACGTGCAAGTAAGAAAAGAAAAAGGAAACGGAAGAAGCACGTGCAGAAAAAAAAAACAACTTAATGGATTCCTTTTGTTATATGCAAGTTACATCCCCCTTTTTCCTCATTGAAAACTGCTTCTCATTTCATTGTAGAAGAAGAAGAAGAAGAGGAAGAAGAGGGTTGGAACACGTGTTGGGTATCATTCTGTTAGGGTAACTTTCAAGACGATGACACCTGCAATAATCAATTAGTTATACTTTGTTTTTATGATCGAAATAAATTTGTTGTGCAGTTTAAAGGGGGGAAAAAGAAGGAAGGAAGGAACAAAAAATATTTTTATTACAAATTTATATTTAATTAATATTAATTAATTTGTTAGTTAATGTTTTGGGGTAGATTGAGTGGTTGGTTTTAATATTAATCAATTATTTATAATAAGAATATTAATTGTATTGCAATATAAAGTTGCATTTATTGTTACTTTGGAATATTTAATAATATTTTTTATTACAAATGACCAAACTACCCCTAAAAATATTTTTAAATATCATCTATATTAATTAATTTGTTAGTTAATGTTTTAGGGTAAATTGGGTGGTTGGTTTTAATATTAATAAAATATTTATAATTAAAATATTAATTGTATTGCAAAATAAAGTTGCATTTATTGTTAATTTGGAATACCTAATAATATTTTTTATTACAAATAACCAAACTACCCCTAAAAATATTCTTAAAAACCACCCATATTAAGTAATTAGTTAGTTAATGTTTTGGGTTAACTAAGTTGACTTGTTTTAACATTAATACAATATTTATAATAAAAATATTAATTGTATTGCAAAATAAAGTTGCATTTATTGTTACTTTGGAATATTTAATAATATTTTTTATTACAAATAACCAAACTACCCCTAAAAATATTCCTAAATATAATCTCCAATATAAACTAACACAATTGTCATTAAATTGAAATTAAATTCAACATTACAACTTCCATTACACTTTGTAACTATTTTTATTTCAATTTAATTAAATTATTAAAAAAAAACAAATCCTACCCCAATAAATACCAACTAATTAATTTTGTTTTTTCCTAAATTATCATTACTACTAGGGACTAAAAATTACAATACTTTCGTACTTCTTTCTCACACACAACTAAATTCAATTTCATTCTTTTATAAGAAACGGGAACGTCAGAGTGCTTAGACTGGTTTGTTTCTGACATACATAAATACTTTGTCCAATGTTAATGGGGTGAATGAAGAAGAAGAAGGAGAAGAAGAGGGGAAGTATGGGGGTCTAATGGCAAATCCATGTTCATGTAACAAATACCGTTTAACATTACAATCGCATAATACGTTTGCTTACGATTACACCTTTGCAACTTTTTTCTTCTACACACTGTGACACACGTCTTTTACTTCACTTTGATGCACAAAATAAAATAAAAAAAAAAACCTTAAAACTAGTATCGTGAAATGGTCAAATGATAAAACGTAGTTTTTTCTTCTTTTTTTTTTTTTTTTTTATCTTATCAAACGAAACTGTTCCTTTTTTTTCACCCTATCTTTTTGCCTTTTGCTTCTTCTATCTTCAATCATCCTACCACTTCAACTTCCTCCACCCCCCCTTCCTCTCCCCATGCGTCTCTTATTTCACTTGGTTTATTTTCTTTTTCTTTTTTCTTTTTTCCTTCAACTGTTCGTCTTCTTTCTTCTTCGGTCCTTCCTGTACGTAAGAGGAGTGTGGGGAAGGGGTTGGGAAGGGAGGAACACAGTGGATCCATTTATTCGCAAATGCCAAGGCCGAGTTGAAAAAAAAGAGAAGAAAGGGGTGGGGAGTTAGAGGAGAGAGAAAAGATCAACGATGATGGTGTCCGATGGTTTTTAGATCTCGACGATTCTTCTTTCGAAAAAAAAAAAAAAAAATCGATTTCCAACGAAAAAAGAAACACACGAAATTGCGGATTTTCAAAGATCGATCAATCGAACGACGATCAAGTGAAGCTCTCTCTCTCTTTTATATATTTTTTTTTTGTCTTCTTCTTCTTTTCATCCTAAAGTGTTGGAAGAGCAGAATAAAAAAACAAGTAGGGGTGAGTGGGGCTAAGGGTGGAGGGGGAAAAAAAAGGAATCTTTTGAGGATCGAACAGGAAGAAAAGAAAAGAGAGCTTCACGAACTGGTCTGATTACTGTCCGGTTGGAAAAGAAAAGGAACTTAGGGGATGAAGTGGTGGTGGTAGTAGTGGTAGTAGTCGTGGTTGTGTGGGGGTTGGAGGATTTAGCAAAAGGGCTCGTCTTTGTCCGAGATAGGAAACGATCCTCGTTCGTAGGGTGATCGACGATTTGTCAAAGTCTTTCAACAGAGTACCAGGGACAAGTTCCAAGAGATTGGGGGTTGAGGGCTGCGTCAGGGTTGGGTTTTCGCGACAATGCTGATTTCTCTGACTGGTCTCATCTTTTTTCTTTTTTTGCCTTTTTTTTTTCATTCATGAATATTGTCAGGAGAATGGAAGAAAATTAAAAGGGAAAAGAATTCATCTGAATCTAACCTAACTTGGATACTTAAAGTGTATACTTAATTTCTATTGTGATTGGTTAGTTAATTGTTTAAAAAAAAATAAAATAAGTATAATGTTTTGGTTTAATAGTAAATTTTCGAGTGTTGGTAGAATGTAATATTCTTTTTTTTTTATTTAATAATAATTTGATGAGTGTTTTATGGATGTTTGATCTTACAAATTACAGGTTAGGTGTTAAACATGCTAATAAAAATATTTCAATCCACCCATCACACTAAAGAAACAATTGTAATAATAATAATTAATAAATAATAAATAAAAATATAATACAAATAATAAAATAATAATTAATTAAATAAATATAATATAATTTTATAAATATTTCATAGATATTTGACTTTGCAAATTACAGGTTAGATGTTAACTACGCTAATAAAAATATTTTAACACACCCACCACTAAAAAAAAATTATAATAATAATAATTAATAAATAAAAATATAATAAAAATTATAAAAAATAATTAATTAAATAAAAATAATAATTTTATAAATAATTTATGATTAATTTTACAAATTACACATTACTTCGTAGATTCAACATATAAACCCCCACTAAAATAATGTTCCTAACCTCTAATTAATAAACCAAATCATTTTTTACCAATACAATATATTATATTATAACTCAAATTGTTAATAATAAATTCTCATTAAACCATCAAAACATTATATTTTCAATATCGATATTTTATTCGCATTGGGATCAACAAGATCATTCATTTCAGTATCTCGTAGTATGAGACGTCGAGGAAAAGGGACAAGAGAAAGATTCCACGTAATCGTACGTGAAACTTACAAGGGAGAAGGGTAAAGGGAAGGGTGAGGGATTGAGGGAAGAGTAAGAGGGGTGTCTTCAGAAGAGGATGGATCATCTTTGTAAAGTCGGTGACCGTTGCCCTCTTCTTCGAGTACCTAAAGAACGATAGAATGAAACAGGAAAAAAAGAGAGTGAAAGAGAGAGAGAGAGAGAGAGAAAGCTGGCGCCGCGTTATCTCATTCGTTAAGATCCTCCTAGCAATACGAAAGAGAGAATGAGAGAGATAGAATGATGGGTGGTTGAGGGGGTGGGTAAAAGGGAGACGAATCTAACAGTGGTCTCACTGTCTCCTAAAGATTCCCCCCCACCCTTTTTCTTTTCCCTTTCCCTGTCCGTTCCAAGGAGGAGGGTTTGAGAAAAACCCGCTTGTTCAAGTGTATTAGTGTATGAGTGAGAGAGAAATTGAGATAGTCCTTTTGCATCCTTCTCTCATCGGTTTAGATTTAACTGATAATAAAACTCGGAACTTCGGGTTAGTTTAAAATCAAGTAGCCTAATAATAATGTAAGTTAACCTAACTAATTTTTTGAAAGATGATACATCTTTTTAAATAATATTATCTTAAAATGTGTTAGTTTTGGAATTATGTGCTTGTAATTTCATTTATTTTTTTGAGGATTAGTATCAGACTTCAAATCAAATGCAACATTGTAATGTTCTGTGGTTATAAGTGAGGTTAAACCTTTTGAGGTTATGTATACCTCATAATCTTTTTAAAATATCATATTTTTTTATTGGTTTACTATCACAAACATTAATATTTCATTCATTTATCGTATGAACATTGCAATGTTCTTGTTGGTGGTTATTGTATAGGTTAGGTTAAACCTTATAAGGTTATGTATATGAGTTTTGTTAATTTGTAGATAGTTCTAAAAATAATTAATATCTTTTTAAAGTATCATCATAATAATTATATTATTTAAATAATAACACTTTTTTAGGTTACAACCACAAAAATACAACATTAAATTAAATTATCGTCTGAACATAGTTGCAAATATTTTGAATATAATAAAAACCTAATTAAAAAAAATATAAATAATTATTTTGACCAATATAATATAAAAATAAATGAAAAACTAAAACCAATTTATTATTTTAACATATTAAACAACATTTAAATGATTGTCATATGAACAACACGTGACTCCAAATGTTATGGTGGATGCTCATAACTTTGAGATGGAATGAGAAATAGAAAAAGACAAATAGAAAGAGAGCGAGAGAGAGAGAGAGAGAGAGAGAGGGACTAGAAACCAGGAGGAAAGTTCTCCGATAGCCTGATGGTCATTTCTCATTTGTGTAATCTCCTCCCTTCTTCCCTTCAGACCCCACCCCCACCCTCAGCCCCACTTCATTCTATCTGAACGCGCATATACTTTTCCATGTGTTACAGGGGATGATGTAAAACGTTCCAAGCATTCCAACAGACACCACTACCACCACTACCACCACCATCAAAACCCACCCCTTACCCATCTTTCTCCCCCGTTCACCCCCGAACCATTTGTTCAACGAGAAAAGGGGGCTCGCATTTTGACGAGGTGGAAGAGGTGGACGACTCTAATCGTCCTACAACTACCACTATTACAAACTGCAAACTCACCCCCTTCTCATCCTCCCCACCCTTACTGCTACTTTCCACGGGGGACGTAATCATAATTGCGTAGACCACGATAAAAAAGCACCGGCTCTTTTTCACCGTCCACTGAAAAGTTCCTCCCTCTCGTCTTTTACCTTCACCTTCGCCCTAAAACACTGTGGATTAAAAGACTAGGGGGTGCAGGGAGAATAAAAAAGGAATGTGGGAGAATGAAACGAGCAACTAGAGGAAGGGTTGGGGGTTGTATGACTGAGTACCACCCACTCATTTTCTTTCTAATTCTGCTAGACAGGTATCCCCCTTTCTGTTTCTTCTTCGTTGAGATAGAATTTGTTTCTGACCAGGTATACTCAGTATCTTGTGGTATCTGAATTTAATATGGCGACTTAAATGTTAGATAAATGTTATTTTATTATTGTAAAATATTATTTATTATTATTATTCTTTAGATTAATATTTTAAGGTGAAAATAATTAATTTGAATTGAGTTTTAAAGTTCTTAAAGTTCTGCAAACCTGACACAAACCTGACGCAACCCTCGACGTAACCTTGTTGGTGGATTATATTTTGAATTGTTCTAATAAAAAAAGGAATTATTATTAATTATTATTGTTATAATTAATATTAATGTGCAAATAATTAATTTGTATTGAGTTTTATTTAAAGTTCAGCAACCCTGACACAAACCTGACGCAACCCTCGACGCAACCTTGTTTGTGGATTATATTTTGAATTGTTCTAATAAATAAAGGAATTAGTATTAATTATTATTGTTATAATTAATATTAATTAACAAATAATTATTTTAAATTAAATTTTATTTTAATTTCTGCAACCCTGACGCAACTCTGTTTGTGGATTACACTTTGAATATTTCTGACAATAAAAGTAATCAATGTATGCGTGTCTGTGTGTGGTCTAATAAATTAAATATAAATAAATTAAATTGTTAAATAAATTAATAATCGAAATAATAATGAAGATTTTTAGTTTTTTTTTTTTTTTTTTTTTTTTTTTAAATGCATTCGAATATTAACTCGTTCGTTTTTAATATAATTTTTGTTTCTTGCTTAAAAAAAAAAAAAAGAAATACATATGTATATATTGTTCGTTACCGATAATCATGATAACATGTTATGTATTACCGATAACGTCATTTTGTAATCAAATAAAATTTTTTACAGTCTTACGTCATTTTTTCTTTTTTGCAAAACGTTACAGCACATATGCACACATACACATATATATGTATATATAAGTATATACACATACATGTGTATTTAAGATGTCGAATTGTCGTCATGCATTTATGTATTCACGATAATTTCATAGTAATTAACTATAGTGCACACGAATGTATATATAAATATATGTTTGAACTTATCTTATGAGTTTGTGACGATAATCATTTGAACCGTTTTTATCTTTAGTTTTAGTCAATTGGTACCAATTAATCGTTGAACTATGGTTATTCCTGTTTTCGAAAGACAACTCGTTTGGTGACAAACTTTGGTGTATATTTTTGTTTGTTTTTCTTTCAAATCGAATTTATCTTCTTACCAAAAGTTGTTAACACTTTTTACGACCAGATGATTTTCGAGAAAAGATCTTTAACTAAAACAGTGCATAATACAATGTTGAAAATGTTCTTTAATTGAACGTATCATTTAAATATATATATATATTTAAATTACAACAGGAAACCAAAAAAAAAAAAACAAGTAAAAGTAATTATCGAGAAAACTACACCGCAACATGAAACAAACAAAAAAATTCATTAATTATAAATTCGAAGTATTAACCCTTTTCCGGTATAAAACTGTAAAATGTTAAATGTAAAAGAAATTAATTGGTGCGGATAATTGATCGAATGTAAAACAAAAAAAAGAAGAAAAAAGAATCGATAAATGATTAAATACAAAGTGTTAACACCCGGTATTAACATTGAGCAATAAAAATATAAAATAATATAAAAAAAATATTTCTAAATAAAATATAATATTATTATTTATTATTATTTTATTTTATTTTATATTATTATTATTTAATAATAATATTTTGTATTCTATATTATTATTTTATAATAATTTTATTTTATATTATTTCATATAAAATAAATTTATATATATATATATATATATATATATATATATATATATATATAACAAAATATAAATAAGAAAAAAATGTTGCATCACAAACTAAACCCTCTATCATCCCCCACTCTTATTATTGAGCATAATTTTTACGACAAAGGGAAATAATCAAAAGGGTTGCGTCAGGGTATTCAGAGTTTGTAAAAGGAAATAATCGATAGGGTTGTAAAAAAACAAATGAGGTTATTTCAATTTAAAATCAAACTACCCCCTACCCCTTTTGTAACTTTCTGAAACCACATTCAGTTGGTTTACTTTGTTACGATTGATATTAAACCGATCGCAGATTTTTGATAGTAAAAAGATACACACATATATACATACACACACATGAATAAAAAAAAAATGAAGAAGAATAAAAAGAAAAAGAAAAAAAAAAGGTTCGAAGTATACTCGTTTCACTTTATCGTACCAATCGAGAGTCTCTTACGTTGAGTAGGTATAATATATTGGCGAGTAATTACCGATTGGAGTATACGATAATTGTATATACGTTTATGTGTGTATACATGTATATTTCACAACGCCTTTTAGAGGCGTGACGCAATACCAACTTAACCTAACCGTTCGAACGAACACACCGTGTTGAAAATGTTGAGAATCGGTAGCTACTTTCAACCGATTCATGCAAACATATGTGCATAACACATACACAACACATATTACATACACAGAAAGAGATAGAGAAGCTACTTACAAGTGTAATTTACAAGACCATGAGATTATAATTGGATAAAATGAGAAAGAATTTTTCTCAAGATCAAAATATCTATGTGTTTTACTATATTAGTAGAATTTTTATCGATAGTTGATTAATGTATCTACTTTGTGGTTTATATTCAAAGATTTGTGTTGTTAAAAAAAAAAAAAAAAAGAAGATAAAAATGAAAATATAATGATCGTTATGAATATTCATTGGGTATTAAGAAACTTTTGATCGATAGTAATGTATGAAGATAAATTTTTTCAATGTTGATGTAATAGAAAGGTAAATTAATCATTTATACCGATCATTCGATTCATCGATATCATTATATACGCTTTTCACCCTTCCATCTATCTATTCTATACTAACATATTAATATATTCATATGAATGTGAACATGTGTGTATGTGTGTGTGTGTATATAAACGATTTGTCTAACTAACGACGAATCAATCATTTCAAATTACATTCTCACTAATAGCAGAGAAATTTCAAATTAAATGTGATAGAACGTATCGTTGAATAATTATAATATTAAACTATCAATGCTACTTCAAATTACTCTTACGTTCATTTGATATTCTAATTATTCCAACATATATATATATATAGATAAATAAATGTATGGTGACCATAAGTATGTGTGTGAAATATTTAAAGGATTATTATATTTGAACATTTAATGAGTTTTATGTAATGTTGAAACAAGAAACACTATTTAGTTTCATTTTTGAGAATTAGGTTAGGTTAATTTAGTTTAAAATAAATAATAATTGTTTAATTAATCTTTGTTTTTTAATTAGAATATTTTGATAATTATGGGCACACATATGTATTTAAATTAAAAATTATTTTTAATTTGTATTGCTAATTTTAGGATTTAATATTCAAAGGTTATGTAGGTTTTCAAGTACTGTAAGTTTTCAATAGATGGTGTTGTATCAAAATTCAATTATTTTGCTATATTCACGTCGTACGTTTTTAGTCAGAAAACAAACAATATTTTAAGGGTTATTTTAATGCTTTAATGTTTTAAATTAACTCTGATAATTATGGGCACACATGTAAATATTTAAATTAAAAATTATGTTGATCTTTAGGTACTTTAAGTTTACAATAGATGGTGCTGTATCAAAATTCAATTATATTGCTATATTCACGTCGTACATTTGTTTCAAATTTACTTATGAAATAACCTAGCTTTTCTTTTTATATTTTGATAAATTAATCTTTGTATTTTAATTAAAACACTTTAATAATTATAAACACACACATATATTTAAATTAAAAATTATTTTGTAATTTTTATAGCTAATTTTAGGAATAAATATCTGAAGTTTATGTAGATCTTTAGGTACTGTAAGTTTTCAATAGATGGTGCTGTGTTTCAATTCAATTATTTGGCTATATTCACGTCAGATTTACATATGAGACAACCTAACCATACTTTTTCTATTGTATATTGTTAAAATTACCTAAATAATTTCAAATTATATTAAATTAACATTTTATATAATGAAACCATAGTAATCCATTGCCCAAGTCCCCTAATATAAATATATAAATATATAAAAAAAATAAAAACAAAATGGTAGTAAAAGCCGCATAATGCAAAGCATTAAAAAGTACCGAACTCTAAACTCGGTCGATAATACTAAAATGCTACAAGTCAGAGAAAGAGAGAAAGAGAGATAGAAAGATAGAAAATGTAGAGAGGACAAAGAGACACACAGTTATTAGATACAGTCGTTTCCTACGTGTCTTACGATCATCCTTATCGTTATCGCCATTAGTCACGAAGCTCGTTGTAACGCGCGCGTTACGAGTATCGCGGCCCGTTATCGTTATCCGTTATCGTCTCACGTTATCGGCGAAGTTCAAGCTCCGTGTTCAAGCATTGGGTATGACGAGAGAGAGAGAGAAAGTGATAGAGAGAGAGAGAGAGAGAGGAGAGGAGAGGGTTGCTTGCTACTGCACTTATATATACTAAAACAGACAATCTAACGAATTACTATAATTGTTACACGATTCTCATCTCTGTTATATACTTCATTATTATTATTATTATTGTTATTAACTATTGCTATTATTTGTATTATTTAATTGTATGTATTTGAACTATTTTTTGGATTTTCAATTTATTTTTTTTGTTTCTTTTTTTTGGAATAGGATTGTAGTAAAACAGTTTGTGATAATATTGGTGTATTATAAATATTGTAATAATTTTTTTTTAATTAATAATAAATTATTCGAATTTTAATTTAATGTATTTGAAATATTTGAAAAAAATTTTTTTTTTTTTGATTTATTATTATTTATTATATATTTATTATATCATTAATATTATTATTAATTATATATTGATATTTATTTATATTGGATTTTTAATTTGTTTGTTTTTTTCTTTTTTTTTTTTTTTTTAATTAGGAATTTGAGAGAAACAAGTTTGTGATAATACAAGTTTTTAATACTATACGTTTATCATATATTGTAATAATTTTTTTTTTAAACGATAAAATATAATTATTAACAATCCTATAAACAAAACATGTGTTGAACACTTTTAATTGAACTTTTGTAAAAAAAATTTGGAAGCAACTTTTCTTGGACAATATTTGAAATATTAACTAGGGACACTTGTATCAAGTGTTATTGCACAATATAAAAAATTATGTGAGATTGTAATTGTGTAATATTTGACTTATGAATTTTTTCTAAATACTTTTATTATTTTTTTTGAAAAAGAAGAAAATGAAGAAAAAGAAAGAAAGAGGAAGAGATATCAGGTAGGGGGAAATGTTTACTCGTACATTATCGTCGAGTAATAGAGATAGAAGGATGGAAAGTGGGAGATAGGGTGGGTGGAGGGAGATAGATGGTTGGTAACTACGTTTACCTGTATGTAACGTGTACAAGAAAGAGAGAGAGAAAGAGAGAGAGAAAGAGAGAGAGAGAGAGAGAATAAGTGATAACAGGTAGCCATGGGTCCTCTTGTTGCTTCGAGACCAGTGATAACTTTTCCCTACAACTGAAAACATCTTTTCTAGTAACCATTTTTTTGTCTTTTTTAACAATTTGTTTGTTTGTTTTTTTTTTTTTAATAAATTACAAAATAAATGTATGTGTCTTAAAAAAAAAAAAAAGAAAATAAATTGAATAATTAAATGATTAAACTTGATGATTATTATCAATGATTAGTATTTCAATCTAAACTTTGATTTTGAATAATAAAACTAAGAATGAAATATCCGTGAGTTACGAACTAATTTGATTCATTTGTTATAAATTGTAATCAAATATTAATAAACAATATATTTTATTATTTTTAATTAGATCATGTTTATGTTATATATCGTGCAGCAAACAAGTGCATATGTATGTGTGTGTTAGTGTAATTATTCGTGCTAGTGATGTTAATCAACGAGAGATGACGATCAAATTTGGTATCCATCGAACAAAGATAATTATCTTTATCTAGTAAAAGAAAAAGAACAAAATATTGAAAGACAGAGAGAGAGAGAGAGAGAGAGAGAGAGAGATAAAGAGAGAGAGAGAGAGGAAACTAAAAAAAAAAATCAAACACCGTGAAACAACCCCCACGGATTATCCTAGAACGGGGGTTTGATTTTTTAGTTTCGTTGGAAGATACTGCCAGTTCCAATTTCGTGAATCTGCCATGGAAGAAACGTTCAAGATCGGCGATACGATTTTCGTTTTTTATCGAATAGAATATCAACGATAAAAAAAAAAAAAAAAGAACGATAGAAAAATTGTGAATCGAGTGTATTCATATAGAACAGTGAGGGGGTGGTGGTGGTGGTGGTGGTGGTGGGGCCAGAGGGGAAGAAGGGGTTGCGTTATCGGAAAGAAAAAAAAACAACTGGGCTGAAGGGGAGTCTAAAATTATCTTTCTTTTTTTTTTTCAAAGTTGACAATAAAGTTTTAAAAAAACACAAAAAAATTCTTGTTTTTTTTTTTTTTTCTGTGACAAAGAATCCGAATAATATTTGGCCGACCAATTTTTCTTGCAGTGATTCATTTTTAGTGAAATTTAAATTAAAAAAAAAAATACTAGACGAGAAGAAGAATGTGTATGTGTAAGTGTATTATGTGTATGTGTGTGTGTGTGTTGATAAAAGGATGTGATATGTGATAACAGAAAAAAAAGGGTTTTTTTTTCTCTCAACTCTGTGAGATGTGAGATTTTGATCATGTGATTTCCCCCTCTCTCTCTAACCCCCGCCCCCTCCTCGCCTCTCTCTCTCTCTCTCTCTCTCTCGCTGTTTCTTGAGTTCTTTTTCTTAGGGATTTTTCGTTTGTTTTATTTTGTTTTTTTTTTTCACCATGAGCATTCTCTTGTGGCGACAGAGGAGGGCAAGCCAACTACGAACGGAGAATTCCTTTCCCATTTCCAGTAAGTAATAACGGTTAACAAGTTTAATGATGATTATATATATATATGTATACATATATACATATATATATATATATATGTATATGTATGTATGTATATGACTAACTCCCACGTTGTTTTTCATTGACTGGATATAAACATAAGTGCATATTGTTCTCGTTGTTTTTTTATTTTTGTTGTTGTTGCTGTTGATTTTAAAGTTCTTACAACCATATAAATATGTGTGAGAAAGAAAGAAGAAGTTGAATAAAGTAAAAAAAAAAAAAAAAAAAAAAAACAGAACAAAGTAGAAGAATAGAATGAAACAATGTATTATTATACTCCTCTTATGTGTTTTAATGTGTGGTAACAAAAAAAAAATAAATTAAGGTAGAAGCAGTACACTGAATAAAATGTAAACGAGTTGGATAAAAAGAAGAAAGAATGAATTTAGTAAATTATAACAACACTTAAAATAATACCACAATTACAATCGAATATATGAAATAATAATACATGACAAAATCTATAAAAAGTAAGGTTAGTTATGTCATATGTAAATCTGAAAAAATGTGAAATATATAAATTGTTATACAGAGCCATCTACTGAAAATTTGCAGTACCTTAAGATCCTGCACAACTTCTAAATTATTTAATAAAATATAACACACAAATTAATACCACCATTACAATCGAATATATAAAATAATAATGGACGAAAAAATCTATAAAAAGTAAAGTAATAAAAAGTATGACATAACTAGATAACTTTTAAATAATAAATCTTTGAATTATAACAATAAAAAAAATAGAAAATAAACTAGTCTATATTCTAATTTGATAAAAATCACACAAAAGAAAAAAAATTTCATTAAAATCGGTTAACTAATTTCGGAGTTATTGGCGAACGAACATTGTTGCACAGAATTTTTATATATAAAGAAGATTCTTTGCTGCACTGTATAAATTAGCGATAAAAAATACAAAATAAACGCGAAAAAAATTATCCTATATTCTAAATTGAATTAAATCAAACAAACAAACAAACAAAAATTCATTAAAATCAGTTCAGTAGTCTCAAAGTTATTAGTGGACGACAAACATTGTGACGATGAATTTTTAAATATAAAGATTCTTTGTTGCACTGTATAAATTAGCGATAAAAAATACAAAATAAACGCGATAAAAATTATCCTATATTCCAAATTGAATTAAATCAAACAAAATAAAAAAAATAAAAAAAATCATTAAAATCAGTTCAGTAGTCTTAAAGTTATTAAATGGACAAACATTGTGACGATGAATTTTTCTCTATAAAGATAGAAAGTGACAAGAATAGAATGAACATTGCATACGTGTTAATGTGTGTGATAAATTTGAGATAAAAATAGATATAGATAAAATATTATAAATGAAAAAAAAAAATAAAATGAATTGTGATAGAAAAATGGTTAGATGATTAACATAAACATACATGTGTCTGTATCTGTGTGTTTGTAGAATTTGTATAAGAATGAATGAGAGAGAGAGAGAGAAAAAGATAGAGAATTACAAAAAATAAAAAGGAAGAGGAGAGTAAACGTTATTATGTACATTTATGTATATGCATGGAAAACTGGGTATATATATGTAAAATACACACATATATATATATGGTGAGAGAGAGAGAGAGAGAGAGAAGGAGAGAAAGAGAATTTCGACGAACGTCGCGTACTGGTCGCGGCCTCGGAGCGTTAATGGGAGGAGTTCATTAAGATCTCGCGATTAGGCTCTTTATCGCAAAGCCCGAGCTAGGCTCGTTACTTTCGCGTGACGTCACTTCCTCCTCTGTCGCCGCCGCTTCATCCTTCCTCTTTCCCTTCCACCCCCACACCATCACCACCCCTCATTCTCTCTCTCTTTCTCTCTCTGTCTTTCTTTCATTTCATTTCATTTTATTTTCTTTTCCTTTCTTTTCCATTTTTCTCCATAGACTCCTATGGTGTGGTTGTACCTTTTTTGTTTTGTATTTTATTAAATTGTTAGGATTTTTATTAATTTATTGATATTATTAATATGTTATTAATTATATATCAAATTGTTATATATGAATTATTTAATAATGTAATTGTGTAAATAATTAATAATTAATTACAAAATAATTAAATAAATAAAATAAATATTTAAATAAATAAAAACATTAGGGAGAGTCCCGTTCTTTTTTTTATATTCTATTAAATTGCTATGGTTTTTATTAATTGATTGATATAATTAATATGTTATTAATTATATATCAAATTATTATATATAAATTATTTAATATGTAATTGCGTAAATAATTAATAATTAATTACAAAATATTTAAATAATTAAAATAAATAAATAAAATAAATATTTAAATAAATAAAAACATTACGAAGAGTCCCATTTTTTATTTTCTGAAATTCTTTCGTGATAACGATAAATGATATATATATATAGATATATTTTATAGATATATAGATATAGGTCGATTAGTATTACGATTGGAATCGAAACGAGTAAAGAGAAATCGATTAATCGATTAATCGAGGTCTCCTATATATTTTTTGATGGACATCACAGATCGTAGATCATTATCGTTAGACATTGAAGATATTTATCGTCTACGTTTCTAACAAAAATTTCATCATTCGTTTTTACTACTACTCGATTACGTTCTGCTAGATTTTAATCGCAAACAAACACAGTGGACGATAATAATTAACGGAAATTCCATGGATCTGTTTTATCGATTCATCTATCTATCTATCTATCTATCAATCAATCTGTTGATCAATTAATCGATCTATCGATCTATCGAATTCTTTTCAATATTTTTCTTTTTCTTTTTATTTTATTTTTATCGTATTCCACATTTGTACATTTCGAACTCACACGTTTCAATTTTACTTTTTTTTAGCATGTAAATAAATAAAAAACATAAGAAAATTGTTTATTTAATAATTAAAAACAATTGAGGATTAATTATTTTGTACAATTGATTTTTTTTAATTTTGTGGAATTCATTTTGTTAATTTGTATATTTTGAACTCACACTGAAATCACACGTTTCAACTTAACTTTGTTTAGCACATGTAAAGTAAAGTAAAAAAAAAATTTAAAAATAATTTATTAAAAGATTAAAAATAATTGAAGATTATTTATATAAATTTTGTACAATTAATTTTTTAATTTTTGTTTAATTATAATTAATTTATTTAAATATTGTACGATTAATTTTACGATTAAATTTTTTTCGTAATTTGTACATTTCCAATGCACACGTTTTTATCTTTACTTTGCTACATTGTTTGTAAAATAACACAAAAAAATAAAAATTGTATTAAAAAATAAAAAAAATAAAAATAAAAAAAGAACAAACAATCTACGATTAATTTTATAAATGAATGTAGAATTTATTATTATTATTTTTTTTCTTTTTTGCACGATGAAGATAATCTGCGTGAGAATAATCCGAGGCTTCGTTAACATCCTTCGAGATTACGATCCAATTCATCTACAAACGCATACAAATATGCAACATGTAGAAACTTACATGTGTGTGTGTGTGTGTGTGTGTGTGTGTTTATGTGTGTTAAGTGCATCTGTCTATATGTTGTTGTTTGTTTTTCTTCGATGCATTTGTCCTTCGTTAAACGAGATCTCCGCGTCAAAAAATAAAAAATAAAAAATGACGTCATTTTTATAAGATATATCCAAGCAATATACAAAAATAGAACAAAATGATTGTATTGTTTTTATTATGTATTTCTTTTTTTTTGTGTTTGTTTATTTTATTTTATTTTTTTTTTCATATTTAATCGATATGATCGGATAGATCGATCATCGATTTGATATTCAAATTAAAATCAACTCGTAATATTATTAATCTCTTTACGATCATTTCATTTAAATTATCACAATGATATATCTTTTTTATAATTAAGTAATTGTTTTGATTCAATTTTTACCAATCAAATGTTTGAATTATTATTTTTATGAATGATAAAGTGCATTAATTATCGTTAAAATCTTTGATAATAATTCAAATAATATTTTTCATTGTATAAACCAATCCAAAAATACGAAACAATTAATCATTGTTTTGATTCATTTTCACGAACTAATCAAAACAATTACTATTATACTACGTAGATATATTAAATGTTATTAGCAAAATTTCAATTATATTATAAAATAATTCAAACAATATTTTTCATTGTATAAACCAATCCAAAAATACGAAACAATTAATCATTGTTTTGATTCATTTTCACGAACTAATCAAAACAATTACTATTATACTACGTAGATATATTAAATGTTATTAAAAAAAATTTGAACTATATTATAAAATAATTCAAATAATATTTTTCATTGTATAAACCAATCCAAAAAACCCATACAATTAATCATTGTTTCGACACATTTTCACGAATCAATCACGTGACACGTATTTTCACACATTTTCGAACAATCGAAAGCTAAAAACTTAGAATCTAAAAGTTCCAATCAAGATTTTTAAAGAAGAGAAAGAAAGTACATAAGAAAGGATTGAAGGGTGAAAGAAAGAAAGAAAGAAAGGAAGAAAGGGTTGAAGGGTGAAAGAAAGGAAAGGAAAGGAAAGGAAAACAAGAGTGAACTCGTGAAAGAAGAGTAGAAGAAGAAGAAGAAGAAGAGGAACTAAAAAAAATTGTAGGAAGGGTAAAGGGAGGGTAAAGAGCGGGGTGGGGGTGGGGTAGGGGGGAGGTAGAGGAAAGGGTTCCACGAAAGGCAAGGAACGAAATAAACGATAAGAGGGACGCCGGGTTAACCAACAAGCAAATTAACACGTGGGAGGGTCCGATCGGCAAATGAGATAATTGTGCAACGAGGGCTCCCTCGGGGCTTCCTCCTCCCCCTTCCTCTCTTTTACCCTTCCCTTCCCTTTCCCTTTACTTTCCTTCTCTCTCTCTCTCTCTCTCGTTCTTTCCTTTTTTATCCCTTCGACGCCGCTATCCGTCTCGCATAAACGCACGAATGAAAAAGAAAAAAAAAAGGATAGTTTAAAGAATGAGAGTTAAAGGAGGAAGAAGGAAAGAGTTAAGAAAAAGGGAGAGTGGGGTGGCAAAAAAAAGGGCACGAGGCGATCGGTAGAGGCGTGTTAACGATGGATGGACCCATCGATCGATCTATCGATCCTCACTCAACCCTTTACTAACCGTTGAATCCTTATACCTATCAGGATTTCTTGATCCTTTTTTTGTTTCTTACTTTTATCCTTTTTTTCTTTCTTATTTTTATTTCACGTGTGTGCGTGTGTGTATTTGTAATCGTTCATTTTTATCAAAAGTATCTGGAGATTTAAATAATTATTATTATTTTTTTATTATTATTATTATTAGTATTTTATTTAACCCTTTGAATATTTTTAACTTAACATTAATTCAATAATTAGTGATAAGTGAACAAATTAATTTTATCTTATGACATATATATATATATATATATATATATATATATATATTTTTATTTTAAATATAAATGTATTATATTAAAACAATTTATTTTTATAATAATTATGCAACTTAACACTTTGAGTACCACGTGAATTCTTACGAGAATCTTTGTCAGGCCACGCACTGTAAAACAAAGTTGATTGTCAGGCACCAATGCCTGACACGACCTCAACTTGAAATTCAGTGTCAGCCACTTATGACTGACGTGACACTCAACCTGTTAAACATATGCACATACATAACAACACACTTAAACTACTTATATACACACACATACACAGACACACATGCATATAAGTTCTATGATTAAACTAAAACTCGTGATCTTTTAGCCAGAATTTATCTGAACAAACCAATCCGATATTATTTCGGATATATCTTTTGATGCAACCAACCCAACCAACCCAACTAACTAACCTAACCAATCAGCAAAACAAATAAACAAAACACGTATCACATTGTAAACTTTCTAACTAATGTGACTTTTGACAAAATAAGAATCCTAAAAGATCATCTAAACGTGACCACGTTTATGCAACTCTCGACAAAACGAGAGAAAGAGATAATCCGTTCCTGGAATCGAATCCAATTAATTCGGTTTCTTCCCTGGCTCCTAATCTCAATCAAAAAGATCTCTGCCCTCTCATCTTTTCACTTTCCTATTTCTACTTTTTTTTTTTTTTTTTTACTATTTGGTTCCTTTTGTTTCGTTTTTTTTCTTCTCACAATTAGAAAATCGGTTTGAACACGTTCGAGTCGTGTTTTGTTGTTCAATCGGTGAATTTATCATCGTTGAAATGAAAAATTCATACAAAAATCGATCCAATTTCTACTTTAAACCTTCCCACTACTTCCATTCTCACCCCCACCACCTTTTTCTTTTTTTAAAAGAAATTTTTATCACACGAAACAAGTTCGAAGCTAACCAATTAACTGAGTTTGACGAGGTTGTTACTCGTCACGTGTCAAATGTAGCTACCATTTGCTATTTTAAATTGTCATTTTTGTCAAATTTCCAAATGATTAATACAAAATTCAAGATTTATAAATAACTATTTCTTTTTTTTTTTTTTGCTTTAGTTTTATATTCAATTTATTCTGAAAATGAGCAAATGTTAACCTCAAAACTTGGACACCGGTCGATTGCAGCGACACACAGCGGGGTGCGTACTTTCAAAACGGTGCGCTACAGTTTGGTTAAGAAAAGAAGAGAACAAAAAATAAATAAATAAATAAAAAAGAATAATAATAATAATAATAATAATAATAATAATAATAAAAATGAAAAGAAGAAGAAGAAGAAGAAAAAGAAGAATGATAAGTCTCGCTTGATAAAACCGGGGCCAAACATTTGCTAGAGATAAGATCCCCCTGTTATCTTCTGAGAAATCGTACTTTTTATTACGTTCCATGCACAGGACAGGACAGGACAGACAGACAGACATAGAACCCTGTGTGTGTCCTTTTCCTTTCTCCGTAAAACTCACTATGAAAGCTAGAAAAAGACAGAGGACACCTAAACCACGAGTCAAACGGAAAAGATAAAAAGATAATAAAAAGATAGAAAGGGTGAAGTTAGATTAGTTGAAGTCAACAAGGAGATAGAAAAAGATGGAAAAGTGTTGGTAACCTAAACCCATCCCTCTATTCCACTTTCTAGTATGAAGAAAGCATGTTGGTTGGTTGGTTGGTTGGTTGGTTCAACTTGCCATGGTTTGGTTTGGTGTGCACACTCCTGGCTTCAGATAGAGATAGCTATTTTTAATGGAGGTTCCTTCTCTCGAGTGCTCGAGTGCCGATAGAGTCGAGCGCGCCTATCTACCGGCAGATATTTTTAATATCGGAAACGGCCAGCTCAGGGAGGAAAGACGAGGAGAGGGAGGAAAGAGGAGGAGAGGGTTGGAAGAGGGACCCTGGGACTTTGGATAGGGTGGGAGGAGGGAGGACGAACGGAGTCAGGAGATAAGTCTCGAGAAACCAGCGAGTTGGCGTACACTTACTCTCTCTCTCTCTCTCTCTTTCTCTCTCTTACTTATTTTATCTTGCATTCACTCACTCACTCACTCACTCACTCACTCACTCTTTCATTCTTTCTTTCTTACTCGTCGATCATGATCTATTCTCGAGCTCTTAGGATCGTGTATCGATCTTGCTGACGTACAAAGGGGGTGTGTCCGTTCTCCTTCTTCTTTTTTTTTTATTTATTTATTTTTTTTTTTGTTTATCTTTTTCTTTTCTTCTTCTTCTTCTTCTTCTTCTTCTTCTTCTTCTACAGTTTAACTTGATAAAACCTTCGCGGATGTTTATACGTAAAGAAAGTTATTTGCATTTACCCCTTTCTACCTTCTTTTTTTGTTTTTTTTTTTTTTTATTGGGTTTGTGTGTTCTTTTTTATATTAAATTTTATATTTGTTTATTTGTTCGTGAATGAAATTAAATTGTTAATGAATAAAAATGTGATATTATTGTTAATTGATGTATCTATAAAAGATGAAAAGATTATTAATCGGTTGAAGTTGTCTGATAAGAAGAAAAAAAAAGGTAACTAGAACTAGGAAGGAACTAGAAATAATCCTATCTAATTTTCAATATTATTAAAAGTGTGTGAAAAGTATGTAATATTGTTTCAATATTTATTGATCATTTGTTTAATTAACAATCTAAATTAATCAGTCGAATGTGTATTTGTGTATTTCAAATTCGTGTTTTGAATTTGAACCCTTACAGTGCTATAAACGCATATACGCGTTTGTTACATATTAATGTAAAATAATATAATGTTTATATTAATTAATGAAATTATATTAACCATCAAAAACTTTAATTATTAAATATAATTTATTATTAATAAATTATTTCGTTGCTACAAAACATATTAGTTCAAAGTATTCAGCACTGGAAGGATTAAATCAATGTATATGTGTTAAAACAATGTGAAAAATGAGTAAAATGTATTAGAGTATTAAAATAATTGTTAATAAATTGATAGGAATAAGTATAAATGTTTAAAATTACTTTGTATATGTCAGGAGTACCGTCCTCTTCGAAATTCACCTTCAAACTGGCCCGTTGTTCTCAATGAAAGTTCTTACATTGAATGTTGTTTATGTGACATTTCGACAGTCACGTATGTGTGTGTAACGTGAATAATATTCGTAATACATCGAAATTAAAATAATAACGTTATGATTTTAACATTGTATATATTTATTTGAATGGAAACATATGTTTTTAACGATCATGCGCAGTGATTACTTCAAAGGCTAATATTTTTGTCTAATATTATATAAATATATTATTTATTATACAATATTTATATAATAATAATAATAATAATATATATTATAATTATTAATAAATATATATTATATTATAATTATAATAATAATATAATTAAATATAATAATTATATTTATAATATAATATTAATATAAATATATAATATAAAATATAGTAAATAATATATATTATAATATTAATTATATTAATTATATACAATATATAATTAATATAATTAAATTAATTAATTATAATTATTATTAATTATATTATAAAATTAAAGATTAAAAAATTAATTTAATATTCATATTATTAAATAAACAAATAAAATGCAATTTTTATTAGGATCAACAAATAATACTAATAACAGAACAAATAAGGAAAGAAAAAAAATAGATTCATTAACCAACACGTATAACAAACACACCCTGATATAAAATTAACCACAAAACCACCCTCTCTTCTCTCTTTTCTAAATACAAAAAAAAAAAGAACAAATTTCAATGAGGCATAAGAAAAACAGGAAAGTAAAGAACTCGTTAAGGGTTTTTTAGTGTTTCAAAATATATGAAAATTGAAACGTCTGTTATCGAGTTGATGTTCAACAAGGATGAAAGCAACCAACCCAACCAACCCAACCAACCAACCAACCAACCAACCAAGGAAGGAAGGAAGGAAGAGATCGATGAATCGATTTCACGAAAGACGAAGAAGAGTATCGGATATCCCTCGTTCCCTAGCAAAAAGCTAAACCTAAAGAGAGAGAGAGAGAGAGAGAGAGAGAGTCGCACTTGGTGCACGAGGTACGCAAAAAGAAAGAGAGAGAGAGAAGGAGAGGGTGTGGGTCCGATTAACACGTTGTTTGTATAGGGGAATGTATAATAACAGGTTGTGCCGTTGGCATAGGTACCCATTTGTATCTCCAGGAGGGCATCTCGGGTTCCTCTCTCATCCTGCTGCTCTTCTCCAAAGAGAAACAGAAAGAGAAAGAAGAGAACAGAATCAAAGAGTCAGAGAGAGAGAGAGAGAGGGAGAAAGAGAGTGAACGTTCGAATGAATGACTGTGCGTGAAAGAGGAAGAAGAAGAAGAAGAAGAAGAAGAGAAGTGGGAGGAGGAGGAGGAGGGGAAAGGGAAGAAGAGGTGGGAAAAGAGAGAAAAGTAAGCAGGGGGGTCGTATCTGCATTGCATCGGCTAGCAGTCCCCATGTGCACCATGAACAGCTTACCTCTTCTCTTCTCTTCTTTTCTCTTCTGTTCTCTTTCTGTTTTCTTGGTCCAGTGTTTTCTATCTACCTTTCTTATTCCGTGGATACACCTGGTACTCATCTTCTTGATCTTGAAACAGCCCCGAAGGAGACTTTCTTTTTCTTTAGGTTGATCCTTTTTTTTTCTTTTTTGGTTTCTTTTTGTTCTTGTGGCCATCAGCACCACCATAACGCAGTATCTACGATCCGCATGAAAAGAAAGTTATATATATAGATATATATATGTAGATCTTGGTTATTTTATTTACTTTAATTATATTATTTATAGAATATTTATTATATATGATTTTAAATATGTGTATGTGTAAAATAGGATGATATTGAATTGATATTATATTATATAATATTATTTTATTTATATTATAACAATTAATTATTATATATATACATATCATATTAATTAATATTAAATAATAATTAAAATAAATTAATAATAATTATTAATATAATAATATAAATAATATAATTATAATTAATATTTTAATATAATATTATATTATATTATTTTATTTTTTTTATTACTATTATTATTTTAATTTTATTATATATTATTTTAATTTATTCTAAAAACAGACAAAACTGTTCCATTAAACCTAACACATTCTTGAACACGAATATTATCGAATTACTAAAAATCTAATATAACTAGATTATTATTAGAAAAATCATTCTAACTTATTACAAAATAAATGAATCAAAATTTACATCAGATTCAATAGATTTGATTGAATCCTATTGACAAAGTGAATTTTTCTAATTATCTATCTGTTCTATCCCAAAGACACGAAACGAGTGTGAGAGAGAGATAGATAGAAAAGAGAGAAAGGTAATGTTTCGTTCGTTTAGACACTTCTAACTCGGTAGAGAGATATTCGATGGAATTAATATCCGGTCCCGATAGGCTTGTATTCTACATCGATACTCGATACCACCCGTAGCAGCAATATCGATACCCGTGCTATGCGTTTCCCTTCCTGGTTAATAGCCCCGACGAGAGATTCACGCCTGGTATATATACATGTATGTGTAACACATACACTTAACACAAGGTAACCATAACGTATACATACTTGCATATATGCAAGAGATATGAGGTGTCCTACGTGTAGAAGAGGGTTGCTGTTTTATCTGAAAACCTTCGGCTCATCGCTTTCTGCTTCTTCTTCTTCTTCTTCTTCTTTTTCTTTTTCTTTTTCTTATTCTTATTCTCTTTCAATATTCACACATCGATATTCTTTTATCGGTAGTTCAGCATATCCCAAGGTAACATTACGGGTTTGCCACACTTGATTGATATACAAAGTTGACAAAGTGTGACATCAACGTCAGACCAAGTGAGAAACAAACAGAGAAGAAGAAGAAGAAGAAGAAGAAGAAGAAGAAAAAGATGACGATGAAGAGGTGACTGAGGGGTTGAAGGGTAGGAAAGGGTGTCTTCGTTGGAAAGGGGGTTTTCTTGATTCTGTACCTTGGTTTCTACCTTGGTAGTTGTTGTTGTTGTTGTTGTTGGATACAGAGGTAATGGCCTGGCAACGATATCTCACCATTGTACTACCACCCCTTAACCTCCCACCCCTCCCCGTTACACGAGTTCTCTGTTTCATATCTTTCAACAAGAGAGAGAGAGAGAGAGAGAGAGAGAGAGAGAGTGAGAGAGAATATAGGATCATCCTGAACGTTCTTTCAC
The DNA here is from genome assembly GCF_049000335.1 of Polistes dominula. NCBI lineage: Eukaryota > Metazoa > Arthropoda > Insecta > Hymenoptera > Vespidae > Polistes > Polistes dominula. The sequence continues at coordinate 1,232,309 of NW_028301061.1, read as the reverse complement.
CGATCTATCTCCAACCATTTCATACGTGCGCTCGTGTATATATGTATGTATGTATGTATGTGTATGTCTGTGTGTGTGTGTTTTTTTTATCCCTGACTATCTGAGTAGAACGATAAGAAAACGATAGATTTAGAAAATTATTTACTTTCGATGATAATATATGTATCATATACTTCTTCTTCGTTCCTTTTTTTTTTTTTTTTTTTTTTATCATAAATTACGCACGTATATCTTTTCATATCGATTTATATATAAAAATTATTCATCGTCACAATGTTTGTTCTGCAATAACTTCGAGATTACTGAACTGATCTTAATGATTGTTTTTTTTTTTTTTTTTTTTTTTATCTTGTGTGATTTATTTCTATTTAAGATATAGGATAATTTTTATCGCGATTAGTTGGTAATTTAAAGATTTATTATGTAATATATATCTTTATATATAAAAATTCATCGTCACTATGTTTGTCCGCTAATAACTCTGAAATTAATTCACCGATTTTAATGAATTTTTTTTTGTATTTGGTTTGATTTATTTCAACTGAGAATATAGGGTAGTTTTTATTCCGATTATTTTATATTTTTTATTGTAAATTTACGGATTTATTATGTAAAGATTATCTAGAACTTTAGGTACTATGTGTTTTCGATAGATGGTGCTGTATTAATTCAATTATTCTGATAAATTCACGTTGTACGTTTGTTTCACATTTACATATGCCATACTTAACCTCACTTTTTCTATTTTTTATGTTATTATAATTTATTATTAAGTTGTAATACCCATATTTGAGAACTCTTTCAAAACTAATACCCAGAAAATAGAAAGAAAAAAATAAAAAAGAAAATAAATAAAAGGGTGATTGAAAGTATCGAAGAAAAGCTTTGGAAGAAACTACGAAAGGGCTTGTTGAAGGGAGAAAAGTTGTAACGGGGTAGGGGGGTGACTTTTATACGATTCGATGATACGTATCCTCGAAAATTCTTTAACAGTAGTAGAAATTCGTGTCACTATAGTTATTTGCGTGTGTGTTGGAAAAGCTTATCGCGAAGTGCACGCGGTCGCCCAGTGCCAGTCACCGGGGGTTGCAGAATTTCGAAGAATTCGCGGCCCACTCTCTCCACAGATATCCATTCTATAGAAACACACACATATATATATATATATAAATGTATATTTTTTTTTACTATCTATGTATAAGTAAAATGTAGGTACAAGTATTACGAATGTATCTGTGTCGTAGTGGGTTAAAGCGAGTTTTTTGATTAGGATGAATTTCTTTCCCTGGTGGGAACCGAGCATCGCTTTCGCGTCGATAAACTTCTCAAATAAAACGAATCAACCCCTTTTTTATATCTACCCCTCTTCCTCTCCCTCTCTCTCTCTCTCTCTCTCTTTCTGTATTTATTCATCTATCTATTTATCTATCTATCTGTTTATCTTTGTATGTTCAATTTCAAACGATATTACTATCTAATTTATTATCACACACAATCTTCTTTTTAATATCTCAAAATATAATCAACATTATCATTAAAAAAAAAACAAATAACAAAAAAATGAATCAAACTATTAACAAATTAAAAATATAAAAAACATTTTAAAAATAAATATGAAAAATAGTTGAAAATTATGCAAGTAAAACTTGGTCTTCTATTACCAATTCTTCGAAAATGGAATAAAAAAGGACCTTCATTCTCCTCCCATTTCTATCAACCCTCCTTCCTTGATTCCTCCCCCTTCCCCCTTCCCCCTCTTTCTCTTTCTAAAAAGAGAAGTGAGGGTGAGTCGCAGCACTTCCTTATCTGTCGTAACGACTGCTCGTTATTAATCGGTGCACCCTGTTCAAGATACGAACCTTACACCCTCAACCCACCACCACCCACACATACCCCAAAACGTAACACCAATTCATACAAACGTGGCATGTATTTTATATACGATAGTATTACATCAAGTTTTACACACATATACACGTGAATCATACACTACTACATAATTATACACGTATACACATGAATTACACATTATATGCATGAAGTAATACATACACGTGTTATACCAAGTCTTATGTAAGTATGTACTCATGTATTACACATATAAACATATACACGTGTGTATTTTACGTGTATGGTGTTACAATGAAGTCTTACATACACATACACGTAAATGTAATACACGTGGGTCCCTACACAGATACATATTACATGTATATATGAATACATGCGTGTATTTTAGGTATGGTGTTACAAGCAAGACTTACACACTTATACGGGTAAATCTAATACACGTGGGTAATACACAGATACATGTTACATACATAAATGCATACACGTGGGTCATAGAAGCCGCGTTTGCTGCGTGGTTGCGCATAGTCCCGATGGAAACGACGAACATATCTCTCTCTCTCTTTCTCTCTTTCTCTTTCTCATTCTCATTCTCTCTTTCTTTCTCTTTCTCTCGTTCTCCCTATGTATACCCATTTCCGTATCGGGCCACGATACCGGAGAAATCGGCAATGCATGTGCGTCTCGGATACCCGCGTTTCTCTTGCACACACACACACACATATACACATATACACACACTTAGACAAAGTAACATATACACGATGATTTATTATTTTTATCTCTTCGGCAAGCTTCTTCTGTAACTCGGACTTGAGAAAGAAAGAGAGAGAGAGAGAGAGAGAGAGAGAGAGAGAGAGAGAGAGATAAGGGGTACCTGTTTTTTTTTGTCTTCTTTTATTTGGATAGAAAGAAAAAAGAAAACGATATATAAATTATAACTTTTTCTTGCAAAATTGTATTTAGTTTTTGTTGTTAGTGTATTTAAACAAAATTTATAATGTAATCTTGAATGAGATAGTTCATAGATGAAATGATCTGTACAGTAAAGTATATAGATCAATTGAATTAATCTTAAAACAATGTTTTGAGAAATATGTTTGCAAATAAGGGAATTTTTGGGATTACAAATTATAAAAGTGACAAATGTAATATTAATTTAACTAAAAAAAAAAAAATAATATTAATTGAATTACAAAAATAATATTAATTTTGAATTACCGAATTAATATTAATTGAACTACAATTACAATATTAATTTAACTACATATGTTTGCAAATAAGGATATTTTTGGGATTACAAATTATAAAAGTAACAAATGCAACATTAATACAATTACAAAAAAAATAATAATTATATTAAAAAATTACACCATTATCAAAATTACACCATCATCAACATTACAAAACTCACATTAGTAGAATCATAGAACAGGATTGTAATAATTTTAGGTAAATCGTAAACGTTAGGAGAATTATCACAAGAATTATGGTACCTAACGTGATATATACTTCAATAGGTATAGTTCAACTTACGTTATTCGAAAAGGTTTCATCTTCTACCCCTCCCCCTCCCCCTCCCCCCCAAAAAAGAAGGTAAGTAAGTAAGTAAGTAAGTAAGTAAGTAAGTAAGTAAGTTTGATGATGGTGATAGTAATGGTGGTGGTTTTATACAAGGCAGGCGTGCCCGTTAACTAACGACTCGATGAAAAGCTCATTGCTCGGATATTCCAAGAAAAGGGAAGAAGAAAAGATATCGAAGAGAAAGGTGATATTGGATATTGGATGAGAGTTTGGTTAGAGCACAAAGAAAAAAAAAGCTTTTCGGTGAGAGTGTGTAAAAGAGACAGAGAGAACGTTTTTTTCTTTTCCTTTTTCTACCCCCAAACCCCTCCCCCTACCTCCCCTGTACCCCCGTAAACTCTCTGAATCTTTTCTTTAGACCATTCATTCGTAAAGGTAACCCCCATTATACTATGCTTCTTCGGTATACTTGATCGGTAAGAAATTGGCCGGAAATATACGAGAGAATTCTTTAACTTTGTCTACACTTGCCATTGCATTTATCCCTTTTAAAGGGTTTTTTCCCTTCTCACTCACTCTCGTTCTTTCTCGCTCTCTTTTTTTTTCTGCTGATCCATTAGCGAGAAAAACTCGAAGAACGATTATAGTCGAGGTGTCGAGATGAAAACTAACTGCATTTACTTTTTTTTTTTTCAGTAGATAGGAAAACGATTGGGGGAGGGGGGCAGGGGTATGAACAAATTTTCGAATTCTTCGAATGAATGAAAGAAAGAAAGAAAAGAAGAAAAAAAAAAACCAAAAGGAAAGTGGAAAATTTACTACTGTGTAAGGGTGGGGGAATGCATAGGAATGCATTTTTCTGCTTTCAAGGACGAATGGGTTCTTTCTACCACACGAACAAATAAAAAAAAAAAAAAGAAAAAGAAAAAAGGAAAGGAAGATTGAGATTTGAAAAAAAGCAAGAGGGTTGTGAGGTGTGGTCGAAGGTGATAGGGGAGGGGGATGGGTGATGATGGTAGTGGTGGTAGTGATGGTGGTGGTTAGTTCGTTTTTTCGTTTAGGTGCTTTCCGGGTTCGACGTTCTAATTTGTATAATTCGATCGTTTGGTATTGTCGTTAGTCGGATCGGATTATGCTACAGAATGCACGAAGACCCGAAGTATCTTTATGGCCCATTGTGCTATGCTTCTCTTCTTCCCTTCGATCGTTCGTGCAAGATCTTACGCAGAAAATTCCTTCGGCCTTCACGATCGAGAAAGTAGGGGTATACTACTAAACCTTCAGAGTTAACTTTACACATACACACATACACTTACAAACATACTTGAAGGTATACTGCTCGTTGAGTTTTGTACAACACATTTTTACACATTGCAAAGAATTCGCGAATGGGGCAAATAAAATTCAAATAAAAAAAAATTAAACTCTTCTCTTTGTTCATACTTAAATCTTTCATATATGTATATATGTGATACGTGTGCATACACCTATACATTAATATTATTACTTGTACATTAATATTATCTTCTTTATGTAGAAAAATTCATCGTCACAATGAATCCACTAATAACTGTACAACACATTTTTACACATTGCAAAGAATTCACGAATGGGGCAAATAAAATTCAAATAAAAAAACATTAAACTCTTCTCTTTGTTCATACTTAAATCTTTCATATATGTATATATGTGATACGTGTGCATACACCTATACATTAATATTATTAATTGTTATTATTACTTGTACATTAATATTATCTTTTTTATATAGAAAAATTCATCGTCACAATGAATCCACTAATAACTTTGAGACTACTGAACTGATCTTAATGATTTTTTTTTTTATTTTGTGTGTTTTTCTTCAATTTAGAATATAGGATATTTTTTATCACGATTGTTCTTATTTTTTATTGCTAATTTAACGATTTATCATGACGGTGAATATATCGAAATAATTGAATTGTAATACAGTGTCATCTATTAAAAACTTGCAGTATCTAAACTAACCTTACTTTTTTCTATTTCTTTCATGTGTATTATTATTTTATATATTCCATTCTAATTTTATGTATTGTCATAATTTATTAAAAAAATTATTAAATAATTTAAAATTACATTAAATCAATATTTAATAACAAAACCACTGACTAAAACATCCTCTATATATATATGTATATGTATATGTAGTCACTGGTAGTGGAAATAATACGAAATTTTGTTTTTTCTCAATGATAAGAGTTTTTTGTCTCAGTTCGAATAAATAAAAAAAAAGCAACAAATATCCAACACGTGAGTAAGAGAACAAACAAAAATCAAAAACCTCCCCCCTAAAAAAAAAAAAAAAAATAAAATAGCTCTCGAATGTATCTCCTATCACGTTCGGGTAAAAGAATAAAGAAAAAGAAAAAGAAAAAGAGAATAAACATACACATACACACATGACACATACACACACACACACCCGTGACTCACTCATACAACAACGAGAATACAAATCTGTTATGGTAGGTGGGATAGAAAAATTGAAGCGAGTAGCTCATTACGGGTAATCAATAACCGATACATTATCGCAAGGGGTGTAGACGAAGGGTGGAGTTCGATAGGAAGGGGTGGGAGGGGACGGGGTGGGTGGGTGTAAGAGGAGAAATAGGTGGTGGAGGAGGGTTGGTGGTACAGCTCATCTCCGTCCCACGGAAAGAGGGACGACATTGGAAGGCGGCACATTCTCTCTCCATCTCTCTCTCTCTCTCTCACTCTCAGTCACTTTACCAGTGTGAGAAGGGGATGACGTAGTTGCTCACGGTATGGGATGCTAAAGGAGAAGAGGGATGGGATGGGATCGGGGAGGAGGACTGGGGGAGGGGGGTTCCGATTTACACAAGTATATTGAATTTATTGAGATGAGCCTAGGGATAGCGGGCAGGAGGATATTAGCTGCCTACCAACCACCTCGACGTTTCATACCACCCTTCCTCCACCTCCTCCTTCTCCTCCCCCTTTCTACTCTACACATCCCTCTTTCGTTCGCGACCATCCTCTTTCTCTCTTGCACTTATACACACGTACACATAGATACACATTTTACTCAGTTCAGTGGTGTTGCTGCCTGCGAGTTCCACTCGGTTCTTCCGTCTCGCCCTTTTCCTCATTTTCCTCACACTCCTCCTCTTCCTCCTCCTCTTCCTCTTCTTCCTCTTTCTCCTCCTACTCTTCTGGCATTGCCGGCTTTTCGTCCTTCTCTCGCATTTATTAAGATCGCTAGCCTGATTTATGCCAACCGATAGAACCAACGGGAAGAGTAGGATAGAAAGTGTGTAAGAGAGAGTGAGAGAGAGAGAGAGAGAGAGAGAGAGAGAGAGAGAGAGAAAGAGAATGTAGATAAAAGAGAGAATATCAGAAACGCGTTCGCGAGAAAAGAGAGGGAAAGAGAGAGTGGGAGAAACGTCGGGGTTCAAAACGATTCAAAGGAAATTTAATATGAACCACCCTCTATATAATGTTTTATCTACTATTACTACTACTAACATAGTATGGTAGTACTGTGAATTTTATTTTATCTATATTTGCATTTTCCAATAAATATTTTTAACTTAATTTAACGTAATAAGAAATCTAACAATGTAATCAAAAGAAAATGGGATACCCTTATTTAATATTTTATCAATTATTGCAGTTACTTTACGAATCCTATTCTAATTCGTTCACTTATGGTTAGTAAATAGAATATTAATTAATTATTTTAATCAAATAATCAATAATAAAAATAATCTTATTCGTAATATTTCATTTACTGTTGCAGATAAGTAGAAATCATATTGTATGTACTATACCATGCACCTAACCTCCTAACCCCATCTCACTTATGAATGAAAATGAATAAATACAAAATGCAATAAATAAATAACAAATAGATTATGGTATACGAATATTTATGCAAAATGACTCTATAACAATTTTATTAATAACAAAATATATATATATATATATATATAGTTTCTTTATAAATGTATGAATTTCTCAGGTTTCCATATATAATAATCATCCTAACCTCTGTAACATAACTTTATCAGTCGTTGTCCGACGTTTCTCTCGCGAGAAAAGGGGATATCGCTGTCGTCGAGATCCTCCGGGGGATCCCTCTCACGCGACACCCTTTTCCTATCCTCTACCAACCCTCTTTCCTCACCCTTCTTCCTCTCTCTCTCTCTCTCTCTCTGATTCTTGGTTTAAAGGGTCCTGCGGATTCTGCGGCTCGACGAGAACGATCCTCGGCCGTTCTTATCTTCGGCGGCCAGTCGACGTTCTACAACTTAACCCTTCTAAGGTAGAATACTCTCTCTCTCTCTCTCTCTCTCTTTCCCTTTACAGCACGAGATTACCTTCGCGAAACCTACCCTTCCTTCCTTCCTTTCCTTCCTTTCCTTTCCTTTCCTGAAACCACCACCCACCCTTTTCTTCACTCTTTGCATATTCTCTTCTCAACTACCAACACTCATCTTGAATCTTTTGAAACTTTTCAAAGTTTCAGAGACAAATTTTATTCTTCATATACACGAAAGGTTTTACAAATGTTTTAATATGAAATGATCTCTAATTACTAGCCCTTTATCCCTTCACCATTTTTTCTTTTCTTATAACATCTGTGTTATTTATTTTTATTCGTAAATACAACGTTTGTAATGTTTGTTTGAAAGATTCTAAAAAAAAAAAAATCAAATCCTACTGTTGTTAGGGTGGGTGGATAATATTTTTCATTAATCTTAAATGAATGTTTGTATTAATTGTATTAATTAAAAAATTGATTAAATATTATCTTTTATCTCTTGCATTAAACTTCAAATTTATCTTTAACATTTCTAAGAAGATTGAAATATTTGTTTGATATACTATGAATATATTATTACACGAATAATTAAGAACAATAATGACTTACACTAGCTGATGATGATGCTAATAATGATGATGATGATGATAATGATGATGGTAATTTAAAGATTATTTGAGATACAGGATTGTTTTATTATATGAATAATTAAAAACATTAATGAATTAAACTAGCTGCTGATGATACTGCTGTTGATGATGATGCTGATGATGATGATGATGATGATGATGGTAATTTAAAGATTATTCGAGATACCTGAATGTTTAACAATAAAGGTATAGATAAAAAGATGGACGTTTGAAAAGGAAGGTATAAATACATGCGTGAGCTTACACGAGATAGAATGAAGAATAAGAGAATATGAAAGAGTGAGAGTGAGAGAGTGAGAGAGAGAGAGAGAGAGAGAAAGAGAGAGAAAGGTTGTGAGAGCTGTTGAGAAAAGGCTGCTGTCTGCCGATAAGAACGGCTAAGATTGACGGATATGAATGTGCTGAAAGAAGACTAGGGTGGGTGAAAAAGATTCGTCGTCTCCTTCAATACAAACTTCTTATCCTTGCTAACAGATCACGAAGAAATTCTTATTTCTCTTTCTTTCATAAGTGAACGTACACCACACGCATACAATCCTCCTTACCACCCACCCACTCAAATCTACACACACAAATGTACACACACATACACGCACACATAACACACGCACGTACAATGAATGAATATAAAAACGTGAAGATAAATAATATTACCAAAATATTGGAGGGATGTTTTGTTATTCTCTCCATCTTCTTAACTCCCATTACCCCCCTCCCCCCAATTTTCTATCAACTAATAGTTTGCTTGAATATTTTACACGAATATTTTTTATTTTTATTTTTTTTTTCTATTTTAGTTCGTTTGACCTACATAATTTTGTTTTTAATTACACGCGAATAATTTTATTATCGATAATTATACTCAGTGTATATATATATATATGCGTAAACGTTCGAAAGTATACGAATAGTTACGAGTAAGAAAAAAAAAGAAAATTAAGGTGTATCTGTATCTGTAAAGAAAGAAAGGAAGTAAATTAAAAAAAAAAAAGAGGGGAGAGAACACAGGTGTAATTTATTTTTCTTTTGGTTAAGAAAGAGAAAGGCTAACAACAGGAGAAGAACAGGTGTTATCTAATAAAATGTATCCTTTGCGAGAATATACCATATGGTGGTCTTCCAAAAAAAAAAAAAAAAAACTATAACATTCTTCACCTATTTCCTTCGAATACCTAATTAAATTAAATTAAAAAAAAAAAACACAGTATTCCTATTTTATTTTAGTAATTAAAAATATATTAAAAATAAAACACATAATTTACGTAATTAAAATAATACTTATAATAACATTAAATTAATTAATATATACCATACGATTTTTTTTATTTGAAACATAATAAATTAATTAACAATCTAATTAAATTAAAATAAATAAAACAGTATCCCTATTTTATTAGTAATTAAAAATATATTAAAAATATATTCAAAATAAAACATAATTACGATATCAATCTTTACATGATTAATATAATTTTTATAACAACATCAAACTAATTAATATAAATAATAAAAATTTTTATTTGAAACATAGTATAAATTAAATAACAAATTTAAATAATAATAATAATAATAATAATAATAATAATTAAATAATTATTATAACAAACAAAAAATTATAACAAGTCATACAATTTTCGTGTAAAACAATAAATTAAATAATCCATTTAATACAAAACAATTATCACAAACCAAAAAGAATAATTAAACAACTATTACAATCCAAAGAAAGTTAGGGGTTGGGGTTGGATATAATAAAAAAAAGACAAAAAAATCTTTTCTAATCAAAACTATTCTAATCAAAACGTAGTGTGTGTATGTATTCTGAGTAAAACGGGGTATCTAAAAGTTGATACTCTTAATACTCCCAAAGGTAACTTGCGTTTTAACCTGCGTCAAGGGAAAGGGAATGAGGGTGGGTGGGAGGTTGAGGGAGGAGGTAGTGGGGGATGATAGTTGCTCGGTGAGAACGAGATTGGGGCACGGGGGTGGTATTTAGATATTCTAATGGTTGCCTGATAACGGGACGCGCCACCATCCGCGATAAAGACGCCACCACCACCACCACCACCACCACCACCATGGTACTCGAAGGGTTCCCATATACTCTTGGTAAGAGTGAGAGAGAGAGAGAGAGAGAGAGAGTACGACGCTGTGTTTCGCTGATAACGGAACTTGCGCTCGTTGTTTACGTATACGCTCTTCGCCTAAGGTATGCCTTTACGTCCAGGTTACCCATATACATTGATACAAACAGAGAACACATACATATCAGTTTATATATGTAACACTACCACTACCATTCATTCATTCCCCTCCCCCCCCACCAACCACCACCTATTTCTTCGATAGGAGACACGTGTGTGTGTGTGTGTGCGCGAGTTCTTCCAAACCAAACCAACAAATTCCCATACCTTAACCCCCATTTGAGATTCTTGATCATACTTAAGACAATAAAGTGACGTAATAACACGTCACAAGTGTTTGTATGTTTATGTATGTTTGATTCAATTATTTTTTTTTGGGGGGTATTTAATATCTAAAGAAGGGTTGCAAATGTTCAAAGTTGTTTGGATGTTGAAAATTGTGTTTAATGTTTAGTAGTTTTATTTAGAATATTAACAATGGCGTTCGATGGCACCACTTTGGTGCCATTTAAAAAAAAAAAAAAAAAAACATTTGAATTATATTTCGTGGATATTTAGGGGAGCATAATAAAAATGAAATTGTGTTTATTTAACCAAAAATTAAGTAAGAAAAAATAAAGCAATAAATAATGCAGCAATCTTGACGCAACTCTGACGCAACCTTCAAAATTTTGCAAAAATTCCAAATTTCCAAGCTATGATACAAACAAAAGAAACATATCTATGATCTGTGAACGACATAGTATTAATATACTGAGTGTATAATTAAAAACCTGCTTATGGTGATTTAGTTCTTCGAATCAAATCGATACGCAAATAATATCGATATCATTTTCTACAGGTAAAATAAAATATTTGAATACCAACGTCAGGTGTGTAGGGTGTTAATACATGGATTGAATCATGCTCACGATTCTTCGTTTCTTGTGAGAATAAAAACTAAAAAAAAAAAACAAAAAAAGAAAAAACCAAGCAAGGATTAAAAGTGAACGATAAGAAAGTCGATAAATCACAAGGTGTTTCAAAAAAAAAAAAAAAAAAAAACAAACAGACAACAAACATAATAAAAATGAAGTAATAAAAAAAGAACGAAACAGAAAGAACTTATACGAGAGCTGTCCAGCAATTATATTTTATAAATTAATCTTCTCTCAACTTCTCTCTCTCTCTCTCTGTCTTTCTCTCTTTCTTTCTCTCTTTAATTATCCGCGCATCGAGATTCACGAGTCGAAGAAACACGAAAAGGAAGATGCTGTGTTCTTCTCCGATTACCCAAGTGATCGTCCTCTCGCGATCCAGTTACATTCATACGATCAGAATGCAAAGAATACGAAAAGATGTAGAAAGAAACAACACATACACATACACACACACACACACACACAGAGTTACATACAAACATTCTGTCTCTTTCTTACATATGCATTCAAGTGATATCGAAGGTCCTGAGAGAAAGGGAAGGAGAAGTTCGAGGAAAGGATCTCTCATACACCCTACCCTTCCCTTCCCTTCCCTTTCCCCTACCCCTTCCCCCCTACCCTTACCCCCCTTTTTTAACTCTTTCTCTCACTTATATTCTTTGACCATGTTCGGATTCGAAAAGGAGAAAGAAACCGTGTGCACACTTCGGATGAACATACACAAACTCGAACACGAATGATGATCTCTTTCTCTTTCTCTCTCTCTCTCTCTCTCTCTGTTTCTCTTTCTGTCTTTTGATCTGAAGGTGGAACGTGTTAAACGTTATCCCCAGGTTGCGCTTGGTGTCCGGGCCCGCGCGTTCTCTCGAGATATGTTAATCAGCGTCTGGTGCAAAACGATTCTGAAACCCTTTGGAGACGATAGTTGGTAACGCGTTTGCGTGCCACCAATCGCCCTGGTAAGTCTTCGGTAATTATAAATCAACCCCTTTACCTCCCTCCTACCCTCCTTCGTATGTTAATTTCTTCCGATTCTTTTTTTATACTATTTCTTTTTTTTCTCTTCATTCTACTTTCTTTCGGTTGAATTCGCGAGCTATATATATATATATATATACATATAATTCAAGATCTCTAATTAGGACTGTGAGAAAAAGTTTTTTTTTAAACCCTTTAATCAGCTAAGAAAATGTTCATTGAATTATATATTATATTTTATTTTATATTTCTAATAAATTAATATATTAATTTGTTTATATTATGTTTCTTTTTTGTATTAGTGAAACAAATTCGAATTTGTTTCTATTTTTTATAAGAAAAAGGGTTAGTTTGAAAAGACCTTTTTAATCAGCCAAGAAAATGTTCATTGAATTATATTTTATATTTTATTTTATATTTCTAATAAATAATAATTATTTTTCATTTTATTTTGTATTTTTGTATTAGTGAAACGAATTTGAGTTTTTCCTTTGAAGAAAACTAATCCTTTTTGTGTTTTTTATTATTTTTTTTTTAATAGGAACAAGGGTTAATGTGAAAAAACGTTTAATCAGCATAAGAAAATGTACAATAAATTATATTTTAAATAAATTAATATAATTTTTTATTTACATTAATAAAACAAATTCGAGTATTTCCTTCGAAGAATGAAAATGTTTTTTTTACTTTTTTTTTTTTTATAAAGAAAAAGGTAGTAGTTTGAAAAGAATAAAAGTACAAGAAAAGATAGGATAGATGGATAGATAGAAATACGAAACCAAATGTGCTAGAGAAAGAAAGAAAGAGAAAGAGAAAGAGAAAGAGAAAGAGAGAGAGAGAGAGAGGTGGTTGAAAAGGGGGTAGGTTTTGGTAGAGAGGGTGAAACGATATCGGTGCCATATTAGAGGAAGTTATAAATCGCAACGAATCTAAAATTGATCTTTTCTGGAAAGTGAGTGAGAGAGAGAGAGAGAGAGATAGAGAGAGAGAGAGAGAGAGAGAGAGAGAGAGAGAGAGTAGCGGTTCGCGGCATCGTCGTAGCCGTCGTCGTCGTCGTCTTCGTCGTACTTTCCCCTTCCCCTTTACCCCAATACTCCTCCTGAACCACCACCACCACCACCACCACCACTACCACCACCATTACAAACACCACTATTGCACCCTCTTCATCGTTCCACGAACCGGAATTCGCACCTCGCTCGTTTTTACGGCCATGTGTATTTCAACACACCCACACACACAATTCAACCCCTTGCACCTCTTTCCCACTCCTTTCACCCCTTTATCATCCTCTCTCTCTCTCTCTCTCTCTTCTCACTGGTATTTCTGTTCTTTTTTGGAAAGCATAGGTGGTACACGCGAGAGGGTAGAAATCAAAGAATGAGTCTACGTGTGTGTACATGCATGTATATGTGTTTGAGAATGAGAGAGAGAGAGAGAGAGAGAGAGAGAGAAAGGGAAACGGCTAGGCAGCTATCGAGAGAAACCTTCGCGAGATATATCGATTGCGACGCGTCTGCGAGTTCGAGATAAGCTCGATCCGCATAGCTTCGGTTCTCGTGCCACCACCCCCACTATCCTTCTACCAACCCCCATTCCAAACTCACTCCTACCCTCTAACTTCTCCCGTTCTACTACTACCATTTCTCCTCATACTCCTTCTACACCTTCCTTCCTCTTCGTCCAACCATTCGACACCTCTCTCTCTCTCTCTCATTCTCTCATTCTCTTATTCTCTCATTTTCTCTCTTTTGAACGAGCGGAACTGGCCTGCCTGCCTGCCTGCTTGCCTGCTTGCTTGCCACTCTGGTTGGCTAACGATCTTTCGATTCTTTCAGGGAAACAACCTCGAACGTATTTCCCTAACTCGTTTCGAGATGATTCAAATCTTTTTTTTTTGTTTCCTTTTCTCGATTATTTGCTCACTCACTGAGAGGAGCTACTCTCTGTCTCTCTCTCTCTCTCTGTCTCTTTCTCTTTCTTTCTTTCTTTCTTTCTTTTTTTTTATCTATTCATTTCTATCAATTATATCGTATCATCCCTTTTCACGCATCTTCATCTTATTCTTCTTCTACTTTTGTTCAACGATTAATTCTGTAAGGATTGAAAGCTTTCATTCGATAAGAATTTAATCATTCGATTTCTATGAACCGTGTAATAAAATTCATTCACATCTAAATCATTATATGTATATATACATGTATGTATACAACGTTAGTATTGTTCTTATGTGTGTTTGGGTGTAAGTGCATATAAGTGTTTTTTTATACAAGATTAATAGGAAATATAATATATTAATTGAATAATATAATATTATAATATATAATAATAAATATAATAAATTAATATAATTAATATTTATATAATAATTTAATATAATAATTAATATACTAATAAATATAATAAATTGATATAATTAATATTAATATAATAATTTAATATAATAATAAATATAATAAATTGATATAATAAATATTAATATAATAATTTAATATAATGGTTTATATTATTATATTATTAAATATAATAATTTAATGTAATAGTTTATATTATTATATTATTTAATATAATAATTTAATATAATAATAAATATAATAAATATATAATATATTATATAATAAAAATTAATATTAAACATAATTGAAATAATATTTCTCTATAATTTATTAATTTTGTATTAAAACATTGATTCGTACAATGATAATTTTAATATGACGCGATGAATATTAATATTATTTAAATTATTTATTTAATATATTAAAGGAAAAAAACATTAAAACATTATTTTTTTATTTATAATTAAATGAATATTAATTATAAGAAGAATTAAAAGAACTGAACTCTCGTTGATGTTTAAATGAACGTTTTGTCTACTCGAACATTGAGAATAAAATAATCATAAAAATTAATATTTATTAAATGATTTAATTAATTTGTTAAAGGAAAAAAAAAGGATTGAAACATCGTTTTTTACTTACAATTATATGAATATTAATTAGAAGAAGAATAAAGTAAAGTCTCGTAGTATTTAAACGACGTGTTGTCTACTCGTACGTTGAAGGTAAACTGAACTACGCATGTGTATGTCAAATTCGAAATGTCAACATAATGGAGATAAGAATTGTTTATATATGTTCGAAAATAATAGAGACAAAAGGAAGAAAATAATACGTAATTCGAGGAATACCTGTGTGTGTAGGTTTTTATAAACACTTCTTACGATGTATTTCACTTGAGAAAAACAAAACATCGAACTAACATCGTTAAGATGATTTTATTAAAATAAGAAAATTTATATCTACATACGAAATTTTCAAATTTATATCAATAATATTTCTAATTGATTTAAAATTTATTACATATATAAATTTATTATATATATATATATATATATATATTATTTTTATTTATTATATATTATAATTATATTTATTTATAAATTTATTATACAAATATTAATGTATCAACTGAATTAATTTAATTTTTAATATTAATATTTATCTAATTTAAATGAAAATAAATATCTACATTTATTAGAACATTAAATTTCTAAATATATATATATATATATATAAATTTATTTATAATATTTATATTAAAATTAAATATGAAATATATAGTTATTTGATTTAAATCATTAAGAATAAATTCTTCCTGTTAAATATTTGTGAATAAAAAAACAAAGAATATTATTTGTTTATATATATATATATATATATATATTTTTTTTTATTTAAAAGATTGTCAATGATTGTGAACATAGGAAAAGGTATTTTCTTAGAACACGCATTTTTTAAACGCATAATAAATCATTAATGTTACCGAGCTTAGATTCAAATCGTTGTGCATGTTGCTTTGACCTGGTCGAACAACTAAGATTAAAATAAAAAGAGAGAGAGAGAGAGAGAGAGAGAGAGAGAGAAAGGGTTTATACGATCAAAATCACAGTACGAGTCCTGGGGATTTAAAAAGCAACTGATTGCGTTTGCAATCAGGTACACTCTCCTTTGCGTATTTGAAAAAAACCAAGTAAGGAAACGAGCTTATATCGTGCAACGTTATATATATACATATACTATGTACCTTAAGTTAAGTATTACTTATTTTATATGCTCTTATATGTTAGTAGTTCTTGCCAAAAAAAAAAAAAAAAAAAATAAGAACAACCCTAGAATAGTTTTGTAGCAATATTAAATGCTATTTCGCGTGCACCATCCGAATAGAATTCGTCGAATTCGAGAAAAGAAGAAGAAGAAGAAAAGAAACAACACAACCCTTTTACTTGAAAAACAAAAAAAAACAAAACAAAAAATGTAACCTCAAAGTGTTACTTGGGTTAACGTTAAAATTCTTCCTTTCCACGAAATTCGTCGTTAAAAGGTGTCATCACCCATATTCCAGGTGATTTGTATTTTTTTTTAAGAGAAACGTTCCCAGTTTACAAAATGCACACCAAGTTTTCGTATTGCCTTAAGGCTTGCTTCTTCTTCATACGAAAATATCGAACGACGAATTAAGGGTGGTTCGATCCATCGATCGGGTAATCGGAAAAAAAAATTAATAAAATGGTCACTTAAGATTTTGTTCATGAGGAGAGTAGCCAATTGCAAGAGGTGGACATTAATTGCACGTGATGCAAACTTCGTGCATGGAATTCGTTTGGTAAACGTGATGGATGGATCGTTTCAGTTTGTCCGTCGGATCGCAGTAGGTTCAGGGGATTGGGTTGAATTGGTTTAGTTTGATGGTTGGTTGACTTGTTTGGTATCAAATAATCAACCTACTTATGAATATTTAAATTTGTTGTTGTCTCATTGATTGTTTCGATGTTTTCGATGATGTTTTGAAAATTGGTGGTGGAATTTATGCGATATGTTCTATTGCAATCTGAAGCATTGATGTCTCTTAACTTAAGAAGAATTGAATGAATTAATTCCTAATGATTTAAATTAAATTAATATATATTTTGTATTTAATTTTTTTTATATAAATTAATTATATTTATATTTAGAAATGGGTGCAGTGTGTTAATAAATGTAGATCTTTAATTTATTGATATTAATTAAATATGTATAAATTTTAAAACCAAAGTAATTCACTTGGTGTATTAATTTTTGAATAATAGTATTATTATTTTTTTTTTTTATACTAATTTATTTATAAATTTATATATTAAACTTTCAATTAATTATTAATATTATAAATTACAAATTTTATTTCATATGAATTTACGTTATTCGTAAAATTATCGTAAAGATAAGAATCACCCAGTTATTACAAAAGAAAAAATGAGTAAAATAATTACCAATAAAAATATCCAATCATTAAAGTAGAAAACGTATTATCATTTTTGATACTTCCAAAAGATTGTCCTTGAAAATAAAAACCAAAAAAAAAAAAATGAAATGAAAGAAAATCGAGTAAACGTGAGAATAATTTCAAAATGATCTTTCGTAAGAGAAGAAACGATCATTCGAATTTGTAATTGAGTACAAAAAACCCACCTCTCTGAAGAAAATATTTAAAAAAAGAAATGGTCCAATGATATCCAATGATATTAAACTGTTCATGGTAATTAAATTAGACACGGTAATTACGTGTAAGATCGCGCGTGCCTGAAGGAAGTGTAGATTATTGCCTTTGGCATAATATGTTAGCCCTTTTATCGTACGACATATATTATTGCTATTACCTTTCTCTGTCTAACTTTCTCTCAAAGTTCCGATCGGTATTCATTACGCTAATATCACGTCATTCAGTGGCATCCTGTAATCAAGCGGCTCATTCGACGTTCATTTCTTGGTCGGTTGGTTCGGTTGGTTGGTTGGTTGGTTGGTTGGTTGGGTTTGCCATGTGCAGCAGTTGGGTTTACCACCACCCCCTGGAGCGAAGAACGAGCTGTGTTATTAGAAGACCATCCTGGGACTGCGAACAGGCCTCCTGTTCATTCCGTGTAAGACAGTAGGTAGTTCTCATCGAGATTTATCGAACTACTAATACTAATACTACTACTACTACTACTACTACTACTACTACTACTACTAACTACTTTCATTTATTTATTTTTCAATTTTTTTATACACCTTTCTGCACCCCTGTTCGTTTAGTTCTCTTGCTAATAATAATCAACTATGGCAACACTAATCAATTGATGATTAATTCAATCTTTTACAATTATTATTACATCGATTGATTAATAACATTCAAAATTGTAACCCCATGAGTTTGAATATTTGTAAAAAAAAAACATTGTTCATCTATTTAACACGTTCCGTGCCACGTGTACTACCGGTGGTACATTTACGAAACAAATTTATTTAATGCACTGAAAATCAAATGTGTCAACCTTTTCTACAATTGGTAATACTGATTTAAAAAATAAAATAATACTACTTTGCCTAGTACCTTTCAATCTACGAAAAAGGGAAAAATGTATGTTTGAATCAACCACCTTCTTTCGTATTTCTGTTCATCCCACCTCCACCAAACATGGCAAGTTGTTTTCTCGCGGTATCACGTTCTTCTGTATACCCATTTTTTTGCTAAAATCTCATCCAACACACACACACTCTTCCTTTTCCCTTTACCTTTCCCTAACTTCTTTTTTATTTAGTATAGTAACACTTAAAAATACAAACATTCTGATACATCTTATCACATGATCAATGATTCAATCATCTTCATTTTCTTCAAGATGATAATCTGAAGTTTGCTGAATAAAAATTTGTGATTGTTCAAAAAAAGAAACCCAAAAATCCCATTTGACTTCACTTTTGGTTTACTTTTTATATTTGTGTTTTATCTCTCTCTCTCTTTCTCACATACAGAGATTCGGTATGGATAATTGGCCAATCGTTGAAAGCCGGTACGAAGGTCCGCCATGCAACTTGCTCTCTTTCTCTTCTCGCGAATACGAAAGAGAGAGAAAGAGAGAATGAGTGAGTGCATAAGATCGACAAGGATCTTTCGATCCTTGGTGGTGCCGCGTTGGTTCGAAGTCCTCCTCCAAGTCGTGCTGATCTATAAATGGGTCCAGAGACCGGAGGAGGCTAAACGATGCCGATTGGTCGAGAGGTTTACCACTCTGCAAACCGTTCGACCAATCCTTCGATACTCTCTCTCTTTCAACTGCTTGCCATCTCTCCACCTCTTTCACCTTCTCTCTCTTAACTTTTCTTCTTTTTTTTTTTTTTTTTTTTTTTTTTATTTCAACCATTCCTTCTCCTCTTCTTCTTCTTCTTGTTCTTCACATTCGTCCTTTCGATCCTTTCTAGCAAAAGGCTGCTTAAGCATTGTTTGGAAATACGCGTTTCGATTCAACAAAGATACCCAACTTGGGGTTTTTTTTTTATTTGATTTACTCGAACACACCCCAACCCCCTTAGTCCACCCTATCGTTGTCCGTGATTTTTACTCGTTCATTTACCCTCCTCTCTCTGTCTCTTTCTTATATTTCTCCTTCTTCTTTTACCAAGAGAAAGAGAGAGAGAGAGAGAAACAACACACAAACTCAACCCAACCAACTCTCTCTGAGCTAACCGTGCCTTTCCTTAACATCGTGGATCGTATCCCTTTCGAGCATATAGGTACGCGCGCCCAAGTCTTGTACGCAATTTGTTCACGTCGAGAATGGAAGTTCTCCCTTTCCCTTCCCCTACCCTTCTTCCCTAACCTTTCCTTTCCTTTCTTAGTTCGTCGTGCGTTACGTTCAAACCAACCTTTCCTCCTCATCGAATGTGACCAAGATGACTATTCCAAGATTTTACTCGGATTTCCTAGACAGTATTCTCTTCCTTTTTTCATTTTTTCTGTTGTTATCCTCTTTGATTTTTTCTTTAGTTACCTACGCAATATTTTTTTTTTTTATTTTTCAATCGGACTTTATGTACACAAATGGTAATGGAACATTCTAACCTAAGTTCAGGATTTATATGAGGCTATCTTTGACTCATGATGGCAGTCACTCCATCAATGTTACTTCCTTTGATTCATTTTTTTTTTTTTTTTTTTTTTTTAATGATACAACAAGAAGATTCCATAATGATTTATAGGATTTCAAACTTAACCTAACCTAAAAACTTAAACATTATTTATAAATAACAAGTAATAAAAGTGTACAACATACAGCAACTTCAAATCGTTTCATTTACATTTATGTTTTATGATGACACCATATTGACATCAATTGGGTTGGCAACTAAGTCATTGATGATTTTAAAAAGCCATCTATCGATAAAATCCTCAATCACTTACTTACCAACCCAATATTATCTGAAGCAACTTATAAATCCGAGTACACAAACAAACTCAACCCAACCAACTCTCTGAGCTAACCATCAATTAGGTTGGCACCTAAAAGTCATTGCTAATTTGAAAAAGCCATCTATCGACAAAATCCTCAATCACTTACTTACCAATCCAATATAATCTGAAGCAACTTCTTTAGAGTCCAATAAATCTTAAGAAAGTCTTTTAATTCTAAAAATACAAGAATACAAGTCTCAGTATTCAAAGTTAGCGACGGACAACTGTTAAAAGAGAATGGAATGTATTTATGTGTGTATGTGTGTGTGTGTTTAAAGTAGTGGCAACAAGTGTTCTTTAGCGATCAGTGTCGGTGGGACGAGGGAACGATTAGCGCGAGAAACGGGTTCAAGACGTGCGAATCTCAAGTTAAGAGCAAACAGCAGGCCTAGGTAGCTAGCAAGTTAGCAAGAAAGCAAGCAATGAAAAGAAGAAGAAAGGCAGGTAGCACAGTAAGCAGGGTAAACAGGTAGCACAGTAAACAGGCATCCTTTACTTTCTAAGTCCAACTGGCAGAGAGAAAGAAGACTACTCTTCTGTTCTGTTCTGTTCTGTTCTCTCTTTTCGTTGGCGGGGACGTTCGACGATAAATCCAAGGCTCGCAGGGAAAACGTCTCGTTAGTCGCCAAAGTGCACACGCGAGAGAAGAAGAAGAAGAAGAAGAAGTTGAGAAAGATCTTTCGGAGATCCAACGAGATCCAAACGGGCGTCGAGGTCACTACCAACCTTCTGTTGTCCTACTCCTTCTACTTCTTCTTCTTCTTCTGGTTCTTATTCTTCAACAACGATTACTACTACCAACTACTACTAGTCCGATTTACCCTGCTTTCATTGTCTTTCGTCATGAGAAAACTAAGAGGAAAAAGAACTCCAGTTCTAAATCTCAAGTGTTAGGTGTTAGGAAGAAAATCCCTGATCATGTAGGGTGCTATCAATTGTCAGTAACATTCATCAAAATGAAATGATTGATATAAACGTTAAAGGTTAGGCAAGTAAATGATTGTAGATTTTATCGATAGGTGGCTTTTTAAAGTCAGCAATGACTTAGTTGCTAACCTTTAAGGAAATATCAAATCACAAATTTAGGGACTGGAAAATGGTATTGGAAAGTATCCTAACCTTATTTTAAACTATTACATTAAATAGAACATAATTGATACTAAATGTTAAATCCTTAATCAATTTCCAATAAGAAAAACAAAGCTAATAAAAAAACCCCGAATGAAGATAAGATGAAACTAACCTAAAAGTACTTAACATTGATCATGGATAAAATCTTCGAAAATAAAAGGATAATTAAAAAAAACTCCTATAAACGTTACTGAAGAGATGAGTTAGGTTTGAAAACCAAGTGCGGCCCTGTTGGAAGAAGACACACCATGGGGAACGTTGTGTAGAAGCCGGCAAACCGCTAATTTAATATCTCTCTCTCGTCCTTTATTTTCGCGCGGCTAATGGCAGCAAATTTACTCGCAGCTCGTTATCGTCGGCACTCGCCGTCTCGGCTAAAGAAAAAGGGGGAAGGGAAAAAGAGAGGAGAAAGATACACGAGGAATAAGAAGAAGTAAACGGGAAGAGTCTTTCATTCCACACAGCACCCACCACCATCACCACTTTCAAAAGACTTACGACTTCATCAATAAAATGAATAAAACAATATCAACAAATATTTACATTAACAATTAAACCTTCAATTTTCAAATAACAACAATAATTTTTCATTAATCCTAAGACACAAATGGGGGTTACATCAAAATTGTATCAAACTCAAAGTACCTAAATTTAAATGATCTTATATTAGATGATGTCCCATGTCCTACTACTACATAGTAGTCCGTTTCTGTTTATGGGATTATACAGAAGAGTGTGTATGTCATGGCATAGGAGAGTCAAGCGAAAGCAGAGAAACTTGGTTTGAGCTTGGAAGAAGGTGTACGAGAGACAGAGAGAGATAGTTGAAGTTAGAGTTAGAGTTAGAAAGAGAGAGAGAGAGAGAGATAGATAGAAAAGGGGGTGATGGTTTATAATAAAGCCTGCAGGGTCCAAGATACGTGGCTGGCAGGCGTTATCAAACGGGTCCAGCATTCGAGTCTCGCCGCAAAACCCTCCCTTGGAAAGCTATCCAACTCTCTCTCTCTATCTCTCTCTCTCTTTCTCTCTTTCTCTTTCGTTATGTTGTCCTCGAAACGGGCGCGTTCGCGCGGATCACCGTTTCGCGGCTTTCGCGACGATCAAATCTGGACGAGCGTTTAAATTCGTTCGGTCTTTGGGATTAGAAGCTTTCAGTGGACTCAGAATTGGATGCAAGAAACGCTGAACGGTTTTCTAGGTGTCTAGTCGTAGATTTTATTTTTGGTTTTATGAATTAACCAATAGAAATCCGATGAGTTTTAGCATTCAAATCAAAAAAGAAATTGATCAACGTGTCCTTATTTGGGATGGTTTATAAAATGAAAATTCATAACAGGAGGTAAGAGTAAAAATACGAGACGATAAAGGAAAGAAAGATAAGTGAATATAAGTAAGAATGTATGTGTGTGTGTATGTGTGTGTGGGAAGAAACAATGCGGTTCTTTGTAGAAGTCTTAGCTAGGCTGCTACTCGTACAACTGGTGTGTGGTATAGCTCGATGAAGAGATGGAATGGGGGATAGGGGGCAGTAAAGTGGCCGAGTCAAAGGGATCGTAATCGGGCACAAGCACAGCGCGAAAAAGCGGTGCTGCAAGTAAAAAGAATAATAATCTCCTCCTGGAAAGGCGTCGTTGTCGTTGTCGTTGTCGTAGCAATCTGAGTTAGTTGTGGTAGTGGTGGTGACGTTGTTGATAGTAGTTTGGTAAATGTAACTACAATGATGATGACGGTGTTAGTATTAGTATTAGTATTAGTGGTGGTTACTTTCTAGAGGTAGCCGACAAGCAACGAACGGCAGTTGGGGAGCGTGGCGTGATAACCCTTTCGTTATCGAGCTTCGCGATGGGGCGGGATGCGGGGGTTGAATAGGCAAAGGATGAGGGGTAGTGGAAGAAGAAGAAGGTGGCAGTAGTGGTGGTTGGTTGTAGTTTGGTGGGAGCTTAGCACAGGAGCGAACTGGCCGATCCCAGACCACGATAACGACTCCGATCTCTGATAACTCACACTCTACGTTATAATACACAGCTAACCACCTCGTGCGAACCTGCTGCTGCTGCTTGCTTGCTCTTGCTCTCCTTCCCTCTCTCTCTCTCTCTCTCTTATTTCTCCTGAAAACGATTGGAAAAAGAAATTCAACGTACAACACTTTGATTAACCACCGTGATGATCAGAGTGACGTGAATAAATCAAAGTCTTATTGTGCATCTTCTCGTTTGTTAACAAACATAAGACAACGTATAACCAAGAACCCAAGTTACCCAAGGTCCCTACTACTACTACTACTATTACATATTTCTCATAGATGCATTGAAGTATCTGCAATTTAATGTTTCTTAGAGGGACACGAGGGAATTTGAACAAGGACAGGACAGGACAGGGTCCCCCTTCTTGCCTCTCTCTCAGTTCTTTTTTCAGTTCAATCGAGAGAGAAAAAAAATGAAAGAAGAATCAGATAGATAGTTGAACAAGTGAGTGAGTGAGTGAGTGAGTGAGTGAGTGAGAGGAGGTGTTACGAGTGTGTGCAGGGACTCGCGAGAAGAACCTATACTTGGTGTTGGTGTTAGTGGTGATGGTGGTGGTGGGATCTCTTTATCGTGATTCCCGTCCTGCAGCTCAGCTCCTCATTAGCTTGGCCACTCATCAATCACTCGTCCACGACCACCGTCTCGTAAAGTCTCGGGGCCTCCATATCGGCGCAACCTGGCTACCCAACTTCCAAAGCTATCTCCGAGTTGGATGAGACAGAGAAAGAACACGTTGTTTCGTATATACGTATGGATGTCGAGTAACGTGCTTCGATATCAACGAGCCTCTTTCCCTCTCTCTCTCTCTCTCTCTCTCTCTCTCAACTGCATCCTTTCCCCCCACTACTACCTCACCCCTTCCCTCTCTTTTCTTAACCATGCTTCTTCTTCTTCTTCTTCTTCTTTGCCGCCGTCACTAGCAGAGATAGGTGTCCCAATATTTGGACCGCGAACCTGTCCTCACAGATTCGATCAACGGCCCCTCTTCGAAGGATCACCTCTCATCCCTTTTTCCCCCCCTTTCTTCTTCTTCTTTTTCTACCTTCAAGATCGATATCTTTCGAACCAAGTATATACACTCTTCCCCCCCCCTTTTTTATTTCGTAGAACACTTCACGTCGTATATTATTTTGTTCAAAAAGGTAACTTTAATTAAACTAAAATAAAATATAATATCTTTGATTATTTGTCAAGTTAATTTCACGAATAAGATAAGATATTAGATCTTATTGAAGGGGGGGGGGTTGTAATAAGATCGGTGTGAGAACGTTTGAGAAACATTTGAGAAGGAGGAGAAGGAGTAAGAGGTTATGTGGGTGTAGAAAGAGGGGATGATGGTAGGGAGAAGGGAGTTTAGTCGATGGGGTCTGGTGCTGAACGTAGGACGAGAGCCTGGCCGGCTTGTTATCAGTCCAGAAGGTGTTATCAGCTGAATGCAGCTCCCTTCCAACCCCCTACCCCTTCTCCGCCAACTTGCTGCTACGTCTGGTAAGAGAGAGAGAGAGAGAGAGAGAGAGTGAGAGAGATAGAGATAGAGAGAGAGAGAGAGAGAGAGAAGGTTTGGTGAAAGGCTAGGGGAGAGGAGAGGGTGGTAGCTAGGTTCGAAGGTGCACACTATCTTCCACCCCTAGAGAGATGGCTATAGAGTGCATCTTGCGATAACGAGCCAAGTTAAACAATATCGAGCTATATGAGGGCCATGAGTCTCGACCGAAGATTAACTGCATTTCTAGCTGCGAGATACTTTATTACCCCTCTTGTAACATTGTCCCACTCTTTCCCTATCCCCTTATCCTTTCCTCAGAACTACCCCTCCCCCCCTGCCCTTGCTAACGCTGGTTATATACATTTACAGGAAATCGAAATGATATTTTTTCACCCTGATCGAACGTTTGTCTACTAAAGATTGAAAATACATGTACACATATATGTATGTAGACTCTTATACAACCCCCATAAACAATAGCTGATCAAATAAACGATTTATATTGTTAATAGAATGTATTCAACACTTTTGATAGGTTTAATCAATTTTAATAACGTTATTCTGTTTAGAATTATTGATTGGAAGATCGTTCATTGAGGTTAGGGAAGTTGGTTGGGTATTTATTGTTGATCTATCATTCAATTTTTCGAAAGATTGATTTATGTATTTGTTAAAACATTTTTTTTTAATTATAAATTCGATTGTGGGTCTTCGAATGAATGTAATAATAAAGGCGGAAGATTGATCATTGAGGTTTGGGGAGTTGGTTAGTCAAATGAGTGACCATACGTCGTGTAATAGTTAAACATTTGAAATATATATAATTCTAAAATTAATAATAAGATTTTTGGGGTAATCCCATAGTAAAATAAATTATAATTTTTAATATATAATATTATTTATTAAATATATAACGTTATCGTGGTTAAGATTATTGATCGGAAGATTGTTCATTGAGGTTAGGAAAGTTGGTTGGTCAAACGAATGACTGTACATCGTGTAATAATTAAAAATTAGAAACAAAATTATTTCTAAAATTAACAATAACATTTTTTAGTCAACCCCATAATAACATAAGTTATAATTTTTAATATATTATTTATTAAATATATATATATATAAATGTGGGTTAAGAAAGTTTTCTATTAAACGAATACAAACGACAAAGACATACTTTAACTGATGTGAAAATATTTTCGTTCCTCGTTTTAAACCAATACATTCATTCACATATGCATACATACAACCACCATATGTGCATATACGTAAAATACATATATACATGTAAATACAAATACATTTATATATCTCGTACTCATCTCTCAAGCCGGTTATTCAAAATCTCTCGTAGCCAGAGGTGGATGCACAACGGACGCATTGTGCAAGGGTCCAGATATCGCGTCGCGACGCGCCGCGTTCTTATCAGTCCCACCAACCCAACCAACCCAACCAACTCGAACGTTCCAGACGCTCATCTTTCTTCTCACCAAACGAACAATTTTTCTCATTCTCTTTCTTTCTTTATCTACTTTGTTTTTTTTTTTATTTATATTCGTATTAACTTTTATCCCTCTTATCCAAAAACAAAAAAAATATTCAACGAACTCTTCATTTTTTAGGTTGTTGTTGTTGTTTATATTGTTATAAATAATTAAATTTATCGAATAATGATAGATAATGTTATATCAAATCAATTGTTTTTGTGTGTTTTACGATAAGTAAAAGTTAAAACGTATTATAACGAAAAATTCGATGACTCTGAAGAAATTTTTATTTACAATGAGGGTAGGAGGGTAGGAGGGAGGGAAAAGAGGAGGAAAAATGATTTTTCAAGTTAGATTAATCATGGTTTATCGAAAGAGTACAAAAATAGAACGATAAATCCTATGATATCGGTGTTTCTTACTCTTATTCGGAAATCGGGATTCTAATCTTATGTCCGAGAGAATATTTGAAACGCATATATATATATCTATCTATCTATGTGAACACATATGTATGTGTACATGTATGGTAAGATTGAGAATATTCGTTGGATGAATCATTGCCAAGTTGGTAGCATCGGTTTTCTCTGAATGGGACACGAGGAAAATTCTATTACAAAACTTGACATACATTTGTTCAATTTGCAATTGATGATCTGTCGTAAAAAAAAAGAAAAACAATTAAAAATTAATTAATTACCAAAAAAGGGAGAGTATAAAAATATATATATATAAAAGGAAAGTCTCTTGGATTTCTGAAAGGTCAACTTTCTTATCCTTCGGTTCTCCATTAGACTGACGGATGATACTTGATTAGCCTTCGTTCGGATAACGAACGAGCACTCCACCACCTTTGTAAGAACGGGAAAAAAAGCTAAAATCGCTGGATGAAAAGAAAAAGAAGAGAAAATATGATAATAGCGAGCAATGAAAAAGAGAAACAAGGATAACAAAGAGGAAATACGAAGAAAAAATAAAATATTTGTAAAGAACAAAAATTTCAATAAAATTGTCTGACGATGAAAAGTTAAAGTTGAAGTTGAAACATAAATCACATAATATTAAAATTATGTACAAAATAAAAGAACAAGGATAATAAAGAAGAAACACGAAGAAGAAAAAAATATTTGTAGAAAAAAAATTCAATAAAATTGTCTGACGATGAAAAGTTAAAGTTGAAGTTGAAAGTTAAAAAGTCTGAAGTTGAAACATAAATCACATAATGTTAAAATTATATTTCAATTATGAAGAAAATAAAAGAACAAGTACACCAACATAGACACACAGATACAAACATATGCAAATATTATTAAATAATTTAATATGCGAGTAAAAATCATGAATGAGAAACCATAAACCATAATGGTGTTATCGAATTATTGAAAATTCATGATCATAATACGTTCCTATCTGTACAATTGTTTTTGTTTTACTCATAAACAATAAGATGAAAAATAATAATTCTACAAAAAAAAAAAAGTAGAAAATTGTTAGAATTGCTAGTTGCAAAGCATCTTTTTTCAGTGTGTAATGTAGAAACTTTTTTAAGTAAGTATAAGTGACTTGGTCGGCGTACGGGGTCCAGAGATAATACACGAAAGGCCACCTTCCAGGAATCAGTATTTATTGTGACGCGAATTGAGATAGTACCACCACCGGTGTCCCACGAATTATGGTTTTCAATATGATGACGGTTCCGTATCTCTCTCGACTTACCCTCCTCTTCCTCCCCCACCAACACCACCACCTCTTTCTCTCCCTTCACCTTCTTACGAAGTCACCAAGTGATATACCTCGTCTTCGTGCTCGTAAACTGTCTAAAAGGTGTCTCACATTCCTTTTTTTTTTTATTATTTTCACTCCTTTTTCTTTAAACCCCCAACCCCTGCTTACGAATCCGAGTCATTGCATTGAAAATAACTTTGACTAACTTTATCTCATTCAACTTTTGTTTCTATATTTTTTTTTTATTTTTTTTGGTTCTTTTCCTAACCCTTTTATAATTTTGTGAATGTTAAAAACATATATATATTTATATTAGTGTATTGTTTTTTTTTTATTAACAAACATCTATGATAAAAAATATAAACTTTGTCGATCTTATTTATTTCGATGTAAACGACTAATGAGAAATTATTTTGAGGTTAGAAATTGCCTAACATTAGTAGACAAAACAAAAAGTAAGAAAAAGAATAAAGAATTGCAAGTATAGAAGTATAAACAACCATACTAATGTATGGTGTTGCAGTGATAAAGGGGTTGAGATGACGTTGAAAAGAAAATCGTAAAGGTAATCGTGCTTTTTCAGGCGTACCAACTAAGACTCCATTGAATGAAGTACGGAGGATAGGTAGATAGATAGATAGGTAAAGATATGTGGTGGGGATGACTAGTAACATTGGTGAGTAGTGGGGGCAAAAGAGATGAGGTTTAGGATTGGATACTAAAAGGAGTGGGGATGAAGTTTGTTGATGGAAGCTTCAAATATTTTTACAACACAATGAACTAACGTTGGGGGTGTAAATTTTTGAAGTTTTCATGCACCCACCCGCCGATTGGTCTCTGTGTGTGTGTGTTCTACATACATACGTATATATTACTTTGATTCTTTTTGTATTTTTTTTGGTGTCTACTTTTTTGTTGCTCTCACTCGTTCTTTACGCTCTTTTCTTTCGTGCAATCTTCTCAGAGTCGGTTCAAAGTTTCGCGATAAAATCCGCGATAGCACGTCAGGGGGCGATAGATGAGCAAAAGGGGAGATAGCCTTTGGTGCACGGACAAGAGAGAAAAGAGAGAAAGAGAAAGAGAGAATGAGAGAGAGAGAGAGAGAGAGAAAGAAGAAAGCTCGGCGGAGCTAAGATAAGCTCGATTATGATCCCCGGTGGTTAAAGTCGAAGTTTTTACGGTAGATAAGGTCGCACGAATGGGTTGCGCGAGATAAGCTCGTGTCTTTCCCCCCACCCCCCCACCCCCCACCCTCACCTTCTTTTCCAATCCCTCTACCCTTTCCCTCACCACCCCTTTTACTCTGTTTTTCCTTCTTTTACTCTTCTTTGTTATTTAACCCTCTCAATAAGAACGGCCATTTTTCTTAATAAGATCAACCAGATGATGCGCAGTCTTCTTTAAATCATCAATATTTATTTTGTTATATATATATATCATTTATTTATTTAAAACTTGATTTGACCAATGTGAAATTATTTTGAGGTTAGAAAATGATTAGTTTGGTTTTTTGATCTTAAAAAAAAAAAAATAACTGAAAAGGACCAATGAGAAATTATTGTATTTTGAGGTTAGAAATTGTCTCTATTTGGTTTTTTTTATATTAAAAAAAAAAAAATAACTGACCTATGAGATTACATTTCTTTTTTAGCAGTAAATTTATTTTTCGAATATAAAACACTGACCTATGAAAATAATCTGTTTATAAAGTTAATTATAACCTTCTTTGAAAAGAAGCAATTTTATCAATCGTAATCAGGTTCGTAAAAAAAAAAAAAAAAAAAAAATACATTGAATTATTTTAAATATGACTTCTTTTGATTATTTTATTTAAACATAATCAAAAAAAATATATATATATAATTTATTTATACTACAGTTTGATAAACGTTGATCATCACACGTACCAAACAAATATACTTCAATTATCAAAATAATTTGTCTCACATAAGAGATTGATCAAACGATAAAATGGATTTGGAAAATGAGAGGAGAAAGAGGATGAGGTGGGGGGGGGGGGTTAGTTGAATGGTTTTACTAAAAGGGGTGGTCGTAGGGTAAGGGATAACAGTTAAAAGGGTTTAGAGAACTGGACCAAAGTCACGCAACGGTAGTAACCCCGAGCAATACACACATACATATACATGTACAGAACTATTACATTCACTTACTTGGTCGTTAACGTTGCGTACCTGTTCTTAGTCTTCTTGGTTTCTCACTCTCTCACATACACACACACACACTCTCTCTCTCTCTCTCACTCTTTCAAAGTACCAAGTGGCAGAACGTTTACACGTTCTCTCTCTCGTTTACGATGTTCTCGACAGCAACAGCTACAGCAAATAGTGTTTCGCTTCAGGGAATATAAGCTACCTGGTTACACTGAGATACTTTGAAACTCTGCTTTATGATTGGTCCACTAACTCTGATGTAATAAATCTTTCAATTTTATACGAATACATTTGAAAAATGTACGATGAAAAGTTGAAGTTTGAAAGTTTGAAGAAAACAAAAATAACATGATGATTATTACTACGATTATAATGATGATAATGATGATGATGATGATGATGATGATGCTCAGGTAGGTAGGTAGGTAGGTAGGTGAAGGTAACGAGACCAGAGAGATCGACCGGATCAGATAAACCTGGGTAGGACCAGTCAGACCAGATCACTAAGATAAGAGAATTTAATAACCTACTATAGAGTGAGTGAGTGAGTGAGTGAGTGAGTGAGTGTGAGAGAAAGAGATAAAAGGGGGAGTGAGTTGAAGAGTGGGGTGGTTGGTAAGAGGGGATAGGAAGCGACAGACAGGGTTGTAGTAGTAGTAGGATGGTAAGGGAAGCTGCGGGAAGAACGGGGTGCAATAATATTGAGAGATATCGATCTTTAATTAGGCACGCAGCGCGGGAATGTGAGATTAGATCTCGACTAGACGAGTACTGGCCATCTTCCGTCTGTCCTCATCCTTCTCCTCCTCCTCCTCCTCCTTCTCCTCCTTCCTTTTCCTTCTCTTCCTTCTTCACTTGCCCCTACCCAACCCCCCTCCTCCTATTCCTCTCCTGGCATCGTCGTTCTCGTCGTCGTAGTTGAAGAAATCTTTCGGGCACCTCTCGACGAATCCGTCTCTTACCACAATAAGATTCGATCCAGATCCATTTTCCTTTATTATCTGATCAAAGTGGGCTGCTTCACGCGAGAACCAATCCCCGATAACATCGTCATCGAATCTTATTCTTTCTTTCTCTCTAACTATCTTTTTTCTTTTTCTTTTTGTGTTTCTTTCTCTTTTGAAATTCTTTTCAAATTATTTAACAAACTCAGAAAATAATTTTTAATTAATATTTAAACAGTGAATCTCTATTGTACTAATGTTTATGTAAATGTATATGTTGATTAGATATTCATAAGTGAAAGGAAATATTTTGTTAAGTTAAAATTGTATTCTGTATTTAAGACTCTAGGATATTTTGGGCATGGGTTGCTGTGGTTTTTTTTTTATTAAATGTTGATTTAATATTATTCTAAATTATTTAGTAAATTATAACAATACATTAGTATATAAATCTGAAAAAATGTAAAGTAATTGTAATACAATGACATCTATTGAAAACTTGCAGTATTTAGAGACCAAAATAACGTCTAAATTAATAAATTTTTCAATTAGTGATAAAAAATAAAAAATAAACGCGATAAAAATTATCCTGCATTTTAAGTTGAAATAAATCACACAAAATCAAAAAAAAATTTCATTAAAATCGATTAACCAATTTTAGAGTTATTAGTGAACAAACATTGTGACGATGAATGTTTATATATAAAGATATATATTACATAATAAATCTTCAAATTTTCGATAAAAAATACAAAATAAACGCGATAAAAATTATCCTATATTCTAAGTTAATAAAAATCACACAAAATAAAAAAAAATCATTAATATCAGTTCTGTAATCTCGAAGTTATTAGTGACGATGAATGTTTATATATAAAGATATATATTACATAATAAATCTTTAAATTTGCGATAAAAAATACAAAATAAACGCGATAAAAATTATCCTATATTCTAAGTTAATAAAAATCACACAAAATAAAAAAAATATCATTAATATCAGTTCTGTAATCTCGAAGTTATTAGTGACGATGAATTTTTATATATATATATATATAAAGATTTTTGTTGATGCATAAATTTGCGATAAACAAAATACAAAATAAACGCGATAAAAATTATCCTACATCCTAAATTGAAAACAACAAATCACATAAAATACAACAAATTTCCCTTAAAATCAATAAAAATTATTAATTTAATTGCAACAAATCTCAAAAGAAACAAAAATTGTCAATGCGAACGTTGAAATAAATTTTGTTGCCCACTCTGTTCCCCCATAAAAATTCATCAGTTTGATTTTAAACTTTGAAATAAATTGTGACACTTCTTATTTTTTATTTTTGTTTTATTTTTAAATGAATTCTTTTGCGAGACATATAAGATCGAAATGTTTGCAGAAAATTATTCGTAAGAAAAGAAATAAAAGATTTATCGGTTTGAGAGAGTGTCTTCACAGTGTCAACTGGTTCTATCTCTTAATGACTGCCTCATCTTAAGGCTTAATCGTCGACACGTATACACCATATCCCCCATAGCTTTTGCATATTCAAGACACGCGTGCAACTCCGCTCGTGCCGTCTCGAGATCACCTCTTTTTTTTCTCCCCCATTTATTTTTTTCTTTTTTTTTCATTCTTTTACATTTCGAATCTGACCACCCCCTTTTACAATTTCAATAAGCAACATTTTAATTTTCAAAAAAAACAACAACAATTTCGAAATAATTCCAAATAACACTTTCAATTTTGTTTCATTGTATTTCTAATATTTTTTCTTACACTCCACCCTTTGAAATGAAAATATTTTAATATGTATATATACTAGGGGTGCCCCGTCACACGTTGCTGTAGCTCACAATCAGACGTCTTTAAGTCAATGAATTACCTTATACCGCCATCTGTTAAAATCTTATCAAACTAACAGAGATAATCATGACTCTTTGTTAATAAACAAATAATTCGCGATTAATAAAATAATATTGCGAATTATAAATTGAGATATAAACTATCCTATCTTTCAAGTTGGATGAAACTGCACAAAGTGTGCAAAATTTCATTAAAATCGGTTCAGTAATTTAGGAGTCTATTGCGGACAAACAACGTGACACGTAATTTATATATATATATATATATATATATATATATATATATATATAAATGGTTACAGTTCAATTAACAAATTTATCAAAACCCAATTTAAACTACTACATACTCCTAAAAATATATTTCAATTTAAAATTCAACAAAATAATTATTATAATAATTAATATACTCATACCACTGTATAAAACATTTGATTTTTAAAGTAAATATTTCGAATGAACCATCGCCATGTTACTTTTTTAACACTAATTCGCAATCATGTTTTTAACGTGAAACAGAAAAGAAAAATGTAATGGACAATGAAAGTGTGGTCTTTCTTTCACTCACAAAAAAAAGAAAAATAACAGATGAGAAAGAGAGAGAGAGAGAGAGAGAGAGAGAGACCGGAAAACAAGGCAGTGACAGATGGCTGGTAAAGATACCGTCCTTCGAAGGTCCTGCTAACCAGCGAAACGACCTACACGGATCCTGTTCCTGTTGCAAGATAAACGAAACAGCTGCGTCTCGGCACCGATCAAAGATCATTCTCTCTCTCTCTCTCTCTCTCTATCTATCTATTTCCTTTTAAACATAATTCATTCGAATTCTAATTTACTTTTCAAATTTAGAAAAAAAAATAAAACTAAACTTCAATACACTCAACAACAAAATCAAACCAAATAGGATTTACGAATCATTGCTTGGATTTTTTCAACGTTGATTGGATAAAATAATTGGCACGTGATGTTAGATGATTTTGTTTATTTCTTTTTATTTTTCTATAAATTGTTATACTTTTTGTTTTATTTATTAAATTGGTAGATCGTTGTTAATTACCAGTTGAATATAATAAGGGTGAGGGGTGGGGATTAAGGAAGGTAAAATGAACGTGTGTTGGATAATAATCTCTAAAATTATGATAGACTGTTAAAAAGGTAGACATTTAAAAAAAAAAAAAAATGGTTACGAGAACTATCTTTCGATTAGGTTAGATGTAATAAAAAGAAGAAGAAGAAAATAAAACATGAAGAAAAAGAAGACCTTCGAGTTCTAATCCTAATCCTTGAGACTCTTTAATCGATGTTCTCCCATCGGTAACGTTAAAAGATTAGCTGCGAACCGATCGATGAGATGAGGAAAAATAAAACTTACAAGAAAAATAAAAGTCAAATCTTCCTTAAGATGAAATCGAATATCTTTTTTTTTTTTTTTCTGTTTGGTTGAAAAAGACGTAGCATGTTTTTTAGTCGTCAACAAATTTGATAGATAAGAGTGAAGATTTTTGAAAATGAAAGAAAGATTAGAATGATTTAATGATAATTACAATGCTGATTTAACATGAACATAAAAAAAGGGTCTAATTTATGTTTAACGAATAAATTGAATTGAATTTGTGAAAAATTCAAACGTGTTTCTTGCAGTCATCAAAGTTGCAATAGAACAAAATTATCAGATGATTAAACACGAACATGAAAAAAGGGTCTCAATTATGTTTGATGAATGATTGAATTGAATTGGTGAAGAATTCAAACGTGTATCTTGCAGTCATCAAAGTTGCAATAGAACAAAATTATCAGATGATTAAACACGAACATGAAAATAGGGTCTCAATTATGTTTGATGAATGATTGAATTGAATTGGTGAAGAATTCAAACGTGTATCTTGCAGTCATCAAAGTTGCAATAGAACAAAATTATCAGATGATTAAACACAAACATGAAAATAGGGTCTCAATTATGTTTGATGAATGATTGAATTGAATTGGTGAAGAATTCAAACGTGTATCTTGCAGTCATCAAAGTTGCAATAGAACAAAATTATCAGATGATTAAACACGAACATGAAAAAAGGGTCTCAATTATGTTTGATGAATGATTGAATTGAATTGGTGAAGAATTCAAACGTGTTTCTTGCAGTCATCAAAGTTGCAATAGAACAAAATTATCAGATGATTAAACACAAACATAAAAGAAAGGTCTAAATAATGTTTGATGAATGATTGAGTTGATTTTGTTAAGAATTTAAACTGTGTATTTTATAATTATCAAAGTTGCAATAGAAAAAATTACTAAATGATAAAACAAAAATTTAAAAAAGATGATTTACTTTAAGCTTGACGAACAATCTAACTGAATTTGTCAAGAATTCCAACAGTATATCTTACAGTGATCAAAGTTGCAATAAAAAAAATTATCAGATGATTAGATGATTAAATGCAAACATAAAAAAAGGTTCTAATTTACAATTGACGAACAATCTAATTGAATTAGTCAAGAATTCAAACGTGTATCTTGCAGTAATCCAGTGATCAAAGTTGCAATAGAACAAAATTACCAATAACAGTTCAAATTATCATCCTAATTTTTTAAATTAAATTCCTTGACTACTTCTTCTTCTTCTTCTTCTTTCATAAAATTGAAGATTCAATTTATGTTAACTTATGTTAAAAATATAAAAAATCATCTTCGTGTATCGAGTATTTTCAAGATTTTCCTTAAAGTACAATTTCATCTACAATTCTGCTAACATCCAAGAAAATTGTGACACACAATTGAAATCAATTTCAAATATATGTAAAAATAAAAAAAAATAAATAAATAAAAAACAGTATAATATAATTACAATTCCAACTTCCAAATTATAG
This sequence comes from Polistes dominula, assembly GCF_049000335.1. Lineage (NCBI taxonomy): Eukaryota > Metazoa > Arthropoda > Insecta > Hymenoptera > Vespidae > Polistes > Polistes dominula. Next base: position 1,195,924 of record NW_028301061.1, on the reverse strand, counting down.
AATAATTTTCCAAAATTTATTAGAACATTCATCTCGATTCACGAAATCTGAATAGTTGTAGTCGTAGTCGTAGTCGATCATGCTGTACGTAATCCTAAGATGAAGAGAACGAACTCAAAGAAAGAGGGGGGTGAGAAACGAAGAAGTGGGAGGGTAGTAATAATAATACTAGTAGTAGTAGTAGTAGTAGTAATAGTAGTAGTAGTAGTATCGAAGTGTCTTATAGAAGTCGATGAGAAGAAGAAGAAGAAGAAGAACAAGAAGAAGAAGAAGAAGAAGAAGGTTGCGACTTGAGCTCTCACTTAGTGGCCGTAGTGTCACGATCGGGACGACTGCATTAGCATATCTCCACGATGCAACGTGTAGAAAGAGAGAGAGAGAGAGAGAGAGAGAGAGAGAGAGAGAGAGCAATGGAAAAAGATTAAGAAAGAAAGACAGAGAGATCTATATATATATATATATATAAAATAAAAGAATGAGTGACAAAGAAGAAAACATAGAAAGAAAGAAAGAAAGAAAGAAAAGAAAAAGACAGGTTAGACAAACAGAGAGTGAAAGAAAGAGAAAGAGAAACATTGAACAGGAGTAAGAGCAGAAGCAGCAAACAGCAACCGATCCATCGGTTGCTACGACTGGCATGCATCTTTTGCATGGGTCGTGGCCCCGTGAAAAGGAACCTCTCACATATACGAATCAAAGAAGAAGAAGAAGAAGAAGAAGAAGAAGGCGACGACGACTACGACAACAACAACAACAACAACGATACAGGAGAAAGGAAAGAAAGAAGAGAACTCACTCAGGACTCTCAGCAGGCCTGCCTGTTACCTGTACGTCGCGTGTTTGCCTACCCGCGTCACGATCAGGATCCTATTTGCATAGCTCCGATGAAGCTGCTACCGTTGTTGTTGCTCCTGTTGCTCTCCTTGGTGTACTCGTACTGGTATTGGTATTGGTATTGGTTGGTTAGTTGCTGCTGGTGCTAGTGATACGTTGATTTCTGGTTTTTTTTCCTTTTTTGGTCTCTTCTAACTTCTCATACTGTACCATCTCTACTACCCATCGTATTTATACTTTCTTTCCAACGACGATGATCTGATCGGTTTCTGAAAATAGTTGATCACGTTTAGTTGTACGTTTTACAACTTTGTTTCTTTTTTTTTTTTTTTTTACTTGACTATAATATTCCTAACTATCTAATAAGATTTACTGTCTGTTTGATGGTTGTATTAGTGAATTCATCGATAGGGTTTAGAATTGGTTAACTTCTGTTAAACACTTTTTTGTTTTCTTTTTTATACTTTGATAGAATTCGAGACTCTAACTCTGACGATTATCATCCTACTTGATTTTAATTATTATATATATATGAGTTTGAGTATTAAACACGCGATATATTTGAAGTGAGAGATTGTGTTACGAGGCTTGAAAATTCAATGAAAATATTCTCTTTAATTCTATTCACTTTTTTTTTTTGCTTTCTTTCATAGTGAATTAAAATTTAACTACCGTGGAAAAATAATGAAGACTGACGTAGGTTGTTTTTTTTTTTTATATATAAAAAAGAAAAGAAAGAGTCATCAACACGATGAGAATCGATCGATCGAATTGTAAAGTTGCAATGTTGCAATGTTGCAAAGTGTTGGTTAAAAAAAAAAAAAAAAAATAGAGAAACAGGCGTGTCAAATTTTGACAAGTCGCTTAGAAACACGTGACTGTTAATCATTACGCGTGATGTGGTATGTTATTGTTACTTTTACGTGACCAGAAGAAAAAGAAAAAGTACGTGAGAGAGAGAGAGAGAGAGAGAGAGAGAGAGAAGTACACGTGGTAAAAACTTGAAAGAAAATTACCCCTTTAAACGCAATGTAAAAAAAAAAAAGAAAAAAAAAAGAAAAACGTGTAATAATTTTTTCCACTCTGAAAAATTGTCGTAAAACTTTCACATTTTGCATTCCTTGTAAAATTGTTTTTACAAATAATTGTTTCATAGTTTTACACGCAAAAAATCTTTCACGTGATTTTTCCTAACGTTTTTTTTTTCTAATAGACCAAACTATCGTTCATCTTAAAAAAAGAAGAAACCAATACAAAAAAAAAATCACACGAGATCTTTTATAGTTCAAGCTTTTTTAAAGTAAAGTAAAATAAATAACGTAAGGTATGTTCAAAAGAAAATTGATTATGTTTCAAACCTTAATAGTTTTTCTTTTCTTTTTTTTTTTTTATCTAAAACAATGTTTATCTTTAATTAAAATCTTCTTATATAAGATTTATTTATTTATATATATTTCAATTAAATAGATTTGTTGACATACGTATTACATCAAATAAACTTCTGAACTTGTTCGAGTTTAAATAAATGTTAAAAAAAAAAGAAAAATTATGTGACAAAAAAAAAGTTATTATTAAATAAAATAATCTAGTCAGTTTCAAACAAGATTAGTCATTTAATTTAAAGTTCAAGATAAATCACAAAAGAAGGTATTGTCTTATCTTGAAACAGACATAACCTAACAAAAGGAGTAATTGTCTTATCCACTTCGAACAAACCCAACCGTTCAAGTCTTGGAAAGAACAAAAAAGGACATTGTATAAGTCTCGTTTAAATATTCAAAGAAAATCTTTGAAAAACAAAAAAAAACATTCCAACAAATAAAAAACAATATTTTGTACAAAAGAAGAGGAATGAGGTTAGGGTGTTTTTGTAGGGGTGGGGGGAGGAGGGGGGAGAGTGTCGTAGGTTCGATTTAAAAAGTAAAGAAGCAAAGTACGAATAAAAGAAGGGAAGGTGTAAATCTGGGTGGTGGCTTCCGCGACTAAAACCCACCCACAACTACTAGCACCCCACTCATTCTACTAGCCACTCACCCAACCCAACCCAACCCAACCCTTTTCCTATACGATACTCCTCATGTGTGTATGTGTGTTGGTATGGTTCCGTTTCTAACATATAAGTATAAAACCCTGTGAGAGGACATTGTGGCAGTGGTGGTGGACTACTCGGGCGCGGTATCGGTTCCAAGAAAGGCTTATCGGCTCGCGGATATGTTAATGGCGGCCGTGTTTGCCCCTCTCCCTCCCCTTTCGAGATATATTACACCCCGAGCGAAGGTGGTTGGTAAAAGCCGGACCGTACTACTCGTGGGAGAGAAAGAACCTTGTATATGTGTGCAGTGATGATAGTTGTGATGGTGTTTGTTGTTGTTGTTGTTGTTGTTGTTGTGTGGACGCGCGCAATTCTTTGCACTAGGTGGTAGTTGTGTTTTAGCAGCCCTTTTCTCGATCACTGTTGAACTCGCATGCACGCGCAATTAAGAATCACTGTTGGTGTATAAAAGAGACAGAGTAAGAAAGAGGAATGGTTAAGAGCAACAGTATTACGCTTGAAAAGGATAGAAATAAAAAGAATGAGATGGTTAGCACGAAGAAAACGTTCCTTGCCATCTTTCTTTCTTCATCGATGAACACTTATTTAGAGAAAGAGAAAGAGAAAGAGAGAGTGAGAGATGAGAGAGAACACGAAGGAGACTATTGATGCCAATACTTGATATCTTCAACGTGAGTTCTCCTGGCCTTTGCTCTAGACCTTCATTGAAGTCATCATCCTCTTTCTCTATTTCATCATTTACAAATATTATTTTATTATTTCAATTCAATACAAATATGACCTAAAATTTGGTTAAGTTTTGATCAGATCTTTTCGAATTGAGGAATAATCGTAAAGCTTTCAATACTGGAGTATCATTAATCAGATAAACGTCGATATCTTATCGATTCTTTGCAGGACTCTGAGAAAGAGATTACCCATTCTAAAAGTAGTACCAACACATCAGCATCAACAACACTAACCCCTCATTCGAGTTAGTTCCGTAGTAATATACGTAAGAATGATCATTTTGTGTGTGTATTACATGGAGAGGGGATTTCCAAAGGTTTCGAAGGGTGCTGGTGAACCTACAATGAAAGAGAGGGAGAGAGAGAGAGAAGAAGATAGAATAGAGGGGAATTGAGTGTAGCGTGGCGAGAAGCCATTAGAGCTTCGGACGTCTAAAGAGACGCATCGTTTTATTTTCCGTCACGTATTTTTGTATGAAATAATTTTGAGAGGTTATGGTTGTTACTAAAGAATCTTACATATCTCATCGTCGACGATTATTTATTTATAAATGTATTTTTATTTTATTATTCAAAATATAATTCGAATTACTATGATTAACGTGGGTGTATTGAAAAATGGTGTTTGTTTATTTTCAGGGGAGGATGAGGATTGGAGCGACTCTGAAAAAACCCCATCGGTGAGCAGCGGCGTCGAGGGTGGTGGATCAGCTGTTTCTAGTCCAGTTGGTGCAGTTAATGTTGAGGAGGATTCTAGTTTACCACCACCACCTAGACTGAATGCTAGTTCTTCCTCATCTAATAGTATAGTCTTTAATTCACTTGCTGACAATATTAGGCAAGGATTAATTGCCTTTAAGGAGAACGATCGAAAACGAATAACTAGTTTCACCGGAGAAGTAAGTATAATTTGACAAATGTACATTACAATTGTGTGACAGTAATTTAAACAATTAATGCTGATCGTCAAAATGATTATTTTGATTTAGATAACGAGAGAAACGCAAAGAGATCGTCAGGTATTGTCAAGATTAACGAGAGAATCGAGTCCTAAGGAAATCGACGATTCGGAATCATCGTCGAGTATAGTTATAGTAAAAGACGAAGAATGTCAACAAAAACCACCGTCTTCCTCATCGACTTCATTGATAAGAAGAAGAGAAGCAAGTGCGAGAAGAGACAGCGAAGATTCTACGAGACGTACGAGTACAACATCGAGTTGTATCGTAGAGGATGCACCACCAGATCCAAAAAAGATGAAACTCGAAGAGGACGTAGCACCAAGACTGAGACTGAATGCTAGTCTAGCGACGGATCCAGCACTTCGGCCTGCTGCCGTAGCAGCGCTTACCGTCAAGCCTGAGAATGCTTCTTCCCCGCCTAATCCCGGCCCACCTTTACCTGCCGGCCTGCAGAATGGTAAATTTATCTTTAGAGATCTCGAAAACTACAAAGAAATCGATATCCTAGTCGATAACACGGTCAAATCCCCTAAAATCTTATCTGCTTAGAAATTTGTTTTTTTTTTTTTCTTTTTCTTTACATCGAAAAGATCTATTCCTCCTACCTCGGTTATTTCAATTGATTTTTATCAACGTGACACGACTAGATGGCTAAAAGGTGATAATAGTAAAAATTCAAATTGTTATTTCAGCGATTGCATCGGGTCGTTTGTTCGTTCTACCAACCGACGGAAAAGAAACTATCACCGTTGAACCTGCCAGACCGGCTCCCCTCTACTGTCCACCCTGTGGTATTCGTTTTAGTTCGGCCAGCACATTAGAGGCTCATCGTACCTTTTATTGCGCCCATCGACCGCGTTTAGAAGATGATGCTACCAATGACGAAGACGAGGAGAAGTCGAACAAGTTCGAAGTTAGGAAAGCTTATGCTTGTCCGCATTGTTCATACAGTGCTGACAAGAAAGTCTCGTTGAATCGACATATGCGAATGCATTCGGCTTCTCCAGCACCACCTACGATTCCAACGGTACAACCACCATCAGCTACGACAGGAACTACGGCAGGAAACAATTCTACGAACGCATCGAACGGTTCCTTAAACGAGGAAGCTGAAAGATACTGTCGTAACTGTGACATCAGATTTAATTCATTGAAGACATATCGGGCACACAAAACGCATTATTGTAGTACCAGGCACGTTGTCAAAGACGGTGCACCACCCCCACCACCTCCAGTATCAACAGGAGCATCTTCTTCCTCAGCAAAAGCTTCCCCACCTACAAGTTCAAGTCCTGGCGATTCGCCCCCACCTCAGCCATGTTTGGCATTACCAACTAATCCGATTCTAATCGTCCCGTATTCCCTCATACGCGGTGCCAGTGTATTAGCTGCATCGGCACTTCCTGCACCCGACACGGCCTGTTTTCTACTGCCAAATGGATCTTTGCAACCAATGATGAGAGGATTAGCAAGCACAAATACCGTAACCGAACCACCAGCCGTCCTTAGAGCAGCCAACAAACCTACCACGCCTGCATCCCTCGTTGGTTCATCCACATCACCATCTGTATCTACGCCTCTCGATCTCAGTGTTAGAAGATCACCGACAACACATCAGGATGAAAAAGAGAACAGAGTTTCGCCAGCTCCAACCTCGCTTCCCCCACCACCGGGTAGTCCAAGATCGTCTAGAGGTAGTGCCAGTCCAAGAGCAAGGTCTATTAGTACGAATCAAAGCAGCAGTACCGGATCCGCACCACCAACCACCACTCAAACAGAATTAGCTCTTAGATTGACCGAGTTACCACCTCCTCCTGTTCCTGTACCCGTACCTGGTGTTCTCGTTAAACATGGTGTATCTAGGTGAGTATTTCTATTCGATTCAATTTCAAAACAACAAACTATTCAGTCATCAAGATATTCATTGATTGTTGATTTATTTATCAGATGCAAAGAATGCAACATCGTCTTCTGTCGACACGAGAATTTCGTCGCTCACAAGAAACACTATTGTCAAGCAAGGGAAACAACTGTTAGTAATAGTCCACCACCACCTAGCACCCCTTCACCACCATTGGTTCAACTAATCTGTGCAGCATGTGGTATTAAATTCGCTTCCATGGATAATCTCGTAGCTCATCAAGCTTTCTACTGTCCGAAGAGGCCCGAATCGCAGGATCATCATTCTCGGTGCACGAAATGCAAGGTAACTAATCAACCAATTGAAATAATCGAAGAATTTATTGAACAAAAACATCACTAAGAATGTAAATATGATTTTAGGCAATAATAGAAGCAGGTAGTACGCACACTTGTAGTGGGGGACCGACCGGTGGTTGGCGGTGTCCCGTATGCGGTGCTGTCAGTCCAACGGCTGGTGCAGCACAACGTCACATGGATGCTCATCAAGGTGTTAAAGCATTCAGGTGCACGATTTGTCGTTACAAAGGGAATACCTTACGTGGTATGCGAACGCACATAAGAATGCACTTTGAGAAACGTGGCACGGATCTTCAGGTATAGTCAAAACACGCATACACATGCATGTATTGTACAACATGAAAAATTGTGAACCAATCAAACTGTACTTTTACAGGAGGAAAATTACATAACGTGCGTCTTAGATGACGAAGCAGTTTTACCAACCCCAGAACCAGCTGCTGCAACAACACCAGAAGAAATACCAGCTGAGGTTCAAATCAATGGTAAAAGTGAGATCCGTAAAAGTCCTCAGCCTTCTATTTTGCCACCACCACCACCACCACCACCACCCCCGGCCGCAACAACAGTGACGGCCAGTAAAGTTAAACAGGAACGTGAAGAAAGTCCACCACCCGAGGAAAGTCTCGACCCTAATAAGACTGGTCCACGTTATTGTAGATCGTGCGACATTAGTTTCAATTACTTGAGCACGTTCATAGCGCACAAAAAATTTTATTGTTCGAGTCATGCGGGGGAAGCGAGTAATAACAATAACAACAATAATAATAATAATTCGAGTAGCCATGCTGCTACAACTCCGCCCACTGGTAGAACCGAGGCATCCGTACTTTAGACGTGTTGTTGTTAGTTTCTTTTTTAATTGGACATTTTGACGATGATAAAAACAAAAAACATCTACGATGCTGATGCTGATGCTGATGATGACGACGACGAGTCTGTGTGTTTATTGTTAAACAAACAAATTATATATTAAACTATAAATTAACCGACTTAGTTGACTACCATCATGTGATTTTTTGTCGATCCAGGGAATTTGTTCGTACTTACACGATAAGCCGATTTACAATTGCATCAATATTGTGTACATACAAATACTTATCGGATTCATAAAAAGAAGAAATTTATGCGAACGATAATAATAATAATATTAATAATATTAAAAAAAATATTATAATAATAATAATAACAATAATAATAATAATTATTATAATAATAATAATTAATAATTGAATAAAAGTGTGTGTTTTGCCGTAGATACGATCGATCGTAAATTGTTTTGTCAGAATCGTGTTTATCTCGACGATAATTATTGAATGCAATTTTAATTTAAATGAACAAAATTATTATAAAATCATAAAACGATCGATTATGGCAATGCACTTTGTTTTTTTGGTTTTTTTTTTTTTTTTAAACGTATCATTCTTCTTGTATATAAAAAAATAATTGCGATTTAAACAAGATAATAATAAATATTAAAATATTAATAATTAATAATTATAACAATAATGATAATAATAATATTAATAATAATATTAATAATAATATTAATAATAATATTAATAATAATAATAATAATAATAATGATAATTGATGCGCTGTGCTTACAATCTTCAGGTGCGAATTCACACGATCGACGATCGACGATTTTTAAAAACTGAGGAAGACAAAAATGGGAAAAGAAAAAAATGGGAAGAAAAAGAAAAGAAAAGAAAAAGTTGTGCAATCTCATGACTATTCAAATAATCTCGTAGCATAGTTAATTAAATAATTATCGAGACATACCTAAGGTTAAATAAAAAAAAAAAGAAAAAAAAATTGATGAATACAAGTTGAATGTAAAATGTTGTACAGTAGATAAACGTAGAGTATTATGGTAAACAACAACAACAACAACAACAACAACAACAAAAACAAAACAGAATAACAAATATGGTAGAAACGATGATCTTTAAAAATAATTCAAAATACCAATCTCAATTTTTGAATCTAATTAATTTTAACGTCGACGAATTTCAAAGCTCACGTACACGTTCATACAGTATAATTAAGAATAACTGAACAAAAAATTCGTATTATTAATTATTTTATTATTATTATTTAAAAAAAAGAAAAATATTCAACCATTTCATTAAAGATATTGTTCAATACAAAAATATATAATTTGTTTATTGTATAATGTTGTTTAATTGTTTGTAAGAGACTTTTAAACTACCCCGAATAACAAATTACATTTGTTTAATTGAATTGTAAGATGTGAAATGTGTTAAAACGAGCCATTCAGTTATCCTTAAAATTAAACAATTAAATATATTCAATAATTAATTATTGAATTAATATATATATATATATACATACATATTTTCTGTGTAAACGTGTAAGTGTAAATACGAGAAGGCGCACTCACATTTGTTGGGTAATTTAGTGCATCGATAACCGTTCCAGGAACGTAAAGTGAGTTTGCCAAAAAAAAAAAGCATTATATAATTATTATTTAGAATAATAATTTTCTATTATTTCGAATCTTATTTTTCTTGTCTCCGCACATTTAAACATTACACTATACATTTACATTTACATTACCAATTATTACAATGACATTTATGAATTATTGCGTTATTATTATTATGTATGTATGTATGTGTGTGTTTCATTTGAAATTGTTTTATTTATGAAATTGATTTTTACGTACGATATATTCATACGTATTATTATACACGGAACAGATGCATAAAAAAAAACATCTTTTTTGTTTTTTATTTATACAAAAACATGCATATATACTTAAAATCTAAAATAAAAATAAAAATAGAAAGAAAGAAAGAAAAGCACCGCGAGGTACTTGTACACAAGTAACACGACTCTCATTGCGAGCGCGTAAATGTAAAGGGAAAAAAAAAGAAAAAAATTAGAATTAAGATTAATTTACGTGTATACGCAGTACTACCCATATCATACGACGAGTTCATTAAATAATAAAAAAAAAAAATAATAATAATAATGATAAAAGACATGAATTTTCTTCGTGCGAAGACATCATCGTGTTGAACAAACAAAGAAACAAAAAAGAAACGCGTTCGATAGGATTTTCCAAAATATTCATTAAATTAAATTACGAACGAACCTGTTTGTGATGTGGATTTAGAAAACGAGATTTTATCATTGGCTGTTTAAATATTTTTTGATATTTTCTTGTTTTTTTTTTTTTAAGTATATTAACACTTTAATGGCCGCACGTGTACGCAGTCAAACGTCGTCAGGTGTTCGGTAATATTTTGTCAAGAATTAATTTAAAAATAAAAAAAACTACTTTGTTGTTATTCACGAAGAAATTGACATAAAACAAAAGACAACAAATTTAATTTTTTATATATAATTAAAAATATATATATATATATATATATATATATATATATATATATATATAAAATAACGGCCATTGTTTCGACTATCATCACACACATGTTGTGCGAGCGGCCATTAAAGTGTTCAAAATGATGCTATTTTGATCAATTTCAAATTGAATATATTAAATTTATTAATAATAGTTTCGTGAGAGTATTCTTGTTATGTTATTTATTAATAACAATTATTATTATTATTATTAATAATTTCCTATAACGAAGGAAAGAAAGCAAAACAACAAGAAGAAAAAATGGTCTGAATTTATCATGCATACACAATCTCTCAAATAAAAAAAAAAAAAAGTCACATAGCGGAAGACTTTAAGTTGCTAGGAAGAAGGAAAGAAAGAAAAAAACAAAGAAACCAATTTATAAATCTCTTATCCGGTACTTCCATTGCGTTAATAAAATATTCCTAATTAACATGTGACATAGCGTTATATATCATTCTTTTTTTTTTTTTTTTTTCAATAAGAAAACAAGTTTGAATCTTATTTTCATGTTTTTGTTTAAAAAAAAAAAAAAAAAAAAAAAAAAAGAAAAGAAACATCTTCCTTTTATCTGAAAACTATTTATCGATGGTAGGCTTACTTTATTGTTTTTATTTTGATAGATGAATTTTACACACAAGATATATATATATATATATATATATATCTATACATAAATATGTAATAAATATATAATACATACATACGAATAAAATTCTACAACAAACCCTTTACAAATCATAAATTACTATTTTTTTTTTGTTTACAGGTAACTCATCAAAAATCAAACAAATTAAATTAAAGCCTAAGAGGAATTGTTGATTATATAGGATTATATTTGAAATAGAATGTTTCATTTTGATTTTGGTATTTTTATTAACAAAAATAATTCATTTCTTCTATTTCTTTTTTTATTTTTTTTTCATTTTGAATGTTATATAACACTATAAATGAAGATAGTCAATGCACACTATTTACTGCACAAATAGGAACAATTGATGCTTGCCAAAGAAACAATATGTATGATAATAATTTGTCTTTATCGTACAAATTTCTCTCTCTCTCTCTCTTTTTGTTTTTTTTTTCTTTTCTGGAATGCCAAACTAAAATATTATTTGTATATTTTTTTAAAAATAATAATAATAATAAAAAAAAAAAGACAAAAATGATTCAGTAATTATTTGAAATCATTGTAAATTAAACAATACTGATATTATTGAAATGAAAAAAATAAAATAAAATAAAATAAAACAGGTTCTGAGACATAATTCTTTACATGATTTTAAGTATCATGTAAAGATGTACTATTATTGGCTTCATCACCACTTATAGTCTCATCGATATCTTCAAAAGCAAATTGTAATTCATCATTATGTCTGTAATTACCCATAGCAAAATTAGTTTTTGTTCTTGCTTTATACCTTGCATAATCATAACCATATAATTCAACATCCTTTAGATCAATGGTATAAATAATATCATCTATGCTAGAATCTGAATCTAATTCATTGTCATCGTTTATATGACATCTGTGGACATCTTTAGTTAAATAATCTACATCTACATCATCATCATCATCATCATCATCATCATCATCATTATTATCATAATTATCTTCACCATCTTCACCTTCATTTTCTTCATTATCAGTATCAGGATAATCATTCCATCTTGATTCAGAATTGGAATCAGATGAATACTCTGGTTCATCATTTTCTTCAATATCATAAACCAATTCTTCTTCAATACCTTGGAGGTATACTAAAACATCATCGTCTATATTAATCGTACCATGTTCAGTATAATACAAGTCGTATACATAATTGTTAACCTAAAATATAAATCAAATATATATACAGTGAATAATTTTCAAAGTAAATAATCATGTTAAATGCAAATGTTATTACTTACTGCTTCTGAATCATTTTCATCAACAGCAACAGAAGAACACTCACAGGAACACGGTGTAGAATCTTCAATGTCTATTACAGTCATATTATTTTCTGATTCATCTGCATTAGATTCATTCTTTGAACGATAATAACTAACTATCTTGTATCTATTTTGAATAGAATTATTTGCAATTTGTGTGCGTAGCATATTTTTAACATCGACCAAGTGTTTTTTGAAATTTTCTTTCAATTCAATTCTTTTAACTGCTTGTGCCATACGTTTGAATGAATCTTCATCCTATTTTTTAAATAATATTATTATTTTTTTTCATTATTCTATAGATGCACATACACATACACAGACACACAGTGGTGCATGTTTTTCAAACAAAAGCATAACCTTAATTATAAAACTTACATGTTCTGTGATTGTTCCAGCAAATTTGACAACTGCGGTTACCGGTTCGTCGTTGCTTGCACTTTCGGCTTCTTCATTTTCAGTAGTTTTACTTTTTTTACATGCAATAAGTAAAACATTCGATGGTTCTTCATCGTGTCTTCGTTTTACACGGAAATACGAAGCCATTTTTAGGAGTATCGTGTTTTAGACTGAACACTGTGTGCCGGTTGGAAGTAACGCGTGATGACTGCAGCGACAGGTGCGGACAAAATATGAACTACAAGTCGAATAATGGATAAGTCGATTATCGAGCTATCATATCGATAAAAATACATTTGTTTATTAAATCTCTCGTATTATTTCGTTTTCAATTTAATTAATAATTATGCAATGTTTATTTTAATGTAAAAATTGTTCTTTTTTTTATTAATTATCAATTAGAAAATATTTATATTTATTTGTTGTTAAGATAAACACTGATTTAATAACTACGAAAATCAATGGAGAGAGAGAGAGAGAGAGAGAGAGAGTTCGATTTTATTTTAAATCAAATTGACTACTGTACAATTATTGTTGAAATAATTATAAATTAATATTGAAAATAATCATTTGATAATATTTTACGTTAAAGTATTTTCATGTAACATCGATCGATAATATATCGATAATTGAAAAGATCAAATAATTGTAGAAATTACAACGAGATAAAACAGCATTTTTTTTTATAATAGTTGTACGAAATTTGTCTCATTAGTAATTTTTTATTTTAATTATAATAATATTTTAATGATAAATGATAAAATTATTATTACACATGTAAATTTATGAACTAAGATGTAAAATGAATATTTTTCAATTACCCAAAGTATTAAAATGAAAATATGCAAATGGATACCGGACCTATCTTAGCATTACAATAAAGCTGACTCATTGAAAACCCAAGAATTATGTTAAATGCATATACATAAACAACTCGTACATGTAATTATAGCTTTCTATTGAATAGATCAATCTTATCAGAAGAATTATTACAATATGTTCATTCTTAAAATACTCTATTCTTGATAAATGAACAAATGTTAAGTAAGAGCAAATTGTTTATTTAAATCCTTAAATGCCAAATATCATCTTAGAATGCACAAAGAATGTAAATGTTTTTTCGTTTTTTTTTTTTTTTTTTTTTAGAAAAAAAAAATAAGCAGCTTGATTAAAATGGTAAATATAACCACCCACTCATAAGTTAATAGCATATAACAAGTTTTAAACTCATTGTCAATGCGAAAGGTAGAAAGGAAAGATGTCCTTCAACGAAAACATCCTAACGTCTCTACAGTGTTTTTCAAATAAAATTATAATTCAATCAATTTGTTTCTTTTCTTTTCTTTCTTCTTTTTAATATTCTCACAAAGTATCGAAAATTCCACAAGAATTATTTCTAAAAATAACGATGCTCTAAACCTGATGAAACTGCCTGTGGTTTTTGCGGTTTAACCAAAAATGGTCGATATCATAAGTGAATATATTTTCAGATTGATCATGAATATATAAATAATGATTTTAAAAACACCTTATAGGATATTTGGAATGCTGTAAACCAGTTTGTGAGTCTTTTTATTGTATGTCTTCTATTTAAAGAAATGCGAACGAAGAGGAATAAGCATTCTCTGTTCTGCGATCACAACTTGACGACACGAGCGTGACATGAATCAAACGTGTTAGCTTTGGGAAACTCCATGAAGATCGATGACGTATCCTGTGATCCCAGTTGTTTAGCGCCAGTCTTACCGATTACATTACGAAGTGTTCTACGTGTACTATTGGTAAGAATGAAATAATAATTATTCATTGCCACCCACATGTTATCGTCGATTTACGTTGACTCCGATGATCGTATCGCTAAACTCCAATCCTTTCACTATGAGTATCATCCTTATATATATACAAGTTTCCAAACAGGATGTCTTCAGTAATGATTCTACCATTGTCTTGTATACTTTGCAGTTATTCTTAGACGATAAACGATTGAAATAATAATATGACGGACAATATTTATTTAAGATGTTCTATCATTGTTTTATTATGTGCTACAACTTTTGCTACAGCAGGTACGTGCACTTTGTTTCATTTTTTCATTCATTATTGATATCAATTATATTTTCTAATGATTGATTTTTTTTTTTTTTTTTTTTTAGGAGGATTTGGATCCTTTGCAGGGAGTAGTTCTTCAGCATTCAGTATGTTGCATTGATATTTATTTCATTCTCAAATTTAATTTCGTATTTATTCGTATTTATTTTAGGTAGTGCATCGAGTAATGCACAAGCAACAGGATCTGTCGCAAGTGCAATAAGTTCTGCGAATGCATTTACCGGTGGTGCATTTCCTTCGAAAAATCCAGACGGTACGAGTCATGGATTAACTCATCAGCAAGGTATTTCTGTTGGTTCTGGAAGCTTTGTAGGAATTCATCCGGGTTCTGATAAGTTTGGATTGAATCATCAAGGTTCTAGTGGAGTTAAAGGAGCTCACAATAATCATAAATCTCAGTCACCTTGCTCTCAATGTGCACATACCAAAGAAAAATGGGATTACGATAATTATGATGAACAACCTGAAGAAAAGGATGAGGAAACACATGGAGAAGACGATGATTGCGATGATGGTCAATACAGACCTGAACATCATTATAAACATGACAATAGTGGAGATGGTAAGGAACATGAAGAAGAGACAGTACCGGGTGTATATAAAGTAGGAAACACCGATCAATACGATTACGATCAAGAAAATGATAAAGGTGCATACACACCGGGTGGTAACAAAGGACAGGGTAACAACAATTATGGTAACACTGGATTAACTGGAGCTAATAATCAAAATTCAAATAATAATAATGGTGATTATCAACATAGTACGAAGTATCCATTTGCACATCCAAATGCAGGTGCATCGAAAGATTTTTCACATCTTACAATAAACCCGAGTGATTTCCATAAGAAGAAAGAGAATGATAATAAGAATGTAGGCACTCCTGGAGTTGTTGCACCTACTTTGGGTGCTGGTGGTAATTATGGAAATGCGAATAAAGGTCCATTTGGTAGTCCAACACCAAGTCAAACGAATTTGGGAAGCGTAGGTGGTACTAATGGTGGTTGTTCTAAGAGTGGATCTGGAGGAGGATGTTCAACAAGTGAGACTGACTCTAATTTAAATCAAGGTCCTGTAAAAATTGGTCAGACACAATTACCACAAGGCAGTGTTGCACCCAGTTTCAACACTGGAGAAAATAAAGGTACTCCGGGATGTAAGAGTTTGGATGGAAATTGTGGTACTGGTAAAATAGATGGAACAGGACAATACCAATCAACATCTGCAGGAAGTGGACAGAATTTACAGAGTGGATACAATGGTGGTCTAAATGCAGGGAATAAACCACAGTCGTATGATCAACAGCATACAGGGCAACCGAATAAAGGTAATTTACCAAGTGGACCGGGAAGTAATGTAGGTGTAGGATCTGGTTGTGGTTTCGGATCTACTTCCTCTGGTTGTTCAAAAGAAGGAACACCTTTGCAAAAGAACACACCAATTCCTAGTCAAACGTATGGAATTGGAGGTAGTGGACCTAGTTCTGTAGGCGTTGGAAGCAAACCGATTCCAACACAAGTATATGGAAGTGGATCTGGTAACGTTGCTGTTGGAAGCACACCTTTTCCTACTCAAACTCATGGAACTTTCGGTAGTGGATCTGGTAATGTTGGTGTGGGAAGCAAACCTTTTCCTACTCAAACCCATGGAACTTTCGGTAGTGGGTCTGGTAACATTGGTTTTGGAAATAAACCAAATACATACGATCAACAACACACAGGATTACCGAATAAAGGTAATTTACCAAGTGGACCCGGTGGTAACATAGGTAGTGGATCTGGTTGTGGTTCTGGATCATCTTCTTTTGGTTGCTCAGATAAAGGAACACCTTTGCAAAAGAACACACCAATTCCTAGTCAAACGTATGGAGTTGGAAGTAGTGGAACTGGTCACCTAGGTGTTGGAAGCAAACCGATTCCAACACAACTATATGGTAGTGGATCTGGTAATGTTGGTGTTGGAAGCACACCTTTTCCTACTCAGACTCATGGAACTTTCGGTAGTGGATCTGGTAACATTGGTTTTGGAAATAAACCAAATACATACGATCAACAACATACAGGATTACCGAATAAAGCTAATTTACCAAGTGGACCCGGAGGAAATGTAGGTGCAGGATCTGCTTGTGGTTCTGGATCATCTTCTTCTGGTTGTTCAGATGAAGGAACACCTTTGCAAAAAAACACACCAATTCCTAGTCAAACGTATGGAGTTGGAAATAGTGGAACTGGTCACGTAGGTGTTGGAAAGAAACCGATACCAACACAATTATACGGAACTGGATCTGGTAACGTTGGTGTTGGAAGCACATCTTTTCCTACTCAGACTCATGGAACTTTCGGTAGTGGATCTGGTAACATTGGCTTTGGTAATAAACCAAATTCATACGATCAACAACATACAGGATTACCAAATGCAGGTAATTTACCAAGTGGACCTTCTGGTACCAGTGGTGTAGGATCTGGTTGTGGCTCTGGATCACCTTCTTCTGGTTGCTCAAATGAAGGAACACCTTTGCAAAAGAACACTCCAATTCCTAGTCAAACGTATGGAACTGCAGGAAGTGGACCAGGTTATGTAGGCGTTGGAAGCACACTTTCTCCTACTCAAACGCATGGAACTTTTGGTAGTGGATCTGGTAACATTGGTTTTGGAAATAAACCAAATACATACGATCAACAACATGCAGGGTTACCGAATAAAGGTAATTTACCAAGTGGACCCGGAGGTAACGTAGGTGGTGGATCTGGTTGTGGTTCTGGATCATCTTCTTCTGGCTGCTCAAATGAAGGAACACCTTTGCAAAAGAATACGCCAATTCCTAGTCAAACGTATGGAGTTGGAGGTAGTGGAACTGGTCACCTAGGTGTTGCAAGCAAACCGATTCCAACACAAGTACATGGAAGTGGATCTGGTAACGTTGGTGTTGGAAGCACACCTTTTCCTACTCAAACTCATGGAACTTTCGGTAGTGGGTCTGGTAATGCTGGTTTTGGAAATAAACCACATTCGTATGATCAACAACATACAGGCATACCGAATGCAGGTAATTTGCCAAGTGGACCCGGAGGTAACGTAGGTGGTGGATCTGGTTGTGGCTCTGGATCACCTTCTTCTGGTTGCTCAAATGAAGGAACACCTTTGCAAAAAAATATACCAATACCCAGTCAAACGTATGGATCAACAGGCAGTGGACCCGTTGGAAAAAAACCGATACCAACACAATTATATGGAAGTGGATCTGGTAATGTTGGTGTTGGAAGCACACTTTCCCCTACTCAAACTCATGGAACTTTCGGTAGTGGGTCTGGTAACGTTGATTTAGGAAATAAACCCCATTCATATGATCAACATAATATAGGACAACCCAATAAAGGTAATGTGCCTAGTGGACCTTCTGGTACCGTTGGTGTAGGATCTGGTAGCACATCTGGTGAATCTTCTGCTCCTTGTAATGATGATGGAACACCTTTACAAAAGAACATACCTATTTCTTCTCAAGCATTTGGATCAGCTAGTAGTGGAAGTGGACAATCTGCTTTTGGGAATCCAAATTCTTATCAATTTAATACAGGAAACCCTTTCCTATATGGTGGACAACCTAATTCCAAACCAAACATTTATCCAACTAGTTCACCACCTTTCTCAAATAGTCTCAGCACCACTGTTAAACCAATCGGCCATGGAAATCCTTTTCTAGATGGCACCATAACCAACACATTCGGATCCCAACATGTTACTCCCCTTGGAGTAACTCCAATTCAAAATAATGTGCCAAATAAGCCTATTGGTGCTGGTAATCCATTTTTATCAAGCGGAGGTGCAGGTAGTTCGACATTTGGTACCGCAATCCATCCTGGTATTAATATAGAAAACAATTCACCATCAACTGTTAGACCAATCGGACAAAACAATCCATTTTTTGGAACTCCAAGTGGAAATTCAGTAAATAAATACCCTAGTGGAGTTGATAGCAACAAAAATACACCTTTCGGAAGTGGAACATCTAATCCTTCTTCTTCGAATGATCAAAATTCAAATGTGCAATTTCCAAAATCGAAACAAACGTCAGGAATACCAGGAGTAATAGGAATCTCATCTTCCGGAACCTATCCAAATACAAATCAAGGTGTTAAGGGTGGCCCACATCATAACCCAACATCTGGAAGTGTTGCAGCGAGTAGTGCAGGAGCTTCCAGTTCTGGATTCAACACACCTAATTCATACAATAATAATGGTGGTCATGGTACAGGCTCGTTGATAGGAACCGCTAATATTAAAAAACCTTCATACACCCTTTTAAATTCACCTAACTCTGCAAATGACAATGGAAATAATCCAAATGGTCAATTTAATCATCAAATAGCAAATGCCGGAGCTCAATCATTCGCAGGTGCTAGTGCAGGTGCCAGTGCAGGAAGTTACGCTGGTTCTTTCAGCAGTTCTCAAGCATCCAGTTCGAGTTCCAGTTTTGCTAGCAGTAAATCTGGGTCGTATGCAATTAACGGAGGTTTGCTATTTTTATATAATTTTTCATTTATATTAAACAATTATTATCATATTTCTGATATTTTTCATTCGTATTTTACAGATCCGAATATTTTACATCAACTGAACGGAAATTGGCCGATCAACGCGGCTAAAAGTTTGGATGAAATAATCAATCCTGGATGGCCATCTTCAAATGCAGGATCCCAAGCTTCTGCATTTGCTAGCAGCAGCGCAGGAAGTTTGTATTTTTAAAATTATTTATTAATTAACAATATATTTTCTTGATTGCACATTAATTTTTGTTTTTTTTTAGGTTGGTCGGGACCTCAACCATTCGGTGTTAAAAGTAGATAAATCAAATATAAAAACATACAAATGTGATGGAAACAAAAAAATTGCAACTTTAAAGAGTATACTATTATCGTCTAGGTGGAAGTGGTTAGATTTTAATTAGTTTAAGCAAAAAAGAACAAGAGATGTAACGCTTGAAAATATTACTAAATATATTTACAATTATTTTCAATTATTGTTTGAAAAATACTATAGTTATTTTCGCACAGATATTTCATTAATCACGTTTATCAATACTTACTTTTAACCTCAAAATTATTATTTTTCAAATTTTATTACTACCAACTTTGATATGAAAAAGAAACTGATTACATTGCATTACCAATAGATTAAACAATTGTTGTATTACAGTTGTATGACCTAAATTTCGGGAAAAAACCTCACTACTTTTCGGAAAAAAACCGTATTTTACAATTAGGATTATATTGATCGTTTCTAAATAATTAATTTGGTTTATTACTTACCCATTTTGAAGATGAACGATTTGTTATTGAACAAATGATATTATTAAAATCATAATATTGTTTTAAAGAAATGATATATAAAACAAAACAAAAATATATATATATATATTACAATCGTATATACTTTAGGCGTTTAAAGGTATATTTCACAAATCGTATTTTCCTTTTACATGGTTGCTGATATTCTAACAGAAACAGAATTTGTAAAAACCTCGGAAAAACGATGGGTAGAAATATATATATAATATAACACAATATTGCAAAGAGCTTTTTTAAGCCCTTATTATTATTATTATTATTATTTTTTTTTTTTACACGGTGTGCATTTCACGTGAGACTATCGATTAAAAATTGTTATTCGATAAAATAGAACCTTCTTCCCAAATAGAAAGGATTTTACATCCAACAAACATTTTTGATCATTTCTTTATAGTGTAATCTTTCTGCTTGTTCATTTTTTCTTTTTTTTTCTTTTTTATTTTGCTTCTCTTTTGTCAAATTTCTTTCCCTTACACATTTTCTCGATCTTCTTATCATTTTTATCTTTTTTTTTTTTTTTTTTTAATGTTTCTTTTATCTCGTGCTCGACACTTGTCTCCTTCTTTTGTTATCTACATTTACAACTATTCAGTACATAGAAGAGACAACGTTTGCGCACCACCTGTAAATATACATATCTTTATTTATTTTATTTTATTTATTTATTTATTTATTTAATCTTAACGTGTAAACAATTTGACAATGTGCTTTTAACAAATGCGTTCTCTTTATTTATTTATTTATTTAATTTTTTTAATTATTCCTTTCATGATTTATTTTATTTTAATATTATTTCGTCATCGTCGAGGAGGCCGAGGAATTTTATTTCATTTTTTTTTTTTGCAATCATATTTTCTCGACCTAATTATTATTAAAATTTAATATCACTTAAAAATCATCCCGTAACTTTTACATTTAATTTCAATTAACTGAACACTCTATTATTATTTATTTTTTTGTTTATTTGTTTATAAAATAAAAAAGATTGAAAATGAAAATTTTACGATTGATCAAAAAGTGTCAAAGGATTCAAAAAGAAAGATCAAAAATCACCAAATTTTGCGATTGGGTTCGTACAAGTACGAATGCAAGTATGCATGTCGTTATGTATGTATGTATGCATGTATATGTATATATAATATATATATTTATATATTTATATAATATATATATATATGTATATAATAATGTTCTATTAAAACAGAAAGAGTTTTTTTATTTCGTCGAAATAGAGTTCAGAGTTCACTTTGGCAATGAGAGATAGTTTCTACACGTATTTTATCGCGCGATCTTATTTATTTATTTATTTTTTTTTATCATTTTTTTTCTTTTCATTCATTCATTTATTTCTCTATAGAATTGAACGATCGATATTAAAAAAAAAAAACAAAAAAAAATCCAACCAATATCGCACATACGTGTATTCAATTTGTCGATCGAGGTACTTAGGAGCAAAACGATACGAGTTGGTATAAAAAAAAAAATAAATGTTACTACGAGTATATAATATATAATAATAATAATAATAATAATAATAATTATAATAATAATTAATAATAAAAATTATAATAATAATTATTATAAACATAATATTAATATTAATAATAATAATAATAATAATAATAATAATTCGAATAACGATCGTCAGGACGCAGTAGTTCCGGTCAATAATAGCATCAACGACAACGATGATTAATTATTAATTAATAGTCCTTCCTCTTCTTCTTCTCTTTATTATTTATTAATTTTTTTGTTTGTTTGTTTGTTTATTCGTTCCTTTCATTTCATTTGATTTATTTAAAATCCATCATTTTTATCACCATTTGGAATTCTTTTTTTCTTTTAATCAGACAAAACCACATAGTAGATACATACACACGTGTTCAAATCACTGACTCACGCTGGCACGAATTTTATTTCATCTTCATCTTCATCTTCATCTTCATCTTCATCTTCATCTTCTTCATCTTCTTCTTCTTCTTTCTCCTCTTCTTGCTGTTGTTGTTGATTTATGTTTTTCTTGTATTTTTTTTGTGTTTTTTTTAATAACATTTAAAACCCCTCCCTACGTTCTCCAACGTAGATAATAATTAATTAATTGTTTATAATAATATGAGTAGTTTTTTTTAATAATAATTATTATTATTATCTCAAATGTTCATTCATCGTCTCTTTCTTTTTTTTTTTTTTTTTTTTTTGGTGACTTGTTTTTTCATTTTCTTTTTTTTATCATTTTCAAACTTTATTTATTCATTTTATTTCCTCGTATTAATTAATTAATTATATTACAATAATCATTTTGCATCATCTACGTGCGAGAAATAAACAACAACAACAACAACAACAACAACAACGAAAGATAATAATATTAAAAAAAAAAAAAAAGAAAAAAACCCCTTTTTTTTCAAAGTCAGACATTTTTTTTCTTCTTTCTCGCTTACCTATATTGCACGATTTTTGTCTTTAGTTTTTATTTATTTATTTATTTTTTTTTTTTTTTAACTTAAGACAAAGAAGAAAAAGATAAAGAGAGAGAGGGAGAGAGAGAGAGAGAGAGAGAGCACCTCAGGAAAACGAAATAATTTGTCTCTTTTTTGTTAAGTCCAGCAAACGTCATTGTTAAATGCGTCACAAGCTATTATAATAAGAATCATTTTAAAACAAAAGTTACCCCCCAATGTTTAAAGGGTTTAACTAGAGTCTAATTTATCTAGTTGTCATGAAAAGTTTCCTCCCCTTACCCCCATTTAAATCGTAACTCGTAACAACACCTCACAATATTATTCAAGATTAAAGTAAATAAAGTCAGGCCGTTCAGCATGGTTTAAGAAACAAAAGTGTTATGGGGATTACAGTCACAGCACAATTATCATTGCTTTATGGTGTGTGTGTACGAGACGAAAGGGGATGACAACAGGATTCGATTTTTTCTTGAGGACTCGGGGGTGAGGGTTTACATGCACCCATTTACATGAGACGAGGAGAAGACACTTCTTCGACAATTCTTCATCATAGTTCTCGTCCAATTAAAATCGTTTAGATTCATCAACGAAAAAAAAGGTTCCATTTTGTTTTCTTAAAAGGAATACTCGAAGGTAAAGGGAAGAAAAATCGATCACGTTGTTATTCTTTATCTTCGAATTGATATGCATACGAGAGAGTTAATGAGTGTGAGGAGAGAGAGTCCCATCAAAGTCCGATTGTTCATCATTTTAGTTGTTTAGAACAATTGGGATGATTATTTAAGTACACGCGTGTCGCGTACAGCACTGGGACGCCACTAGGACGTCGAACCGTACCAACTGTTCGCCGTAGCTTTGTTAGAAGGATGATAGATATGAAAGCCAGCTGCTGCAGCTGCCGCAGCTGCAGCTGGGTGATGATAAAACTGTGCTTGTTCTCCGAGACCAGCAGAGGCGTACGCTGCCGCAGCATCGAGGGCACTCGGGTGAACGGTAGCCGAGTAGACTTGTGGTTTCAAAGGTAAAGGTTGAGCGGGTTCGTATTGATGACGCAACACGGGTTCCCCATAAGCCGATGAGGTGTCGTACGAGCTGATCACGTTGACTGGGTGAAGTTGTTGCTGCTGTTGCTGTTGTTGCTGTTGTTGTTGTTGCTGCGGTTGCTGTTGGTGATGATGGTGATGATGATGTTGTTGCTGTTGTTGCTTGTCACGAGGTGATACGGATGACGGGGGTGTCATGGCTGAATGATAATCAACCGCATAACCACCTGCCGTTGAATAGGACGATACTAAACTCGTGAAAGCATCGGTTCCGCAACTATTACCACCGGTAGAAGCCTTTTGATTGTGTGTCGTTAAAACGAACTGATGTTCCCCATAGGTACTTGAACCTTCGGAACCTGGAGGTGTCGGTAATGGACCGTTCTGTCCAGTCTCACTGGCATAATAAGATCCACCCGACGAAGGTGTCCTCGCACCACCAGCTGAAGTTATCCCATGAACGTTAGCACGTATGACGCTTTCTCGATTCGCGTATAGTTGCCTTAAAAGTGCGGAAGCTGGTAAAGGTGCGGTCGCCGATTGTTGAGGACTCAAATGACCAAGATGATGATGAGCACCTATCCACTGTATCGTACTTCTCTGTTGCTGTTGCTTCAACAACGCATCCGTACTAAAATCTGTAGGTTGATGAAGACTCGGAGAATTGGATTTATTCAATGCAGTACCAGGTAAATGCTTTGACATTGCTTGTTCCAAATCTTTCACCGATGTCCCAGCAGTTGTACCAACACCACCAACGCTTCCAGGACCAGTATCAGTCCCGACATTGTTCTGACTACCTGGATTACTATTACCACCAACACCACCAACGCTTTCAACGACATCAGCCGTCCCAGACCTAGCTGTTGCATCACCACTTCGTCTTGATTTAGGACTCGTCGCACACAATACTTGCTCGCTAGTTGAAATCGAATTATTCGAAGGTGTCGGACTCAAAGGATTGTTCCTCTCATTGCTAGCCACTTTTTCAGTAACTTCTTCCTCCTCATCCTCCTCATTCGAACTACTTTCCTCCTCATGTAACTTTCGTTTATGTCGACGCAACTTGACCACCAATGTGCTGATATTCCCTATCGCTGCTTGCGGTTCCTGTTGCAACTGAGACATACTGTCGTGATGCCTGTTCCCTCTCTTCTCACTCTCGGAACCCCTGGTGTCCTCTCGATCTTCTGGCGGAGAACGATGAGGATGTTCTTGATGCTGATTTGTCGGACCTCCGCGACTCCGTCCTTCTGAAATTATACGGGATGATCTCTTTTCTATTTTTTAAGGTTAAGTTCTTAATTTTTTTGATCTAAGTTTAACCCTTTCGTTACTATTGCAAGCTTCAATGGGAATATCGTTTCATAGAAACTGTTTTCTGACTCCTTTATGGGGTCAGTGAGATCTTTTGTGACAAAAGGGTTAAATAACTTTGATGTTTATTTTTTATTACTTTTTCTTACGTTACACGATATCAGTTTTTCTAACATTTAATTGTTCGTGTGTATGTTTTTTTTTTTTTTTTTAATATTGAAAATTAATAATTAATTGTACGTATGTGTCGATTAATTTTTTTGACATGAGATACTCTATTAATTTCTCTCACGTGGATAATATCGAAAACACACGTGAATATCATATATTTTTTTTTTTTTTTGATTGAATGAATTTAAGTGTCTTCGAGTTAATA
Source organism: Polistes dominula (assembly GCF_049000335.1). Classification (NCBI taxonomy): domain Eukaryota; kingdom Metazoa; phylum Arthropoda; class Insecta; order Hymenoptera; family Vespidae; genus Polistes; species Polistes dominula. The sequence continues at coordinate 1,170,750 of NW_028301061.1, read as the reverse complement.
ACAGTTTCTTTTATTTTTGTAATTTGTTTGCCATGAAATTATTATGCTTACGAGAATCGAAAGATGAGGTAGAGAGAGAGAGAGAGAGAGTAAAAGACTTGTAAACGTAGTGTGATATAAATAATATATATATATGTATATATTTTAAACACGGGCGAGCACCTTACAGGCGTTTCACGTGTGTTTCCGGATCGTTCGGAAGATCAGGACGACGGAGGTACCGTTGCATTCTAATTTTGACCATTATCAGACATTTCCTGCAAAGGAACAAAAGTTCGTTAGGGAATGTAACTTCGATAATTTGCTAATTTTAAACACGAATTTATTTTTAAATAAAACCAAAAAACAAGAACTAGAGCTAAGTTTTTATCTATCATACTCTTTGTCCCAGCGCTAAGAAATGTCACTAAAAAATTAACGGTTTTTTTTTTACCTGTCAATAATTAATATTAATTTTTTCAACGTACACGTGGTTAATGGCGTGGTGAAAAAGTTTTAAACCAAATTCTCGTAGTACACATTTGTATGATAAATTTTGAATTGGAATAAAAAAAAAAAAAAAGAAAGAAGAAGAAAATCTGAGCCTGTCTTTTCTAACGAACGATCAATTTTGAAGAATTCGATTTTGGAAGACAACAAACACAAATATACCTCCTCTGTCGGCATCAGGTGAACCATTTTCTGGATCATTTCCTGTCGCATCCTCTCGTTTAACACCAGTAACGCCATCTTCCAGTTGACAACAATCCATTATTAAGTTCTCGTATTCACGACCACTGCAAATAACAACAATTTATTGGACACACGTTTAATTTGTTATTTGTTTCATTGATTAATATTAATTATACATACCTTATTACATAATTAACACAAATGATGTTTTGTTCTTCAGCATTTTTCGAATTGCAAACTACAGTCGCACATGTTTGCAACCACGTGTAACCACCACTTTTGTTCATTAATCGATAATAATGCGTCAACACTTGTCCTTTGTGGATTACTACAAAAAATAAATCATAAGAATATAATAATAATTCTATAAATAATAATTATGGAAAAATAAAATTGTTAACTCACGATCTATGTGTGATTTTCTAAGACGATTCGCATCTTCACCGTGACACAGGGTATATAAATTTTTACCCGTTAATTCATCGGCTGTATAATCCAATAATTCAGATACCCTGTAATTCAAACATCAATAAATCTTTTTATTTATTAATTATTTAACAAATGATTACAACTACACAGATAATTGGACAACATCATAAACCATTTTCTAACCTCTACATTTTATACATAAATTGAATTATTTATTTATTAATTATTATTTTATCGAAATATGCAACCTTTTATACCCATTGATAATAATGTTAGTCAGCACCATCTATTGAGAAGAAAATTAATTGCCAATTCTTATAGGTAACACGATATTTTCTAATATAACGACGATTGCTTCTTGTAGTAACACAAAACTACTAACAGATGGCATCAGTAAGCAATTTAATCAATGGCGTGTAAAGGGTTGAATATTTTAATATCCAACAAAAGCTCATCTGCATAAAATCTAAATAATTAAGACCGAATAAATAAATATAAAGGATTCATAATAATCCAATTAAGTCAGACAACAAACTAATCAATCAAATATTCTATCAGCATGAAAATATAATATTGTTCGAGAGGTACTTGGTATTCCATTAAAAAAATATAGAACATCAGGTAACTTACTTTGGTTCGCAATGTGCTATCCGAAAATCAAAATTGATACGAGTGACAAACATGTCAGTCTCCAATCGGATTTCGTGTACACTCGGTGGCGGAAGTGCAATAGCCAAACCGACCATACCCATCAATGGCGGTGCTGTTTTTCTCGTATGACTAAACGTGTACTGTGGTCTCAAACGACACAACAGTAGGACGACCTATATTTCATAAAATACAATTACCAATAAAACAAAACCAATTATTTCTAAACATTTCAACTTACCCTATAACCCGAAGATTTAAAATGGCAACCCCTTTTCGTTAACGAGGATTTCATTCTCACGCAAAATGCACGATCATAACCCTTGTAAAGACCACTAGCTGATAACGACATCAAAGAAGACACTGTAAAAACATTAATCAAAAACAAATGATTATTATTGAACAATAATAAATAATTCATTTAAACAACGTACCGTCAGGATTAGCTGTAGAGGATGAGCCATGTTCTTCCGAAGCCGCACTACTCGGAGAAGCAAGACCGGAACTAGAGGAATGTGGACCGGAAGAGGTAGCGGACGATGCCAATCCCAATCCCAATTGTTCAGCGACCTCGGCGTGGTCTTGCTGATGCACGTAATCGAAAACGCTAGATCCCGTCATTTCTACCTGAAATTCACATATTATTTTGATTAACCTTACGCAAATATAATAATAAAAACTAATCACACACGTTTAGGTTAGATTAGCATATTGATTTATATACACATATAACATACTTCCTCGAATTACTATACCTCCTATATACATACATAGAAGTATGGACACATAGAAAAACAGATAGAAAAAGAGTGTTGTACATATATACGCATACATAGACAAGACTTTATTTGTATTCTATAAACGAAGTTGAATGATGACGCGCGTAAGCCCAACGTCTGTGTCGGTCACGCTTCTTTTCTTGGTATTAAAATGTACGTAAGTACGACGAGGTACGATAAGTGCATCGGAAAAACGAATAACAGTTTGTTCGTTCGTTGTTTCATTCTAAGGTTGTTTCTAAGGTTCCTAGTCTTCTCATACTCGGCCATTTTTGATAACCCCATTTAACAAAGACTATATATATATATAAAAAGAGTTGATCTGAAGCTAGAAAGAAAAAGAAAGAGTTTGCAGAGCGCAGCTGTGTCCTGGTATCACGTTCGATGAACCACCCTTGAAATAGAGCCGTCTTACATTTTGGTAGACACCGTGGCTAGTTTTCTGCTAGAAAAAGGAAGTAAAATGACAGAATGAAAGAAAGAAAGAAAGAAAGGAAAAAAAAACAGTTGAAAAACATAAAGAAAGGTTCGGTCTTGATGGCGGCAGCCATGTTTCTAGCTGCCACCGGTTTCCCGAATCCTCGAAACACCCTATTGATTGCTCCGCGAGAGTCTCTCGTAGAATCGAGCTGGTACACCGGTCACCTCCCTCACCTACCCCCGCCATATCCCTCTTTCTCGCCTTCCACCTCCACCTCCTCTTCCTTCTCTTTACTTCTCTCTCTCTCTCTCTCTCTCGGAATGGCTCCCTCTTGCTGCTGCTGCTGCTGCTGCTGCCTCTGCTGCTGCTGCTGCTGCTGCTCTCTAACTCTCTCTCTCTCTCTGTGTTCCCCATCCACTCTACTACTACCTTCACGAGCTCGGAGCATTAGGAATGGCGAACACGCCGCCGTGCAGAGGCTACGTGAGCCGCATGCGACCACCTCCACCTCCATCCACCCATCCTTCCCTCGTCTATATCATGCCTGGTGCCAACCAGTATGGCCGCCAACTCATACAACCTTCTCCTCTTTTCCCCCTTGACCTCTCTCCTCCTTATCCTTTTCTTCCACGCTATCAACTTTTCTTTCTTTCTTTCTTTCTTTCTCTTTCTTTCTGTCTGTCTGTCTATCCGTCTTTTTCTTTTTTCCGACAGAGTACTCTTTCCTTCTTATACTTCTTCTTCTTCTTCTATGTTCTACCTTCGTCCTGCAGGTACCATCATTTGCGTGTTTTCCCTCTTTATCCTCCTCCTCCACCACCTACTCCTCTTAGTCCGTCGTCTTTGGCTTTCCTTCGTCACTTCCATGCTACTATTTTTGCCTTTCCGCTAAACCCATGTATGTGTATGGTCCCTCACAGTTTCCTTTACTTTTTTCTTTTGTTTCCTTTTCATTTTATTATTTCGTTGTCTTCTTAACCTACCATTCCTTTTATTCCTTTTTCTTTTTTTTTTTTTTTTTTTACCTCAGTCCTGAATTTTATATTCCTTTCACTTTACCCCCCTTTTTGTTTCATTTTCAAGAGAGAAAGAGTCAAAGAGTGGGAGGTTAGGATGAGTTGCAGTGAAGTTATTTAAAAATCTTTAGGTTGATATATGGTTTAAAGTATTGTTTCTCACCTGAGAAAGACCTAGGTAGATTGAAACGGTCTCAGATATGTACAGGAACCTTCCATCAGCAGCAACCGCCATCGCAAAACCATCCAATGACTATAACGAAACGTTCAAATACATACACACTTATTCCACATATTTATCTAATCTTTTAAGTTTATTATTATGGTTTAGTTCAGTATCTATGATTAACATTTACGTACCTGTAATATATGGGTACCCTGGTGTACCTCAAAATGATCTACAGCTGCGTTTGCTGCCGACCTTACGCGATTTGTACCTAAGAACAATGTTGAATTATCATTTTAGTTAAATACCATTTATTATTCAAATTTAAATACAAATTTTTCATTCTATATAACGTCATTTACTTGTATTATTTTATTATTATTATTCAACTTATTTATTCCGATCAGTTTTTTTTTATGCTAAATCTGTCGTAGCATTGAGCAATATCAACCGCAGATTTAATTAGATTGTTTTCTATCTGATGAAAACAAAGCAACTGTATAATTTATTAAACTGTTCAATACCTCTGATTTAAAATAGAATGTAGCCTAAACAAAATAATACAAACTGTATACCCAAGTGTTCCTATTACTTGACAAAATTGTCAAACATTTGAATCAAAACCAAATTCAGTAACATTGAACACGAAGTATATAAGAACTGTGTGGACTGTTCAATACCTAAACAAAATATCACAAACTGTATTCCCTGTTAGTTGACAGTAATATTGGACAGGAAGTATATGAGATTTCAGTTGATATTGAACAAATAAAAAATACATAGACTTAGGTATTGGCTTGATCAAAGATTAATGTTAAAACAGTATTGAATAAATTTTTGTAGATCGATTGACCATAGCGTTGAAAGGTATCTTGAGTTTATTTGGGTTGGTGTGAGTCACAATCTCCACCCCATCCATCCGGTTTAACCATGCCGACACCAACCGACCAACGACGACCCCTTTTTCGCCTTTCTTCGTCTCCCCTCGTTTAACAAACAAGACGAGCTCCTTCTTACGGTAATAATAATCCTACCCTCCCTGGTTTCCCTTAATGAAAGACTTAGAAGACTCGATCAAACTCGTGCGCGAAACGCTTAATCTGCTAAGTCCATCGGGATGAGGCTTGGTTTCGGTTGGTTTGGCTTGCCCGTCGGACTGACCTAACCTTACTTCGGGCTTTTCCGTCAACAAGTTAATTCCAATATTTCTCTGGCATACATGGACTGTCTGCTAGCATGCATGCATGCCTGCCTGGCTTGCTTAGTGGTGTCTCTAAGATAATCCAACTGAATTTCAACATTGTTCTTCTCGTTATATTTTCAAAAAAATATATATATATATCTGTGTCATCACGTGACAAATTTTTATTCTAATTACAATTGAACAATTTGTTAGTTCTTATCGTACCTAGCGTTGAAAAGAAAAATGACCCCAGGTAGACATTTTGTAACGTTTACGGAATAAAAATAGAAATGATTTATATTAATAATATGCTAATATATTTTATACAACAAGTCAAAAAAAAAAAAAAAAAAAGAAAGAAAGCAACAATGTGGAGGGTGAGGGGTAGGAGGAGGTGGGGGGAGGGGGAGGGGGTTTACTTTGGTTTAACTCACATTTATCACTTACTAATTTCGAAAGTTAACGCTGGTTATACCGGAATCTACGTGTTCTCGGTCGGACAGCTGACCCCTCCATAAATCTTTCGGCCCGGTTTGTCCCCACACCCCTGCCCCATTCTACGTTATCACAATATTTTGATAAATATCTCATACACGTTCCGTATACTTTTCTCGCCTCGTAACTCGACGATATTTATTTGAAGAAAGTATAGAAAAATATCTAAAAGGACCAAGAGAGGGACTTTTCTATTTTCTTCTAACACAATTTTGTTTCCTATCTCTCCTACCTTCTGAGATCTTTTTTCAGTATATTAAAAGATATTTTATCTCGTACATTCCTTAGATAAATACAAAACACAATATATTCCAATTGAATGAATGAAATATTAAAGAATTACAATAGAATTTTGAATTAAACCTCCCCCCCCCCAATTCGTAGAAAGAAAATCAAATCGATAGAAGAACAATTTTGTTATTAGACATTTTTATTGTCCTAAATGTCGTAATAACGCATAAAAAGAAAAAAAAAAAAAGAAAAGATTTCGTACGGGGTGTGAGAGAAGTTTAGGAAATTCAGAGGATCACCATAGAAAGGAAAGGTAGAAGGAACATGGGAATGGGGTAGGTGGTGGGACGATAGTAACCGAGAAGAACATAACGTAACGCCGTACCCTCTTTTGTTCGGGCTCCAGGGAGCAGGATTTAATGAAAAATGGCCAAATTTGTTACATTTCCCGGTAGTGATCCTCTATTTCTAGAGGGAATCGGCCAGACTCACATAAGGTCGTACGTGCTAAACGATCATTTGTCTGTCCTCTTCATTCGTCATTCTACCATTTAACACTCGATGCAAACCAATTACAAAATTCATTTCAATTCCTAACGATTGTTTAAGTATATTATCAAATAATTTCATTAGAATTCTTTCATCATGTTTGCACAGATGATAAAAATATTCATTTGTATGTGTTACATGTGTGTATGTTCGTAATGGGTGAATTGAGAATCAAAGAATCAGCATTTGCACCCTCCCATATCTGTTACAATCACAACCCAAGTAAAACAAACGTAACAAAATGGTCGATTAAATCAACTTTAAAATACATAAGTTCCAATCACAATGTCAATATTAATTCATTTTCAATAATCTTTCCAACCCCAAGTATACTTCAATCCCATTACAAATGTACACCATTGCAAATGGAAGACTTAATTACCACATTGAACAGGAGACAGTCACGAAAAAGTTCAACGTCACGAAACTAAACAATTTTTTTTTTTCTTACCTTGAAATGAATGTTAAAAGACACAAGTAACAAAAGGGTCGTAGAACAAAAGGTTCGGAGAAAGATGAGGAAGAAACAGAAGAAAAAAAAAAAAACGAAGAAGCATAAAACTAAATCGGCAGACGTGTCTAGAAATCTTTAACGCATTTTGCTTCGTTAAGTCGAGAGGTCTTTTTTCAACGCTCTGCCACTGACATCCCTAGGTAGGGTGAAAACTCGCGAAGGGAGGATGTTGTACACGGTAAAATTGTACAAGTGTGTGTCATAGTGAGTGAGTGAGTGAGTGAGATAGAAATATATAGAGAGTAAGGCCGCGAACTGGATTTAGTTTGACGAGAAGTTGTGGCAGCGATGCCCGGATGGCGCCTAACTCAATTTCGTTAGTTTAGTTACATTGGCGGCTGGTAACGCGAGGAGCCCAGGCATAGGGGATGCTGTGATTAGATTTCCATGTGGGTAGTGGGTACGCACTACCTAAGCCTTTATACGTACTAGGTACGACGTTACATACTCTACAACTTCGTCTTTCCAATCCCACCCCCCTCCCCCACTCTTCTGTTCTCTTCTCTTCACTTCACTTTCATCCCTTCAACTTATTCTATCCCTCTCTATCTCTTCTTCTTCTTTTTCTTCTCCTTTTGCCACCGCATTTGCCACCTCCAACATCGACCACAAATATTAACTCGACCTACCCTCTTAAAGTACCCCTTCGATCGATCTTTCTATCTCTCTCTCTCTCTCTCTCTGATACTCCAGAATTTTCTCTTTACTTTCTTTTTATTTTCTTGACTATTTTCTTTTTTTTGGGGGGGAATTTTGTAATATAACAGAGATTTTATCATAGAAATTATTTATTAGAGTTATTGATGGTTTTTGATTAGTTTCATTTAATTTGATATTTAATAATACAATCAGTGATAAACTTATTCCAATAAATAATGGGGATGATATTATCAAAAAAAAAACTTTAAATCTAAAATGATTGATAATATAAAGTTTCCCCTAAATTTGTGTTGTCCAAAATAAAAGGGTAATCTTGCGTGAATTGTCGTTGAACCGTACGAAAAAAGGAACAACCAATGCCATAAGCAAGCCAAGTCCAACTAAACCAAGTAAAAGTTAACAGAGCTGGCAGAAAGTTAGCTATAGTAATAGATGCTGTATCGAGATATCCTTTATAAGAAAAGAGTGAGAGTTAGGTAGACACAGAGAGTAAGAGAGGACCCGTTAGAAAATAAGATTCGTAGATACATAGTAATAGAGAATTGTCCGGCGATAATCGAACGATAACATCGGTCTTCGCCTTTCTTCATTTTCGTGGTTCATTTAACGAAAATGGAACTAACCCCCTCCCCCCCCCCCCGCCCCAAAACCCCTTCCACTCCCCATGTTAGAAGCAGCTACGTTACTTCAGTTCAGATAAAATTGCACACCGTTCAAATAATACACGAGCCAACAAAAAAAACTCTGTCTTTTTAATCTTTATTTTTTGATTAATCAACGAAAATAGTGAAAGATATTTTCTCCGAGATAACTTGAAAGGAAATAAAAGAAATAATAATAATAATAATAAAATGAAAAAGAAAAGAAAAGAAAAAAAAATATTCAGAACGTTGATTCTAGCTTGTGACACAGAAATCGAGTTAATCGAACGCTTCCCAGAACGATCCCTCGACTGTCAAAGTGTGGCAGACGCGAGACACGTGTCTACTACAAAGACGTGCTACGAAAAAAGAAAGAGTGAGAGAGAGAGAGAGAGAGAGAGAAACTATCGTCTATAACAAAATTATGACGCGGTTGACTTCTTTTCCAAGTCAAGTTCCCATAAGAGAAATTTTCGTAATTCCATCAGTGTATCTCTCTGGTTACTACTAGAGACCCCCGTTAACTTTTAGGTCGTTCGACCTATTCTAGGATCGAAGACTGATCCATCAAAAAATATATCAACGACAGATATAATAAACCTAATCGATTATAAAGTATACGTCAAGAACAATGATAAACTTATGAACATACTGAATCTGTCTGTCACTTCCTCTCTCTCTCTCTTTCTATATTTATGTTTAAATGAACATTGTGATAACTTTTAGGTAATAGAGTCATACCTTTAACAGTTTTGTTAGGTGGTGGTCCATCACGACTCCATGGGGGATCACCATGACCCGAGAAATCTCGGAGTTTGAGGTAAGAGATGGTAAGCCTTATAATTGAGGCTTTGTCCAATTGCGAGGTAATGGCCGCCGGCAAAGGTAACATCTTTGCTAGCTCGTAGAACTCAAAGTTTTCCTTACCCCGTCTCGATCTTGCTGCATCACGGCTTTTCTCTTTACGCAACTCCAGAATACTGTAATCAGAATGATATATTCTTAATTCAACTGTCTAACAAATCTTTGAACATTTCTACACTTTTATCATCATTTATTTCCCTGCATTAAACCTAAAAAAGATTGTTTGCTAAAGGGATTTTGTTTAAAATCTCTATCGCGTTAATAATTGTTTTGCCAGAGAATTTTCATCAAAGAATCTGATGAAAATATTCATACAGTTGGTTACTTAACATCTTATTATACTAATCATTTCTATGGTGTATTAAATTGTCCAATAAATCAATGAGATATTTTCTGAATAAATTGGACAATCTAATAAGGGATATTATAAGTCATATTTTGTTGACGTTTCATGTTAACCATGATGATGAAAATTATTGGAGGAAATGGGTAACGAATAAGAAGAGGCGTGGCTGTTGTACACTTCCAGGGATGTGACGGTGATCTGGCAATACGTTGTAAAGCGGCTACCGCTTAAGCAGCATACATTATTCAAGCGCTATCAAGCCCGTGTTTGCTGACAAGCCAGTGAATGTGGCCGAGTGAATACCACCGTAACGTAACCACGCCCCTCTAGACGGCCCCTTGATACCGATTTTACGTTTTAACTGGCCAATGAACGATCTCTACGTGGACACTATAATGCAATCCTATATCCTATCACAATTGTTCTGTCATTAAAACATTTATTCATATTATTCACAGAAAACAAGTACTACTACTCAATGACTTACTTAAACTTAGATAATTTCTTAAGTTCACGGTACGTTTACTCAGTAAAAGACTAATCCGAGAAAAACTAAAGCGTTGCAATTAAATGTGCCGTTTCAACTTAAGAAGGGTTGAAAACGAGATGGGCATTTTATTAGACCGCTATTGCGCTTAACGACTGTAAAATGACAATCCTTTTCTCTCTCTCTCTCTCTCTCTCTCTCTCTCTCTTTTTACTCTTACCCCCTAATACAGAAAGAAAAGGAAGGGGAACGTGCAAATACCGCCAAGCTGTGGTAACCCATTATTTTCATCTTTGTCGCGGGAGTCAAAGGTCGTAAAAAGTGGAAGAGTCCTTTAGACCTAGGGGTAAGTTTGTTCCTTCGGCGCGAGCCATTGGTTCCGATGTAGTTTTGTTTTTGGATTTTATAAACGCACTCCAAATCCCTCGAGTTTAAAGAAGTAGTAGTAGGACAAGAATCTTTTTCCCCAAAGGGATAATGACAGACAGTTAGTCCCTTTTCTTAAAGTAACCTTAACTCTACCTGCCGATCTTAACCGATTTATATCTAAATTTGTTGTAAAACACAAGTCACACTTTACCAAAAATCAACATTTTCGATACTTTTCCTTTAACTTTTTGTTCCTCAACTAGTGCTACTGTTTTATTTATCAAATTTTATCAGAATAACGATCATTGGAAACGGTAGACGGATCAAAGACCGATTACACGAACCACCTTTTCATTGCTGATTGTGCAAAGATAAAAGGATTGGGGGTAGAGGGTGGATTTTCGGGTGGTGGACATAAGAGTAGAAAGACTGTTCTTTCTTTCTTTCATTCGTTCGTACTTTCGTCCCTTCGTTTTCTTACGATCCTTCACGAGTTAGGTCCATCTCCCCAGAGGTACGATACGAGTATAGGCAGAAAGGAACCGTTGCTGCTGTTCTGTTTCGTAGCTGCTGTTTCTATTCCTGTTACTTCTGTTGCTGTGTTGATGTTGATGGTGTATGAGAAAAAGAGATAGATAGATAGATAGAAGAGCATCGTTCGCACGAGCGAGCCCTTCGCACACACTATCTTCTACGAGTTGGTTGGTTGGTTGGTGGTGGCTGCAGACGTGTGAAAATAAAATTACGCCCAACTTTCGGCCAAATTGGTTGAAATTGGGCGGCAGTCGAGCACAAGGCCCTACCGGGAGTCCCTCGGGGTAAAGAAGAGATAGAAGTCTCTCGCGGAACCGATCATTCTCTCTCTCTCTCTCTCTCTCTCTCTACGTTTCTACGTTTTCTTTATTCCTCTTTGGACCCTCCTTCTTTTTCTTTCTCACCCTTCTTACAACCGTTCTTTATTTTTTTTTCTTTTTTTTTTTTTTTTAGTACTCTACCCTTCTCGCAAACGTGTTCCAACATCTACTTAGGACTCTTGCTAAGAGATACGATGGGTCAAGGAAACGACATCTACTGTTATACGATGCAAGAGTGTCAAGTGGCTGTCATTAATAATTCTCAATGAAACGATACGAGATTAGAGGTGATGGGGAGGTTCTCTTTCCATGTGGTTTTTCATTTTTACATTTCTATGTTTTTTTTTTTTACTTTGATCTCTTATTCCCTGTTTTCCCCCTTCCCCATTTCGTACTTCTTCCACTTTCGATTGGTTTTGCATCGTCCCACTTGTACTTTTGTGAAAGCCGTCTGAGAACTATAAAGGTAAGGAAGAAGAGGTTTAGAAAAGAGGAACATCGAAGCTCGCGGAAATTATAATGCGCATCGTGGCACCGGCTCGTCGACTAATTCAATTAAACAATTCATTTGCCGCTCTGGAGCACCACCTGAGGGCATGTCCCATTCCGTCCGTGCCTCCGTGTGGACGACTTTCTGTGTTAGTCGATATGGAGGAGGCAGAAACGTGAGTTGGAGAAGGACCAAACCTTGCCATACCTTCTCTTCACTTCTCTACACTTCCCCATTCCCACCCCTGATATTCCCTCGAGAGTCGTAGCCTCGCGCTACAATACAATGCTCCTAATGTTACGGGCTCCAGTTTCGACATAATTTTCTTTCGCGGCGGCCCTTTCGGCTATCAGATGCCTAAGCTTTTGTAGCACTTTGACAAAAGGTAACGTCATTTCCGCTGACCGCTCGATAACGAGAGTTACTATATATATATATATTGACAGAGAAAATGTACCAATCACCCTTATCATTATTACTAACCCAACCCCCTAAAAAGTAACTTGAATAAACAACCATTTGTGATAAACAATATTAACAAGTTTTAGGTGTTTTCTTGACATAGGAACTTTACCAATCCACCCTTCTTCAATATGACCACAACATGTTTTGAATAGAAGTTAATGTTTGTCATGATTTTGGGTTTGATTTTGTTCACACGTGTAGAAAAATATTAATCATTTTTCCGTTATTTTGGACACACATTTGTTAGGAAACGACAACAACGTTCATCATAACGATCACATATATATATATATCTATATCTATATATATATTTTGATAAACCCGACATATCGAACTGTCCGCACCTATATTTCAAATTCAGCTTTCATTCCGCTTTATGAATAATTCATGATACGTTTCTTCCTTCAAATGGACCAAAGTATGGCCTACGGTTTGATTCATGACACAACGGTTGACGATCGTGTCGAGGCTTAAGAAGTCTCTCTATCAAAGAGAAAACGTAGCCTTCTGCCCGTTACATCGTACGATTGCATAAGTCCGCTTGCAAATCTCCTACATAATTTATTACTTGAATCGAACAGCTAATATAAAAATAAATGCTTCCTTTTTTCTTTTTCTTTTTAACCCTCTCCCCTCATATTCTATATGTCAACGTTAAACACATAAAAAAATGAGCATTTAGAACACACTGATGGTGGTGGTGGTGGTGGTGAGTTTCCTGTTTTCATTCTTCAACGATTTATAACAAGATTTCCAAGACTAAGATATTATTTTCTTAGAAAACGTAGTAGAATCTGAATGAACTTAACTATTTTTTATTTTTATTTTTTATTTTGGACTATTCAAGAGAATCTACAACATCCGCTGATAAAAATCATCCAGGTATAGAAGGTATATGCTTAGGATATTACCAAGACTGCAACTGAGGAATAGAGGAAGGAAAAAGACGTATGGCTGTTTCTGGACAGAGGAGGAGGAGGAGGAGGAGGAGGAGGAAGGGAGGTAAAAAGATGAAAGAAAGATCGAAAGAGAGAAATAAAAAGAAAAAAAGAAAGAGATAGGGATAGAGTGGAAGGGAAGTTGCTTCTTGATGATGCGCAGATAAGGGAGGGTTTAAAGTCTACGTGATGAGTTTCTCGATGTGTCCGAGCGGAGGTCGAGCCTGAGAACTTTTGGTAAACGCACTAACTCCTTCAAAACGAAACGAACGACGAGTCGCAATTTTCTTTCGAAAGATACCTCTTTTGCATTTAATGACAAATGAAAAAAAGGTCAATCTGTTCAACAAACAAATAAATAATGTAGACATTTGTTAGATAGGATTTCATTGATTTCTATTAGTTGCAAATGTTGCAATATTACTTCTTCTTCTTCTTATTCTTAGGACTTTAATAAGGAATAAAGTTTTCCAACAGAAGGTAGCTACCTAAGGCTTGGAAATCAGATGAGCTTAATTCCACCGAGGTACAACTTTTAACCTAATAAGGCAAATGAGATACCTGCTATTTCAATTTGGGTAAAAATCTTTCCCCTAGATTTTCTTGGCCTTCTTTTTCAACCGTTTGATCTTTTACTTCTTCTTCTACTTCTTAAAGAAAAGAAAGAGAGAGAGTCTCATGTTTTTTTTTTTTTTTAGGTGTCACATTAAATTTTGTATAGAAATTCTTTCTTTGAAAATGATTACCTACCATGAGAAAAAGTCTATTGTACAATACGATATTAAAGGTAGGTGGAAGAGGGGGAAGAGAAGGATCAATGCTATGTGCTCGAAGTTGTTGGGAAGAAAGCAGAGGAGAGGTCTTCCAAGGGTCTCACGTGCACGTCTCGTATCCGGACATTCTCATGTCTTAACTTCCGGGAACGTGAGCCAGGCAACGCACCAACTACCACGGCGACACCTTCTACCAATGGCTTCACTCGTACAGCTAACTGCGGTCACTGATCTTCGGACTCGCCATTCTATCATTCAATGACTACCTTCCTTATTCTATCCATTATCGTTAACATAATCGAACAATAATCTATTTTATTGAATTATTTTACTATTGGATTGAATAGCTTAACAATTGAACCGACTATTGTATTATTCATCGAATTAATTTTCAAATAGTTTGGGTGTTGTTTATTGGACACTATTCATTTTTATGATCCTAAACTTGAAACATAGGTCATCTTAAAATAATTTTATATTTATTTTTTACGAGATACTTTTATCAATACTTATTACATGACAAAAGGATTCTAGGTAATATATCAAAGTGTGTAAAAGAAAATTGAGGAAACACCCTAACGGTAGTAGAGTCCGAAGGATATAAGCTAGTTAACAGAAAATAGGAGGAAAAAGAAGGAGGTAAAGGTAGCCCATCGTTGACGGCTCCCCGGGTTGCCCCGTCAGCATCAGCGTTCTTCCGATCGCATCGAGTTTACTGCCGTGGCGTGACGTACTCATCTGCACCATCGGTTTACCACCCTCAAAGTCTTATATCCAGTGCCGTCACCGTCACCATCACCGGCACGACGACGACCACCATAGTTTCACCACCACCATCACCACCACTACCACTACCACTGGTGACTTTACCATCGGTAGCAGCAGCCCTACACCGCTACCCATCACCATTCCCATTATCCACTCACTGTGACAGAGCTCTCGTGGGACTTCAGGATACCCCCGACGTACTATCACGTTCTCTCGCCTGATTTCGTAGGGGCCGCTAAAATTGTCGATCTCGAATAGAGGACGAAAAAAAGGTTTGCTAGAGTAAGGACTAGTACCTGAGTAATTCTCAACAATCCCTGCATTCTTTACTGGATTACGTTTGCACGATTTATTCTGATAGTTTAATCCCTATAAGATATTATCATTGTCATACTTCTATATTCTTAATAGCTTAACTTTTAAAGTGGTACTTAATAGTTGGCCTATTGATTCTAATTTTCATTGTGATCGATATCAAGATGATAATCAATTGTCATCGTTAGCTAATTAATCCTTAACGTTATACGAGGAAAGCTCGCATTCGTCTCTCTCTCTCTCTTTCTCTCTCTCTCTCTCTTTTTGGTATCTAAGAATGATATGAATCACTTTACGCTTAGAACTAAACAATCGTAGGTCACAGTACTTTCTAGAATTCTATTATCCGAGCGTTCCTTGTAATAATTGATTAAACACGTCACTTAGAAGTGACTGTCCGATAAAATAAACGCATGATTCTAATAATAATAAGCACTAAGCGTAGATATTAGAGAAATAAGTATAAGAGAAACAACATGCCCTGGCTCGAGGAGAGGACCCTGACTCTGTTTGTACGGGACACAGAGGTCCGCCGGTACGAACCAGGAGTGCGTGAACGCGGGGTTGATGTTGAGCGCCCCGGCAGCCCCCTGATGGGGTCCACCGACCCCGACACCGACCCCAACCGGACTTTGCCGTTGAAAGCTTCCATAATCCATGGCCACCTGATAGGGCAACATCTCTTCTCCGTATCACCTTCCACTTTCTTCTATTCTTTCACGCGACGATTCAGCAAACACACAATTGACAATCCAATGGGAACACACTGATCGATCCAAAAATTCATTCACTGTCCACCTTTATCAAGTTAAAGTACCAAACGTATTATTTATCTATACGGTCACTTATTATTTGTCCACGAAACCGATCGTATTCTTATGGTCGTCGTCATCATCGACGTGCCCTTTTTAGGGTCGGTTACCCTCGCGATCACGGAGTCCCATGCTCGCTAAAACGAGCGAGGACTCGGTCGTAAGAATAAGAATAAGAAGAAGAGGAAGGAGAAGAAGTGACGAAAAGGATAACGGACCAAAAGGAAGAAGGGTCACGAAGAATGAACGGAGTAGCTAGTAGCGAACTCGACACGTTCGAAGGGCTGCGTCACGAAGCGCCGAGAGTACTCGAATCGCGCGCGATGCGCGACGCGCGCGCGGCCGGACAAAGTCCCCGAATCGGTGCTCCCCTTCAGGGAGTGAGAGAGAGAAAGAGAAAGGTACAAAGTAAAAGGGTAAGGAAGACAGAGATAGGGGTCGAATGGTGGGGGTGCAGTAACGCGACGGCTCGTGACCGGACGGTAGACCAGACGGGACTGTACCGTCTCGTTGACGAGACGTCGAGAAGGAAGGAGGACGAGACGGTTTTCACCCACGCTCGCGCACGCGATGCTCCCGGAAGACGAGAGAGAGAGAGAGAGAGAGAGAGAGAGAGAGAGAGAGAGAGAGAGAGCAAGAAAAAGAGTGGGAGTAGGTGAATCGGGTTCTAGTGGGCGGTTCGTAGAAGCCAACACCACTCCCAGTGACCACGCCTATCGCGAGATACGCTACTCAACATAGGACCGCCCAATACTGAACGAACACGACTCATCGAAGAGGAACTTTTCCCTCTCTCGCGAACTACTCCGAGCTTCTTCGGTAGCCTCTCAAATGCTCCGCCCATTCAACCTATTGACGTTCCCTGGCTGGTTAATATCCTTTTCGCTGGACGCCCACGAAGATCCTCCGATGGACCAACGTACCTGTCTTCCTCATCTAAACTCCCACCTTGCCGAACCCCAAAGACAGTCCACGTGCATTCAGCTTTCTTCTACTGGATTCTTTCACTTTCCTTACTTCGTCCAGAGTCCTTATTTTTCCCGCGATAGAGGTATGTATCTATCCTTCTCTTACACAGTGTGTAGCCTAGCTAGCTACTTTACTTCTACCACATTCTCAACTATTCTGCATGCATCTCGTAGTACATAGCATACCTTAGAGAGTAAGATTATGAAGTTGTCAGGCGTCATTGTTGATAGAATCATCGAATCCTACCAGCCATCTTTCGAGTTAATCTTAGCGTCGTGAAACGCGCGTGTAGGTGCGGCTAGACCAGCCCCCCTCTAACCCCTTTCTACTCGTTCCCATTTCAATCTCCAATACCATTCATGCGTTTTGATGTAACCACCTCGTAGGGAAAGTGGGGGAGGAAGAGTATGTATGAGAGAAAGAGAGAGAAAGCGTACGTGCGTCCCGAGGTAGACACTGTCTCCACCGTCTCTTTCTATTGCGCACACACACACTCACACACATTGAAACACACTTACATACGCGTAAAGATAGTCGAACGCTAGCGCGCACACACCACTCACTCGCCAACTACGTACAAGCTCATAAACAAAACGGCCGCGTTTTATTGGAATGTCAAAGCGGGAATATTGGTATTCTTCGCGAGGACTCCCCAAAATATGTACGTCCGCGGGCTGCATGCTAATGGCCGAGGACGAGGGAGCTCACGAGGCGAGTATCGGTCTCTCTTCTCGCATCCGGTTGTCAGCACCGGCCGTTAGATCGTTGGCGCCACGGTGGTTGACAACCACTTCAACAACGACTAGCCTCACCTCCATTCTTACTTACTTCTATTAGAACCTCGAACCTCAACCCGAACACGATTCCCATCTGATATTCCATTTGGTTCTTTTTATCAGCTTATTGATTCGATATTAGATTCCTATCCTAATTATTTATCTCATTTCGCGTGTCCAGTTTTATCATCTTCCCATCTAATCAAAGAATTCTGATCACTGAACAAGAAATTAATTCTAATAGAATATAATACAGTGATTTTCATTGTTGAATAAAACTTTCCAACAACAACAACATTTATTTCACAATACTCTTGTGATTTCTAGTGTTTAATGGGTTCCCGATGATTAGATAAACTCTTTCTTTAAATGCAAAACACGCGGACTTGTATGGTCGTAAAATAATTGCAACAACTATTGCTCGACCAATCGTCGACACTTTGTAACTCTCAGCGAAAACGATGCGATCTAAGACGGGGTAGGGGTAGGGAAAGCAATTAGATAGCTAGAAAAGAGATCTGAGAAACGTATCTGCAAATTGGCACACGATACTTCCCAAGTTACTCCTAGTCTTTCGACTTACATAGTCGTCGTCTCCAATATTTATAAGAGGTCGACCGTCCCAAAATGTTCCCTTGGGAGAAGTAGGGAACTTGCCAGGGCAGTGTTGCTTTATCTGCCTCCTGGCCTCGTCCTGGAGGATTTTCAATGACTATTAAGCACAAGGAAACAGCTGATCGTATCGATTGATTGCAATTCCCTCTACCACCCCAGGTCCCTCTCTTTCTTTTGTCAACGAATGTAGGTCAGATTAAAATAAACTTTGATATCGAACATGAAGTGAAAAGATTAATAGAAAATGATGATTCTTATATGATTGCTTAAACAAATGTATCATTTAGAAAATCCAACGTATGTTTGGTTGAGTAAAGGTTGGTTAGGTGGTGGTTGGTGGTGTCCTGTGAAGCAAACAATCCTTATGAGATAGTAAAATTCTATTAGAGGAAGCTTTGATTAAGATATTAAAGGGTACGTGTTGGGGGTACTCTAACTAATATTAGGTACATTCTAGGTGGTGTATGTAGCAGTAGTAGTGATACATAACCTAATTGTCGTAATCCGATCCTCTATGCTAATGTAAGAGAAAGAGAAAGAGTACAACCAACTAGAAAGGAGACAAGCTTTAAGTCTAGGCGAGACAATGTTTAACCTGCACACCGGCAGGGTGTATTGTTATTTTAATAGGCATTATTTGATTTTAAAGTTCACTGAATGCCAGTGTGTTCTTGAAGGGGGATTTGATTGCTCCGACGATAGGGTCGAACCCTGTTATTTCTTTCCCCAATCCCTACTTTCTCTCTAAAGCTAGTCGTCGTCGTCTGCTCTCGTCACTCGGACCTCAACTTACGTTACTGAAAAGCGTTCATGCGATCAAACCCACCCCCTCCTGGTCTGACTTCACTTTGATACAACCATCTCACATGGAAACACAACATTCCAACGTCCATAATAATTTTTCTTTATTTTTATTTTCATTTCTTCTGGGGGAAGGGGAGGGGGTAAAGAAAAATGAAATAAGAAATTGACCCCAAAAAAAAAAGCCGATGAATTAATCGGAAGGTCTTCGTTTCTTGGTATATCGGAAAAAAAAGGTCGTTCGTGGACGTTCCATGCCGCTTCATTTGCCGCAAAAGGGGATGAAATAGACCGAAGTAGGGTGGGTTAGAGAAGCAACTAAACTCCAGTCTGGTAAATAGAGTCTAATCAACTGCGGGATTCAGCCTATCGGCACAGATTTCGACCTCGAAATGGCCTCGATTGTACCGTCTTAATATTCCTATCTTGCTACGTCTGTCTCTTCACATACACAACTATACATATACACATATATACGTGCGTACTGAATTTGTACATATATATATATAGGTAAGAATGCTCGCTTTCACCATGAGAGGTTGATTTTTTTTTTTTTTTAGAACGAAAATTAACTTCTTTTACTTGGATGTTATTATAAATCGAATTTTGTATAATTAAGTATAAATTTCATCAGAGATTATGTAAACTGCTAGCTACTACTACAACTGCTAGACCTAAAAAAAAAAAATTAAAAAAAAAAAAAAAAACATAAGAAATAATAAGTTAGGTAGTATATTTAATCGTGAAGCTTGATCGTAAGTCTTCGACGAACGCTTACGACGTCCACGGATCATGGGTGAACGACCAAGGTGCGACTTGGAATTTCAATTGGATAGAATTTTCTGTTAGTACCTAAGGTACAAATAATCTACTTGTTTTTTTTTTTTTTTTTTTTTTTTAACTCCTATAGAAAGATTCTATCTTTTTTTTTTCTTTGTTCACTCTTTCATTTTGATTTCGAAGAAAGTTCGAATCCACGTGCCTAGTAAGTGTTTGTGTGTGTGTGTGTGTTCTACTTTGATACTTATTGTCGAGCATACATTTATTTTATTTATTTATTTATTTAGACAACATTTAATGATTAAATTAATGTGTTAGGTTGTTTTTACAATCATATAGATGAATATTAATTTTGTTGTTCTCAAACAGTTGACGAACTTTAATGTAATACAAGATTGATAGAAACATAACCTAAAATTGAAGATAACCTTAACGTAATCAAGATAAATAGAAAAGTAAATGAGAGAATAGTAAGATGAACTATGTTAGATAGTAGTAGTCCAGACAAATAGTCGTTTGAACGATAGAACACGGTACCGCACCCCTTTGTAGTCGTCTACGTCGTCTACGTCGTCTACGTTCGTCGTCGAAACGAGGTTAAGCCAATCGGCTTCTTCGGAGACGAACGAGGCTCCCAAAGAATAATTAAGTAACGACGAAGGGTGTTGTTCCATTCGCGTACGACCACTTTACTCGTGTAAGTGTAAGCGTTACGACAATTTCTCTTTTGTTCCCCTCTCAAAATGTTCTCTCTCTCTCTTTTTTCTTTTTAAACAACAACAACAACAATAACAACAAACCTGAACAAAAAATACCCTCACGTAAAAAGAATTCACAATATATCCAACTGTACGAGTCACGATACTCTTGTTTTTTTGTTCCCTTCTTCTAACCCCCTCCCCACCGCCACCACCACCACCACCACCACCAACACTACCATCATTTTTTTTCTTCCACGTTAGAGAACCCATAATTGAAAAAGAAACGCAATTACGTAGGAGAGACGCGTTAACGATCGTCAATGCAGGATCCAATATCTTTCCTGGGGGTAAGAAAAAAACAGTAGAGAGCAAAAAGAAAAAAAAAGACAGCAGGGTTAGGTTGATATAGTTTTTTTTTTTCTTTAGGTTTAGCATAGATAGTTGACCAAGTGACAATTGAATTGATGGATGATCAAGTATTTATAAAAAGATATCAAAACTCACCCCTGGTGAACGTATTTCCAATTGATCGGACAGTTGTTATTATTTATAAGTACCCTTTTCTATCTGGATATCTAACTTTTATGAAAATACAGTAGAATTGTTGGGCAAAGGTAGAAGGGGTAGGGGATAGGGGTGTCCCAGTAATAATCGCTGACAATAAACGCGAATCGCACTTGATTATTATGATTGTTCGACTCCTTTCTATGTAGCCCTCAAATAACTTCGTTTCTCGTTAGTAGCCAGAGCAACCCTTAGTGTAGTTTCAAGCGGGGGTTTGAGCAAGACGGAAAAGGGGAGGCTTTGGGAAGATCGAAGGGTACGGGGGTGAGACAACGTTTCCGTTTTTCAGACCCAAGGTTCTTCCACCATGGGAAAGAGGGTGAATGACTGAGATGCAATTTGAAAAATTACAGGAGCCGCATACGCTTTTTTCTTCTTCTTTTCTTTGGTAGGAAGCCCCTCCTCCATCTCCTTCTCATTCTCCACCTCCATTTTCACGAACTATCTTCTGCATTCCGTGTAGTTTCATCTAACTCGAAACCCGTCACTAATGTATCCCTCCTGACCTCCACAACTCTCCATTATTTACAATTTTTCTAAGGATAATAAGATGATCAAAGTTTTGTATGAACATCAGAAGACCCAATGCAACCTCCTCCTCCTCCTCCTCTAAAAAAAAAAAAAAACCAGAAAGATGGACAACAGAGGCCCGTTTATCGAAACGAAACACTTGTTCGGACAGATTGATAAAATCTTTCCAAAATTTTCTAACCACCCTTGGTTCCCATTCTTTTTATGTTTCTTCCATCCAATTGTTTTCTATCTCACCTATTCCAAAAAGAAACCCTCTAAACCCATCCCAAAGAAATGATATATATCACAGTGACATAAAAGCTCATAGATTTTCTGAGTTAACGATCTCTAAAGGGAAAATTTGCATGTGCATGTACCAACCCCACCCTCTATGCCCATCGATTCGTAAAGGGATAATCGATAGAGAATAGAAAGATAGAAAGAGAGAAAAGATGATCGGTATCTGAAGAAGAGTAGAGAGAAACTGTGGAGTGGGGGGAGTGGGTTTAACACGTTGCTATTTAGGAGACACGTGCACCAGCCAAGTTAGCCACTTGTTCCGAAGTCTCGATCGCAATCTCTATCTCTCTCTCTCTCAGACTCACATACACTCTCTTTCCTGATACATCGCAGTTCGTGTACGTGTTTGCCGGAAATTCTCGATTACGTGGAGGAAGAAGAGGATCGGTTTATTACGAGCACGTGGGACGGGTTCTCACGTGCACGTAACGCGGTAGGTAATACGTGTATCCACAAAGAGAAAGAGAGTGAGAGAATAGAAGAAGAAGAAGAAGAACAGAGAGAGAGAGAGAGGGTGTCTCTCGGTAGTCCGTAAGATAGGGTCTCATTATTGTAGGTAGAGTGCTCCTAAATTGCCGCTCTAGGCTGGGGTCGCGAGACCGAAGCTTTGCCTTTTCCTACAATTCCGTGTTATCCTGGACCAATTAACTTTCAATTAGAGAATGGAGATAACTCTTATCGCGTCCGCGGGGCCCGGATTTTATGGGCACTTCTTTACCCCGATGCCCGACGTTTATGTCCGCGCTGATACATTGCCATGGAAAGGGTTAGATACTGATCATTATATTCATAATAACGATAACATATCCGATCCAAGGAATAGAACGATTAACGTTAGCCCAACCTAAGTAATTGGTCCAAACCAATTGATAGTCTTGAGATTACTTACCAAACTTGTTTCTTATGTAATGTATTAACTCATGTTAGAGTTAAACTAGTTATAAGGTTCACTTTTTTTATTGATTTTAAGATTAACTCGTTCAAATTGTTAGTTATTATATTATAAATTATATGTGCAATTCTTAATGAGGGTCATTAATAATGTAACACACTTAGTGTGTGTGTGTATGTGTATGAGTCCTTACAAGATTAACACCACAAGATAGTAGATTAATAACCCGTTTTACTATAGTTATATGATATATGGTTAAGTATATTCGTGTATACCTGTTTTTTACTATTCTCATACTCTATGATCTTTTTATGAAAACCAAACAAATGTAATAATGCAAGGATACTTGTATTGAAATAAAAATTGCACAATTATGTTTGATAGTGGTATTGTTTTTTTTTTTTTAGTATTTGTTATAGTTAAAAGCATACATGTATAGTTAGTTAAAATTTGTAAAATAAGGTAGACGGGTTCAGTTGTGTTCTCTAACGAAAAGGGGAAACTAACAACATCTATATGTATGATTATGAGGACGGAGTTATCACCGGGACTTCTCGAGTAGTAGGAACGAGCCCGCAGCCAACTCCATATTTGTGTATTACGCTCACGTGCAACGATACAATAAGGAATCCTTCGTATCGGGGGACGCATGCTAAGTACTACTAGCAACTTGCTGCAGCCCGTGTGCACCCGGCTGCGATTGTTTTCTTCGTACTCTCTTCTAATCGTGCCGGCCAAACCGATCCAAACACAACATCCTTTTCTTATTATCTTATTCCTTACTTTTACTTCTATTAAATTCTAACATTTATACACCTTCACTCATTCTATCAATAACCAAATATTCTTCTTTTTTACTTTCGAATTATCAGAGTCTTCTTTTTTTATTAACTTTAATCCCAATTGTCTAATTAAAGTTAACATTTGTTTAACTAGTTTCGTAGTTTAACATGTTGAGCGCCACGTCAGCCATCGATGACTGACACTCAACTATTTTTTCAATACAAAGTAACGTCTGTGGCCTGACAAAAATTTCCCTAAGAATTCAACGTGTTTAATAATAGTTGACCAATTAATTGAAATCAATTGAAATATAAGAATAAAATATTGCACATAAATGTACAGAAGTTAATTAACAAAGAAATCAATCATAAATGTGTAAGGGTAGTTTATCGATGCAACGGTGGTTCCTTTCGTCGGTTATAGAAAATAAAATGAAAAGTACAAGAGAAGTATGAAAAATGGTAAACGGAAATGGTGAATGGTGGTGTTGGTATATCTTGGTAATAATTAGCACAGTAAACGTACACAGATAGTAAAAATGGTGAACCCTCTCTAACACCCTACTACCACCCTTATTTAGACCACCCTACGTGGTGTGGTTCTTTTTAAATTATTACGTTTATCGTACTAGCTTTGGTTGTAGGCAACTCAACGAGCTGGCTGCTTGGCGTGGGCTCGGTCAGAGAAACGATCTTTCTTTCGTTGAAAATAACGGAACGAGTTTAAACCCAAATATAAGAGTGAGAGAGAGAGAGATAGAGAGAGAGAGAGAGAGAGAGAGGTACGTAGATGACAGTGAGATAATTGTTAAATTATTATTTTTGCGAGGGATATCAGAAACGTCGTCGTAACTAACCCAATGTCGGAAGAAGACTACCACACCGTTGTACCTTTTCTTCTTCTTCTTCTTCTTTTTTTTATCTTTCCTTTAAAGCTAACTCAAGCTACGATTTGGAGGGTTGGAAACTGGCCAAGAGAAGTTCGTATTTAAGATCTCGTAATATCGATTTGGTCGAGTATTTTGAAAATTTACTACGCGACGCTTATGTTCTAACATAACCTTAACTTAAATTTCAATTGATTGTTTTTTTTTTTTATTCTCTTACCTTCTTTCACATTATTTTGGTTTCCATTTATGATAATAAATTCTCTCGCATCGATTCAAAACTAAGTTGAATGTGGGAAAATAATTAAATAATAAAACAATTTAAAAATTTCGAGATGATAAAATATCGTCGCAATTTTTCACGTCAATTTTATATCGAAAGAAAAAGAAAGAAAGAAACAAACAAAAGGAAAAACAAAAGAACGTGAAACAAGTGAAAGAAAAAAAGAAAGATGGAGGTTAGCTATAAAAGGAGAGAAAAAAAGATGGCGACGAGTTAACAGTGAGGTTATAAAATTCGTTGAACACGTAAAATATCGAGCGTGTCGAAGAATGTGATAATGCGTTTGTGTCGGCAATGCGTCTTTTACGATGATTATAGCTTACTTTAAAGAAAGAAAAGAAAAAAGAAGCCCAAAAAAAAAAGAAACATGAAACAGTAACGAAAAGTACTCTCAAAGGTGCCAAGAATGAATTCTAATAAGAAAAAAACCAACCAAAATTTCACCTCCATACACACATATTTGTGAATGTACGTGTGTGTGTGTGTTTGTAATTTGTGTCGTAGTGTTTTGTTTAATATACGAAATCTAATTTATAGGATGATATTCTGCGAATGACTACTGCACATTACAAATGGAAAGGGGTTGGTTGTTATTGGGTTGGGTGTTGCGCGAAATGCACGCATAATGCAACCCTTTCCACTACCACCACCCCCACCTCTTCTTCCTCCTCCTGATGCTCTTCGGTATGTAACTCGAAATTACAATTCCGTCGTTAGGTTGATCATCGAAGCGTTCAACCACAAAACCACAATTCGCTTCGTGCCCACCATTCTCGCGAGTTCAATACATTAAAATCTTACGTTTCTCGATGAATACAATCCCTCCCCCTTTCAACCCCTCCCCGAAACAACAAATTTTTCTAATATCCAAGAATATCAAAGTTTTATCATTCTTTGTTACATGTTTTACGTAGGTTTTTTTTTTTATTTAAAACTTTGAAAAAAAAAAAGAAATACGATATATATACACTTGCAAGACAAGTTAGTTTCTTGTCAACGATCTTTGACGAGTTTATTATCTACCATCGACAGTTTCCCATCTGGTAGAAGAACAAACCAACCAACCAACCAACCAACCAACGAACCGACCCACGTGTGTAAGAAATCATTGAGAAAGAGGATACTGAGGAAGATATAAGAAAAGAGACAAAAGATAATGTGTTACTCCAGTTGCAAGCTTACAAAGAAAGAAGAAGATTCTTCCTAAATCTACGGTTCGATCTTGATCTTTGCAGACGGATGGACGAGCGAACGAATGGATGGACGGACGGACGGACGGACGAACGGACGGACGAATGGACGGATGCTCGTTGTAGGGCAAAGTAACGGTAAAGACAGTCCAGTAATATATTATACCAATCTAACGTCTCTTTTAGTGTTTTACCTGTTAGATCAAAACCAAGATTTTTCTTTTAACCCCCCCACCCCATATTTTGTAAAATAATATCAGGTGTTCTAACGGTACCCTTAGCACCCTATTCTTCTTATAGAAAAATAGAAAAAACAGGTATTTTTCTATCAACAATGTTATCTTTTCAATTATAAATCATTGATTTGTTATCTTTAGATGAGCATACAAATATTTGTCGATGTGAGAAAAATTCGAATGTTGCAAGTGAATTAAAAAAAAAAAAAGAAAATCAAACGATGATCATCAAATAAATCATTGGAAATATTGAAACAAAAATTAATTAATTATATATTTAATAAAAAAAAAATATATATATATATATGTGAAGTTGAAACTTGAGACAAAATTGAAAAGTGTGAAGAGAGACTCGTGCCAAGAAATTGACCATCTTCCTTTTTTTTTTTCTATCTTCTCTCAGATCTACCTGGCACCCCATCATCGCATAATCGTGTCCCTTAGGATTTGACACGCTTATAACGATCGTTACGGTTGCGTGCAGCATCAGTTTCAGTAGTCGGAAAGTGTTTCTTCCTTTTTTTTGGTTTTTTTTTTTTTTGTGAAAGAAAGTGAAAGGATTCGAATGGAAAGAAGATCTTCATCTGGTTAAAAGGATCGTGACCATAATTTTCACATTTTTATTATAGAAAAGTTGATGATAATCTTCCAATGAACATGGTAGTAAAAATTATATCCCCTCAAAAAAAAAAAAAAAAAAAAAAAAAAAACTGAGAAAGAAAAAGAGAAACTGGGGACAGTGAGGGCAAAGTTTTGAATTTAAAGGGATAGTCTTCTATGTTTTAGGGATCCTGAAGCAATATGTAACCTTGGTAGGAGTATATTTATCATGTAAGCGCAAGCAATTTAGTCTCGATCATTTTTCACATGCCGCGTCGACTTTAGATCCTAGCAGTAAGTCGAGAGGGTGTTATTGGCCAGCGGGTGAACAACCAAACCGGGTGGTGGACATCCCCCATATTTAGGAGAAAGAAACCTTCTTCTTCCCTCACTGACTGATGGTTTTTGCCCTTTGCCTAGGCAGACACTTCACGACACTGCACCCGTACGTGACACTTGCCTTTCCTTCCTTCCTTCCTTCCTTCCTTCCTTCTTTTGCACTTTATATGCTGATCAAACCCAAAAAAAAAAGAAGATTCCTACCTTATCTCGTATTCGCATTTTCAACTACTTTCAAACGACAAGATTAACCCAAAATA
Organism: Polistes dominula; assembly: GCF_049000335.1. Taxonomy (NCBI): domain Eukaryota; kingdom Metazoa; phylum Arthropoda; class Insecta; order Hymenoptera; family Vespidae; genus Polistes; species Polistes dominula. The sequence goes on along the minus strand of NW_028301061.1, from coordinate 1,143,377 downwards.
GAAAGATCATGACGGGGCATCTTTAAATATTGTTCTGATCTGTCTTTGAATAAAATCAAAACAGGGGATGAAATTAGAAAATCATTGATATCTAGTATCACTTGGATACGTAGTTTTAAACAATTTTGTCTTAGCCTAATCACAAACAATATTAATAAAATAACTCGAAGATTGTAATCTTGAAATGTTAAGATCAAAGATCAATGATATCGGATGAGTAACTTGTCTGGAAGACCTGAAAGGGATACTTTGAAATGAAGGAACGAAAATGTAGACTAGTGGTGTCCCTCGCGGCGTAAAAGAGTGTGCTGAAGAGTAGAAGGAAAGTGTGAAGGGGGGAAGAGAGAAGGAAAAAGGTAAGGTGGGATGGTTTCGGGTGTCCTGGTGAGGAGTAACGGAGTAGTACGGAGGAGTAACGGTCTGTTAAAGATAAGGAAATGAGGTGTCGCACCCTGCGATCTTGGTGGCAGCCTTGCCGGAAGGGTCTTTTCCTTCACAGCACCCCTTAGGGGATTTTTCTTGAGCTTTTTGAGACTCGCGTTTCGAATACCTTTACACTCGGACGACTAGCTGGCTAGCTGACTGACTGACTTACTTACTGACTGACTGACTGACTGACTGACTGGTTGAGTGAGTTGGTTGATTGGTTTGGTTGCTTTCTGGCTGGCCTCTTTTATTCCAACACCGTTGCTCTATTTTCCCTTTCTATGGATTAACCTTTGAATCGGTCCATCGGTTCGTAACGTGCTACATATCGATTGGAATGCGAGACGGAACGATGAACGGACGATGAACGGCCAATGACTGGACTGGAACGTGAATTAATGCACCCCTTTTTTTCCCCTACCTCATACAAATACTTAGAAAGATAAAAAAAGAAGTTAAACAAGAATGGACTGTACAAAAGTGGATTCAGGAAATAATTCGATTTTCTATTCTTCTTTTTTGTGTTCGTGTTCTACATGTTTTCAGAACAAGCACACGGTTGTAAGTTTAGCGAATATTCGATGTTAAACAGAGAGAATTCTTATCTTAACGTAGGAAATATAACTGGAGGGACCCCGTGCTCGGAGTTGAGGTAGATAACCCATACCGATGTAATCTCTCGTCTGATTTAACTCCGTTCATAATTCCGCGTCCTAATCTCTGGACTCGCTTGTTCACTCGTATAAGCATCATTGTTATTTTCCCTTATATGCCCTCTCCTCCTCCTCCTACCTATCCTATCACGCGAATGTTTACGCGATTAGACAATTAATTAAGACGCGGTGCTTGATTTAACTTACTTATGCATACATATCATCAATACTAACCACAAAACTCTTTATCTTTGTCTATCTCATACTTCTCGGTAAAATCAACAACGAAATAGAATAAAATAGAGAGAGAGAGAGAGATAGATAGAGAGGACTAGTGGAATTCCTGATTCGTCGGTTCAATTAAATCTTGGCGTTTTGCTTTCCTCAGTTGTCCCTGCCGCTAATCGTGGATATAAATAATTGAAAATTAGTTGTGTCAGGATGTACGGCACGTATTCATTGGGTGGCGGTTGAACCGGATAGAGTGAGTGAAACAGAAAGAATAAGAGAGAGATAGAGAAAGAGAGAGAGAGAGAGAGAGACAAACGATTACACCGTGCGAGTCTTAACAGCCAATCGAAGTCTCTCTCTTTTTCTATCTCTCATTCTCGCACTCTCTGTGGAAGGTATTGGTCAATGTAATCCCACGCGCTACTCGATGTAACGTATGAGAAGTATTTAAATGCACCGTAGAGAGAATGCATGCCAGGATTGTGCAACGTGTTACGTGCTCCGTGCCTCGAATCGTTTATTAATCGAGGAAATATAAACATTATTTAAATAGCGAAGACATTTGTAAGAAATTTCAGTATTTTGTCCGAAAAAGGATTATACTTTTGATTAAAAAAAAAAAAAAAAAAAAAACACAAAAAAAAAAAATAAAACACATAACAAGAATCATTGAACATTATCAAATCAGATTTTCATTAGTTTTATCTCATTTTACTCAGCTGCTTCTTATTTTTTCTTAACTTTGACGCGAATTTTATTGGGATTATAGTAAATTGCTCTTTCAGCCCTCTGGGTTCCATGGTTCTTGTTCACCTAATTGCCCCATAATAGTCTAGGTTGATTCTTACAACGTCGTTTCTCATCCCCCACACCTCATTTTCCACCACCCCCCACGTCGACTACTGTGAGACTCTGTTAGGATATTAAAGATACCTTGTATGTTTTTATCTTCTTTTTTTTTAAGATGACACCATCACCAAGGGGAGGATATGTTAAAAATCTAATTGGAATTAAATATTATTGAGATTTTAGATGATGGGGGGATGATGGTTGAGTAGAACTGATGAATTCTGTGTGTGTGTGTGTGTGTCGTTTAAAAAGTTCAAATTTTCTTTCTCGCGGTTAGTTCCGATGATTTCGAGGGTGATACTCGTCGTCGTTATTGAGGGGGTAGTAAGCGAACCCTTAAAAGGCTCGACAAGTCTTCCCCCGAGTATCTTCCCTTAGTGTGTCTCTTAAAATCCTAAGATTTTCAAAACAGATGCACCCCTGTCCCTGGTACTCTTTGGGAAATAGCTTTTTAAACTCTACCGTCAATGTTACACGTTATAACAACCATGAGAACAACTTCCCCATCTGTCCCATATTAAATTGACTTCTCTTTCATATTTTTTTTGTTTCCCACTTCTTCTTCTTCTTCCTCTTTTCGAATGGATTTCGTCAAATCTAACAAAACCCACTAACAATAATCAAAATTAGATGTCCAGTTGTTGACCAGTTATTTTTCATCAAACAAACTCATAGATTTATTTTTGTTTATTATTACTGCATTCGAGTTATTTCAAATTTCATTACAATCAACACCCGACCTAAATCTAAATTAATATTTATCTGTTAATAATATGAAATGAAGTTAGACAACATTAGTAATAAATTTCTTTTACAAGACACATCTACTGATGATTGCATTAGGCTCGTTTGTAACGTTAAACCTTATAGAACGATATTACGTGGCCCCATTAAGAAGACATTAATTGTCTCCTCCTTTTTAGGGTGGTGGGGAAGAAGTTGCATTGGCACACAAAGTTATTTTTGTCTACGTTATGGAAGAAGGGCAACGCGTTGTATTAGGGTGACGACGTATTTATGAGTATTCCCTTTTCATTCAGCCCCATGTATCATTAAGCTTACACCTAAATCTTTTCTTTTTTTCTTGAAATATGTGACGCATCATATGTACCAATGTATATACAGTATTACTGCATATGCTCATTTTCATAATTCTGGATTTAGGATAAATGATAGATAGATATGTCGTTCAAATATTCTCAATATAAAGAATAATAAAACTAAATTGCAATCTTAAATTGATACCAATGAAACTAACTTTATTTCATACATTGTAACAATTCTTGGTTAACAATAGACAAAAACTATTTTACATTAAAATCAAATAAAAAAGCAATTGTGAAATGATGGAAAGTAAAAACCTCGTACAATTCACGTTCCTGTTTTATGTTCAATTTGAACATTTTTTTGATAAGGGGTTTGTTTTTTATGATTACCATGATCTGTTATAGTTAACCAGGAAACGGTTACCGTAATATAATAGGATCGGGTGCGGCTAGGTTGGCAATACTATAGCAATTGGATACGCTTTAGCATTTCTTTATCGCATTCTGGATTAGCGTCGGTATTCATCGTTCGCCTATCGAATTGTCTCAACTTGCTGCCTCATCTACCATACTTTTATTTCTTATACCTTAACTCGAAAACCATCATCCTCATATTCATCCAATATCAATCACTTGTATTTCTTTTTAATATTATTTTATTAAAAATTCACAATTGTTCTAAAATAACTCGTTGCAAGTTGAAAATTGTTCATCCTCTTGTTAAAAGAAATTTTTTACAAAGTCTACCATTATTTTGTAGTTTTTTTTTCTATAATTGCAATTTTATGCATTAAAATTGTTATATAAAAATAGTCTTGAAAAAAAAAATATATATATAAGATCATTTATTTGTTGTATGTATCCTAAGTGATAAGAAGACCCCTGTAATACCGACAGCGATTCGTATTCGAACGGAGAATACACTTTGGTACCAGTTTATTCCACACGGTGGCAGCTTATCCCACACTATTCGACACGTGATTGTAATCGTAATTTTCTAACCAATTAAATCTAAGCCCGCGAATATTTAAAAATCAACACAAAACTTATTGCCAATTTTTGCACAAAAAGCTCAATTATTTCAAATAAAATACATTGCAATAAAATATCAAATTTTTCTACGAACTATTAACATTTTATAGAATAAATTAAACAATTGTAATATATTAACAGAAAATTTCAATCGATTGCATCGAAATGCAAAGATGCATTTGGATAACATTGGATGAGTTTTGCGGTCTAAGAAATCTTGGAAATCTTGAACGCACTTTGTTAGAGAAAGGATGAGACGTTGCGTGTCGCCGAGTTACACCCCGAAACTCGTTGTTGAGTGTCACGAGAGACGAGGGGGTGAAGACGGAAGAGGAAGGGGAAAAGATCTTCGGGAGGATGAAAGGAGAGAACATGTAATCACGCTAATTGAGTGCAGATAGACCTCGTTGACGACTCCTTCATTACACAGCGGGCAAAAGGGAGAGGTTTCCTCTAACCGCACGATTACCCACTAACTTTACCGCTTCTCGTATCGTACCGGTCGAAAAGGATGAGACTTTTCGATGATGCTATGCGATAAGAAGAAACATAAGACATCGATGAAACATTTAGGAATAGTTCATCATCGTAAGATTGTACAAGGTTGTTTAGTGACATCATGAAACCACCCCCAAAACTATTTTGCACGTTTATCATTATGATGAACTTTATACGAGATAATGGCATTTGATGAAGGATTGACATTTTTGTTCTACCTTATCCTGTCTCGCGTGATTTTCTTACCTAAGAGTGAAAACTTTCTTAAAGATTAAAAAAAAACACGAGTATGGATCGTTAAAGCTTTTCCTTATTAAGTTTACATTTTTTTTCATAAAGTAGTGCCTTAGGCAAGCACATCGTTGGAATAGCAATGAGAGCTAAGTTTCTTAGGAAGGGGTAAGTGAAGATAGAGACAGAGAATAATATTGGTAGGGTGTTAGAACAGTAGTAGTAGTGGTGGTGGCTCAACTAGAAGGGGTTGTTAGGTGAATGTTCCTGTCATTTTTACAAAATTGAACGAAATAATTGGAAATTGAGACGAAAGTTCTCAAGATTCTCGAACTCTCGATATATCGTGGAAGAAAAAAAAAAGATGTGCCCTATTGTGCAAAAGGGTGAAAAAAAGGAACTAAAAGGGGAATGAAGGATTCGCGTGTTGCGGAATGTGAAAAGATCGTTCGATTTCGTATCCGAACGGTGATAGGAAAAGATGATACCGTAAGAGTCCGAGAACCGATAGGGGTGATGTAGCGGAGGTGGGTGGGTGGGGTGGTCTCGCCAATATGCCGTCGTCCATAGATCACACGAGGGGCGAGCCGACAAACTGGGGAAACCTGACCAGAAATATGATGTCATTTATATGGTAATACATCGGAATCCCGTCATTTAGATACTTCGATGATTAATGCATCCGACAAGACAGCACCAGATGCTTTCACAAAGCTTCACTTCTTCTTCTTCTTCTTCTTTTCTTCTTTCTCATCTTCCACATTTTCTTACAAATTCCCTTTCGACATGCTGCTACTGCTACTGCTGCTTCTGCTGTGCTGTTACTGCAACGAAAATACCTTTGGTTCAACCCATCACTTTGGTGTTAAGTTAAAAACTTGTCTCAACCCACCCATGTATATTTTTGTTAAATGTTTGAACAATGATTCTAATGGATCCCTAAAACTGTGTTGAATTTAAAAATATCCCTGTCAAGTTAGTTCTGATCTTATTCCTAATTTTCAGTATTCCCAGCACAAAATAAGATCTGCAATAACTTTGAAAAAGATTATTGAAGTATTTCAAATTACAAAGAACCATTTTAACAAATAGTTGTTGAGTGAGCAAATGTTGAGGACCCTAGTACTACTAGACACGTTTAGAGTGTTCTAAAAAAAAAAAAAAAAGGTTGGAATAAAAAATAAAAAGTAAGTTTTCGAGGTTGATAGCAAGCGAGGACAATTATCTATCAAGCCGTACGCATGCACCGCAAACTGGCCCGGCTGACCGGACGAGGCCAGGTCCGGCGGGTACATTTCAATTATTAAAGGGAATTACTCGGAGCGTCCATCATCTTCTATACTTATTTTCTCCTCTCACGGACCACTACGACCGGGCCGCGGCAAAGACTAAGCGTGGCTCTCTCTCTTTTTCTCTTTCTCTTTCTCTTTCAGTTGTTCTTTTTCTTTATTTCTTTCTCTCACTCTTTCTATGTTCCACCATCGGAGAGATGATCCTATGAGGTTATACGCGAGGAGGTAGGCATCATCAGAGTGCATCATCAGAGCGGTGAGAAAATAGCCTTCAATTGTGATTACAGGGGCGGCTCGGGTTTGCCTCGGCTCTCTTCGCTCAAGCTCACTGAATCTATCTACTTGTACGGAACTTCTTGGTCCCGCTTGTCCATCCACTTCATCCTTCCGACTTCAAACTTCTTCAACCCCCCACCCAAGCAACCTTTTCGATTCCCTTTATTCGATCATCATGATGACATTTGATTTGTCCCTAAATCATCGACCTATCCAAATTCTTTCATCTTACACAAAGACAACACGTGATTGTATCGAAACAATTGTTTGATTAGAATGTCACGTTTGATTTGATTAAGAACAATTGATTAATTTTATCAATTTAATTGTTATCTTATATAAACAGAATAAGGGAGTTTTCTGTTAAGTAAGAAATGTTAAGTGTCAAGAGAATTATTATAAGTATGACTAATAAGAGGGAAAAGCGTAAGAGAAGATGTGATTCCCATCGGAGTGATTTCATAATGAAGGCACCTATCCGACTGCCTTTTCATGTTCCCAGGATACAAACAGCATTACTGAATTAGATGGCGACCCCTTAACGCACGCGTTACTATTATTTCCTTGCACGTTCAATCTAAAGGAAAACTTTGAAATATCCCTAGAAATATATGAGACAATATATTCTATAAACAACAGTAAAGTATTTTTTTTTTGCAAATATTGGAAAGCAAGGATCATTAAATTCGTAAAAGGTGTGTTTCGTTGAATTTAAAATACCGAAGGGATAAGGAAACACCAATCCTACTGAAAAGGGAAGACACCCTTTCCAGCCAAGCTAAATACTAAGTTTTCACTAATGTTTCTTGTTGTAACAACCCCTAATATCCCGAGAATCCTACTACTGGATTTAGGTAAAGTATCTTACCCAAGATTACGCAACTTTCTAACCTAAGAAACATCAGATAATGTTCTTCATTTACAAAACACGTGAGATTTGTTGTCTGCTATGTTTGGTAATAAAAACAAAACAAAACAAAAGCAAAAAAACCAGGAAACGCATAAACCGAACGATTCCACGTAGAAAATGCATAAATCTACGTAGAAGGTAGTGTATTAGACCAAGCGGTGTTTTGCATGAAAAAAAAAACAATAAATGAAAGAAAAGTACCGAGGGAGGATCCGAAAGCGTAGGAATCGACAGAATGGAAAGGCACGGGTTAAATTAATTACGCTCGTAAGATTACCGGTAATGTATAGTCATAAACAAGTCGGACGATCGATCATTAAACAGGATAGCCTTTACCAGTTGCACGTGCACGAAAGATCGATTTTTTTTTCTTTTTTTTTTTTTTTTAGTTCACCACTCTTTCTGATGGTATACACGTATATATACGTCTAAAGTAGATACTTTATACTATACTTAATTATGCATACATCTATCTACTTAAAGGATTGATAATTATTTGAAAAAGATGATTTATTTAAATACATTGGAAAATGTTGATCAAATTATTGATAAATTTCGTAATTGAAACTAAATTGGGGATTGATTTTATTTCACGTATTTTGAAATTGAAACCATCCGCGTGTTGGTTACCTGGAAAAAGTTCACGTGTAAGTTTAAGCAAGTCATGAAGAGATGTCAAAGATAGTTGAACATGATAGAATGAGAAAGATAGAAATAGACGAGTAAGACCGATGACACTTCAGCTAGGGTCCTTCTTGCACAGCTGTTAAGCAAGTTAGTCGCACATCAATATTAGCGTAGTTAAACAAACTTAATTAACGGCTGAGAATAAGTGGAGTCTCTAGTCACTCTCCGACGTGTATCGTCTTGGAAATCTGTCAGCCAACCATAGAACTAGTCGAAAGTCATTTACCAGTTCCTGACCTATAGCACTTTACCCCTACCATATTGCAACTACTACTCATCATCTATCCTAGATTTCTGATCACGCATCTGATCGATTAGTTATCCGTACGGATTATAAATACGTTTTAACATTGACCTTACTATTCTTGGTGATCATAAGACACTTGAATTTCAAAAATGATTCATTATTGTCATTTAGTTTGAATCATTGATTCTCATCTTATCTGCACTTCATCGTCATTCGAACTAAAAACTTACGCTTGATGTGTTTTCTCACGATTTTAGGTGGAAAAGATGTGATCTTAATTTTGTCTTCTATTTTTTTTATGAAGAATTCGCATAAATGCAAAGAAAAGCAGACCTGAAGTGAGACAGAGATCCGTTCTAAAATGGATGCCACGATTCCGACGAGTCTACCTCTAACTACGAATGAAGAATGAACTGGTCGGCTACGTGATGAGACTTCCGGAGAACGTTGACGTCATTGATCGATCTTCTAACTCTCTCTCTCTCTCTCTCTCTCTCTCTTTTTCTTCTTTTATCTTTTAATCCAAACTATGTTCATTATCATAGACATTCAAAGATAAGATACATATTACTATAAATATCTGCATCAATTGGTAACTTGATGCACTGATGAACTAATGATGATGTCATATAATAACAAATCTTGTTTTATTTGAACATTCAGTAATTTCTGTTTCACATGAGTTTCATGACATCACACAGAACTTAACTCAATCCTAATTGTCTTTTGTTTTAGGTTTATTGGGTCTTACCATTATTTGATCATGTTAGTGGTAATTAAACTGGACAATACTTTTAGCCATTTTTTTGTTTGTTTAGGTTCCCATTGATACAATTATCCCCCAAAAAGAATTCAAATACAATTGCACCTAAATTTAGAGTCAAATCTGAGGATTTCTGAAGAACTACACATACATTTGAATTCGTTTTCTTCATAGAGTCAAATGATGATGACATTCGTTCTCAACCATGCTAGGTGTTGAGGGTTGAGGACCTACCTAGCTTAGATCAAGAGCAAATTCGGCAGATAACCTGAGAGAACAGACGGACGGACGGACAGACAGACAGACAGACAGATGGATAGACGGACAGTTAGTCACAGACGGGAAGGATAAGATAAGATGAGAAAAGAAGCTCGTTCGTTCCGGTATGCACGCGTAAAAACAAAAGTGCGGGATCCTTCCGTTCCCTTTCCCTTTGCCCTTCTTTGGGTTCTCGATGAAACCTTGCGGGCCCCGAATGACCTAGCAACGTGTGCGCTCTCTCAATGTAACTTGAGAACTAACCAACCAGAGATGATATCGCGTTGACATCTACGTTAGCAGAGACTGGACAAACGACGGTTCGCTTTAGACTTCTTCCAAGCCTCCCTTCACCTCCTCCACCTCCTCACCCCACCACCCTTTTCTTTTCCTTTCCTTTCTGGACCACAGTGCTGTATGAATTATTCCTGTATTGCGTTGTAAGATTCCCTTATCCTTTTGTTTCTCATTTTCTTTTTACTCTCGGACACAGGTCTACTTTACAAAAAAAAAAAAAAAAAAACAAAAAACAAAATGTTCGCATTAATATATTTATAAGATCATTTCCCGTTGAGGGACGATAAGATTTTTATGGGTTCTCCCCTTCCTTCCTTCCTTCCTTCCTTCCTTCTCGTTCCAAAACATTTTTTGCAAATTTGTTTCTTCTCACCACCCTCCCTTGTCATAGGAACAAATTTGATTAATCTTCTTTGTTGATGTGATGTAAGAGAGGTGTACTTTTTATTTTTCTTTTTTTCTTTTTTTCTTCATACTACGATACATATTTTTATTTTTTTTTTTATATAATTAAATAATAAATATAAATCATGTGTGATAAATCTTTGTGGTTAGGATTGATTATATTTTTCGTATTTGACAGACAGACAGGTAGACATTTGATACATCCCCAAATGTTTTTAAATTATCAAATAGACTTTACCAACCATACAGGGATGGGGGTTGGGGTATTTTGTGAATTTTCAAAGCTGAACATACGAATTGGAATAAGAATAAAAATAAGAAGACATGGTAAGGTAATATACTACGAGTTTGTAAGTAAAGAAAGATCAAGAATGGTGGTGGGTGGGGGGGTGAAGAATAAAGGGGGTGGTTGTGGCACGTGAAGAAGGAAGGGTAACACGATATTCGTAATAAAAGAATAAACTCGTCGGTATATGGGATCGTAAAGTCATGGGTGGTTTACGCGTACGGGGTTACACAACGTCTAATGTGATAGAGGGTGGAAACGCCAAATATGCAATATCGTTCTATTCTTCTCACTTTCTCTTCAATGTTTCTCTTTCTTTCTCAATAGAACGAAATCTTCAACGTTTTATGATAGACATCAAACTATGAAAAAGATAAATAATATTTAAATGTAACGTTACTCGTTAATAAAATCTTTCCTACATTTTAATATTTATATTTAACAATATACATGAATGTTTTCCCTGACGCAACCCTGACGCAACCCTGACACAGCTTAAACGGAAAGTTTAATGTCAGTCGCCGATGACTGACGTGGCGCTCAACTTGTCAACGACACACACACACACACGAATGTGTTATCATATTATATATATGATATTTGACTATTTATGGTTTTATGCAACTTTGCAAAACAAAAATAAAATAAACAAATAAAATCACAAGTAAAACAGTCGAATTATGCGATTTGATTCTAACATTCATACATAGATAGACATACATGAATGTTATTAAATGAAATAATAATTAGACACCCTTTATATATATAATATTTGATTTTTTTTTATGGTTTTATGTAACTTTATAAAACAAAAATAAAATTAAAAAAAAAAAAAAACAACCACAAGTAAGAAATTACGTGATTCGTAGTTCGACTAGTATGTCCTCGAAGTTGTTGTTGTTGTTGTTGTTTTACCGAACTAGCACGTATCACGAAACTCTCCCTAAGGGAGGAATGAACTGAACGAAATATGTCTGCGACAAAGGGATGGAACAGTAGAGATGAAAATAAAAACACCAAAAAAAATAATAATAATAATAATAAAAAAATAAAACAAGCGTATTGCACAAGACAGTAGTAGGTGAATGCTTTCAAGAAATTGCGAATACACCTGTAGAAGTATACAACTTCCCAACATTTTCAGTTACCTTGCACATACATATTATAAATATATAAAAAAAAGAGAAAAAGAGAGAGAGAGAGAGAGAGAGAGAGAGAGATAGAAATAGAAAAAGAGAATAAATAAAAAAAAAAATACCTCAATTTTTTTTTTTATCTTTAAACATTTTTATTATTATATTTACGTAGCTATTATGTCATCCTTCCGTATATCATTACCGTTTCTCACGAAGCAAACAAGATAATACAAATGCGAATAGAAAATAAGAAAAAAAAAAGAAAAATAATGGATAATAAAAATAGACACAAAGACAAAGACAAAGATAGAAACACACAGAGAGAGAGAGAGAGAGAGAGAGAGAGAGAGAAATAGGAAAGAGTATTGTTCTAACGTGTCTACTCACGAAGGAAAGAAGAAGAAAAATAAAATGAAAAGGAAGATTCTTACTCGTACACTTAATATCCTACACACCAGACTGACTCACACACACACGAATACATAGAGATAGACACATATGTGCTGTACACATCATACACGTGCACACACAGTTGACTACGTTGAAGTACTCCAAATATTGACTTTACCGGTGAGACACGTTCGTTAAGCGACTTCTGACTAAAGCGAGAAAGGATCGTAAAACTTCGATTCCGAATAAACAAAAAAGAAAAAAAAGGGGTAGGGGTAGGGGTAGGGGGTTGGGGTAGGGGGTTGGGGTAGTGGGGAAGAAGACGTGTCACCTATTCGTTCAATTCTTAAAAACCCTTTCAATATCATTCAGAAATTTTTCATCATAGATTTCATCGAGTTTTCTACTAAAAACTTGTCAAATGTAAAACAAACGTATAAAAAAAAAAAAAAAAGAAACAAGACGAGAGACATTCAGTTGGTGTTGCTGCCGTTGCTTCTTTAAAACCGAGGTTATGGTTCTTTACTGGATCGTCCGTCGGCATTTCCAAGAAACTTAACAGTCTAAGAAAGAGAGAGAGAGAGAAAAGAGACACGTCAAGCGGTACCCAGGTTGAAAAATTCACTCGGACATGAAAGTGGCGAACTCGTTGTCTTATTTCGGAGGAAGAAAGGAAGCTACCGCTTCCGAGAACTCCCTGCCTGCCTGATGCCCCCCCCCCATCCACCCCTCCTTTCCAAAATTCACAACCCATAACTCGTAGGTGAGACAAAGATCGCGATGAAGAGTAAAAAAAAAAGAAAAAAGAAAAAAAAGATGGAAAGAAACAACGTAAAAAGGTAAATAAGGATGAAGAAGAAAGAGAGAAATCATATTCTCAAATTTCAATCTTATGTTAAAAACTTTAAAAGAGACGTTGTTCTCTCTTGTCAGGAGTAAGATTCTTCGAACGGTTCACCAACAACACCAACACCAAAACCAAAACCAAAATCAGGTTACGAAAGATTAGGATTTATTTTATTTTATTTTATTTTATTATTTTTTTTTTTGTCAAATTATAGTTACTAACAATTTTTGATATATTTTCTAGGATGCTCGTGTTAGTGTGGATTTGTTATAGAATATTGATTTAATTAACAATATTTCTAAATTATTTATTTAATTAAAATGAAATACATCAATTAATAATACACGAAGAAATAGAAAAAGTAAGGTTATGTCGTATACGTAAATTGAAATAATTGAATTGCAATACAACGTCATCTATTGAATACTTAAACAACCTAGAGACTCCTACATAACCTAAATTAAAAAATCTATAAATTTATAATAAAAAATACAAAATGAACTATCCTATATTCTAAGTTGAAAAAAAATCACACAAAATAGACAAAAATTTCATTAAGATCGGTTAATTAATTTTGGAATTATTAATAGACAAACATTTTGACATTGAATTTTTATGAAAGGTGTAGCAATCATGGTCAGTTCTGCCAACTATGAAAAGTATCTAACAGAGAACTAATTTCAAACGATAAAGGAAGTCACGAGGGGTTAATGGTTGGATGTTACCGATCATGTAAACAGATCGAGTTGGTCGACTGTCGAAGTCACGTGACCCCTTTGGACCTAGCGTTAAATCAACAGGACTGATTTGAGCAGCGAGACCGTACCCCGAGCAATTATTTGCCCCGAGATTTATGAGTTTGCGCGGAGTAGACAGCCAACTCTCCTCTCTCCTTCCTACGAGGAACAAACCAACCAACGAACGTACGATGGAACAAGTCAGCCCTTCGAAAAGGATCCCTACCATCCTTCTCGATCCTTTGCCACCATTTATCTCAGCCGCACTTGCTCACTGTCCAACAATCACTTTACCCATCATAATTACACGGACTTTTTGATTCCTTAGCAGCTCAGTACAGTGAGAGAGAGAGAGAGAGAGAGAGAGAGAACCAGCACCTTTGGCATCGACCTTCGACCCTTTCCCTTTCCACGACTAACGTTTTACATTCGCTAACCACAAAAGGAAAGCTTAGCACACAATTGATGGCAAGTAAAACTAACCTATCGGTTCTTCCTTATTCTGCCATGATTCTTGGGTTACATGAACTTGCAAAAAAAAAAAAAAAAAAAAAAAGAAAAACAAAAAGATCTAATAATTTTTCATAAACAAAAAAAGAGATGGTACCCATTCATCACCCTCGTTTAAAACTTACTTTACGAATGAAAAGAATCGTCCGGCGCGTGTTCTTATTCGCTTTATTACCAATCTCTTGGGTACAATACCGATGTTGAATGTTTGATGATAGTAGTCTCTCGAGTTTACGAGACTACTTCTAAGATTACGAGAAACTGAGAGACATATTTGATACCTTAATGCATTGAAATAACTTCGTCAAGTATTTAAGATGAATTTCACGAGGATGTGAAGAAAAATGTTGAAAGGTTTTTATTCTTTTTACTTCTTGTTGTTTTAAACAATATCGATGAAACGTAATACGTGTTGGTTCTAAATAGATAGCTTTGGATAGATTTGAGAGAAGAAATGAGAGAATTAAAGAGAAACAGAGATAGAAATACTGAAGGAAGACCTTCGGGACTTGAGTTTTAGGGTCGAGCAGGTCGCTTATTGCTCCCCGAGTGGCCGCAAAACGAAGTTTGATCAAATTCTACTACGCTCGCATAAAACTGACCACCGGCTGCCCCAGGACGTCCTGGGTTATGGTGCCGATAAATGATTCATCCGTATCTTAGATACCAACGATAGATACACCTATGTCCAAATGTGCGTAAAACCCAACAACTCTACGTACTCTCTACATAAACATATGTGCTAGCTACTGGTTGCTGTTGCTGTTAAGCAGCCTAGGGGTCATCATCGCAGTGCGGCCCTTTTATGACCAACCCACCTTCACCTTACATCCTTAAGTCCGTAGGCACTTACGTTGAGCCTTAAGATGGTCATTCGATATCTCACAAATATTTCATCTTTTTATTTTCCTATCCCTCTCTCTCTCTCTCTCTCTTTCTCTAACACACTTCCTTGTCGTTTTGAAATCCATTTTCTTGGATCTAATATTTTTCTATTGTATTATATCTTTTCTATCCCCTAGTTGAATGGATCAGGGTTTAATTTTATTACGTTGATATGCGTCTCCTATGATCATTCGATATTGCAATATTCCCAAAGATGCATTCATTTCTCAATCATACAATCTTATGATTCAACGTCAACATTTCAAATTGTTTTCTGATACGTTTGTTCATCATTCATTTTTTGTAGCAAACCATTTCTTCTTTAAAAATTGTCCCCCTTTATAAATAACAATAACCATACTGGACAACACACTATGGTAACAGCAGGCAGGCAGGCAGACCAAAAGACAGGGGGTGGATGAATTTAATAATAAAAATAAAAATATCTACGAACTAAAAGAGGTCATCCATCAGAAAAAATAGAAGTTTGAAGTAGTGGTCCATTTGTCGCTCTCCTCGGACAATCTTGGAGAAACAATTCGGCGAGATACCCAAAATATTTCGGAGCATGGGCATCGTGAGATCCTAGGATTACCGAACTGACCATCTCTTTTGCATAATGACACTACGACCCCTCAGTTCTAGCAGTTCTACTTCCCCCTCTTCTACAAAAGTAAGATCGTTCGCTTGGAAACGTTGAAACGTCTCTTTCTCTTTCTACTTAGGCTTTACTGCTCACTCACTCATATGCAAACACACACACACACACACATTACAATACCAACTTCATATAGAGTACCCCACACCGGTAGGTTTCTTTCTGTGTGATGCTGGATTTTGCAGAGAATGCAATAACAATAATATATTTATCTATATGGTGTCTTGGTAAATACCAAACGTTGGTGCGTCATGTCGAACTTATTTTCATCTCCAGGATGCACGTGAATTTCATGCATAACAAACGTATGATTTATTCTGACCCTTTTTTTATTTTTTTTATTTTCATCTCGTACAATTCCATCATGCAACGGATCGTTTACTAACTCGTAAAAAATCATTTATTGTTTTTTTTTTTTTTTTTTAATAAAAATTGATCTAATTCAAAATTAGAAGATTATTTTGTTGATTATTATAAAAGACTTTGAATGCTAATGAAGGAATTACGTTCGGTTAGTCTGACACATCTTGGAAGAAAATTAGAGACTGGCCGCAACCTTTCCTTTCTTTCATTATTCTTCATCTTCATCTTCATCATCTTCATCTTCTTCTTCTTCGTATTTTTCATCTTACTTCTACGGAAGGCAGATTTCAATATCAAAGGAAATTTGTTTCACTATTTACGATGCAAATGAAATTGTTTCAGAGTAAAATCGAGTTCCCTTACTTCACCTACCCCTTCCCCCTTCTCTTCTCTTCTCTTCTCTTCTCTTCTCTTTTTCTTATCCTAGCGGGTTGGTTCCTTTTACGTAGGCAGGAAGGACCAACCTACGAGTTAACGGCGAAGAAGCTCGGATAATTTAACCGTCAGTTAATTCGATCAGAATTCGAATCGCGGAACCGATCCAACTCGATCACCCTCTTCTTCCATCCCCACCACCATTACCACAACCATCCCCACCACTGTCTTATTCCTAGATCTATTTAATTAATTATTTCTTTGTAATACATAAAGAAACGTTCTCCTATAATTTTATTGAACATTGTTCAACATCAAATGCTGATTGATTGATTTTACGATCATCTGGATAGTTTTGATCGAACCCTTTAGGGGTCTTTCATTTTTCTGACAATTGTTCTGATACTTAAAAATTATCAACAAGGTTGGTACAACCTACCAACATTAAAATTCTACATCAAATAATAAATAATTGTATTTAATTACCTTGAAATACATTTGATGGTTTACGTGTTTCTACAAAATATTACACACATTCACTTATATATATATATATATATATCGAAACATTTTGTACACGTGGATATAATTCGTCGATACAGATATTTATCTCAAAGATAGGAAATAACAAAAATATATATAATGCATCGAGTGACGTAGCAGATAGGTCTGAGAAGCCAAAACACGAATGAATATTATAATGAATCCAGTTCGAAGATAAGAATCTCGCGTAAACTTGGCAGCCTGCGACAGTTTTAGGAGGCTCTGATTACTGCATACATATTCATGCGATCATTCTATATCTATCTATCTATCTCTCACTCTCTGTTTATCTTTCTATCTTGTATAATAATTCTTTTCACCTTTTCTCGTACAATTTAACACATCTAATTAATCCCGTTTACTTCACGACAGCAAAAAAACAACAAACGAACAAACGACCTGTTGTCACCTCACGAATTGCATTCAATTAAAATTGTTGGCATCCTTGTTTTTTTTTTTTTTTTTGGATTTGGGTTTTATAGTAAGGGTTCGATTCAATCGTTATGAACTCCTTATTGTTCGTCTTATGTCTAAAGATAAAGGGTTAGAGTGCGACAATCACCCTTTCTCGGGTACTTCCTCAACAACCAGCCAGCCCAGCCAGTCAGCCCATCCAACCAAGCAAGCAAGCAAGCAAGCAAGCAGCCACTCCTATTCCTCTCACTTGAAAGCACTCCGTGCAATCTGCCGCGTTCCGTCGTCCGACATTTGCATACATAAGCTATTAACCAGCTCTTTTCATTTCCTCTCGTTTATGACAGTTTAGTTAGAATAATGTTTTACAAGATTAGCCCGCGAACGGCGTCACGCATAATGACGTTTCTCATTCTGATTAATGTTCTTAGAGTTTATCAAACAACTACCAACATTAAACCATGTTTTAATGAAGAATAACTAATCATTCCTTTTATCTTTTTATATATATTTATACAATTAACAAAGAAAATTAATCTATCGATGATTGGTGATGTAAAAACATGAGTTAAATCAAATTTTATAAACATTTATAGGAGATATAGGAAATAAACTTGAAAGTAGAATAAACTGGTATGTAAATTTTGGCTAAAGCCAATACGATATTTACAAGGTTCTTTCAATATTTCAGTACCGCGGTACTGCGTTTTATTATTTATGGACCATTGCTTATGAATAACCGCGTCTATCTGTAACGCATACGTATCCCACCAACCCCTAAGTGGGATTTATATCCACTCCCATAGTCGTTTCTCTCCGAGCTTTTCTACCTAACCGTATTCTACTTTACTTTCTTCTTTCTCAAGTAAGAGACAGTCATTCTCTAAGTCCTCATAGTTCCTCTCTAATATATCCACAATATTTCTGTCATCTTCTAACTAATTTTTCATTCAAATACTTGCAGCAAAAAAAAAAAACACAAATCAATTAATTATATACAATGACCGACCCTAAATGTCAGACATTCTATAGAATGACCAGACTGTTATGTACAACTTTTCATTTAAATACTATCAAACACTTGAATCATTCACAAGTTCAATGAAAAACAATTAATTATATACAATGATCGAGCTTAAAAACTGGTCATTCTATAGAATTTTAACAGATCGATCATCGATAACGAAACGTACGATTAGAGAGTAGAGTCCCTAACTAAGGCGTGGTGGTAAAAGAGTTTGTGAAGATGAAAGAAGAAACGAAAAAATAGAAAAAGAAGTGAAGAGTAAGGGTGAGGAGAAGAAGAATGGGGGGCTAGGGGGAGGTGGGAAAGGGGTGGAGGTTTTTGTGGGCGGAGGAAGGGGAATATTAGCCGTGACGTGCGCCATAAATATTAGCCGTTACGAATTAAAGAACCTCCTCCTCCTTCTTCTTCCTTTACCATCCTTCCTTCCTTCCTTCCTTCCTTCCTTCCTTATTGCAGCAGCATTTTTAATTACTGCGAAACGGCTAGGTAATTCTTTTTTTTTCTTCTTCTTCTTTTCATTCTTTCTTTTTCTTCTTTATCCTCCCTACTATGTTCCTCCAACTGTTGCTCCTCTTTCTCTCTTTTACCCTAGCATAATCGACAAACTACGTTTCCCTTTTATGAGCCGCGAATAAACGCATTGCCCTAATTAAACGAAACGTTTACAGTTGCCAAAGATATGCTCGAATCAAAAAGTATTCGTTGTTTTATAGTTTGCCTTTTGTTCAGGGGTTTTTTTTTCGTCAGAGTTGCGACAGGGTTTTGTTTTCTTTTGTCAGAGTTGCAACAGGATTTTGTTTGTTTTATATAAGAGTTGCGACAGGATTTTGTTTCCTATTGTCAAAGTTGCAACAGGGTTTTGTTTTTTTTTCTCAAAATTGCGACAAGATTTTGTTTCCTATTGTCAAAGTTGCAGCAAGGTTTTAAATTTTGTTCTCAGAGTTGCGACAAGGTTTTGTTTTCTTTTATCAGAGTTGCAACAAGATTTTGTTTTCTTTATGTAAGAGTTGCGACAGGGTTTTGTTTTCTTTTGTCAGAGTTGCGACAGTGTTTTGTTCTCTTTTGTCAGGGTTGCGTTAGTATTTTGTTTTCTTTTTTTAGAGTTGCGACAGGATTTTGTTCTCTTTTGTCAAAGTTGCACCAGGGTTTTTTTTCTCAGAATTGCGACAAGATTTTGTTTTCTTTATGTAAGAGTTGCGACAGGGTTTTGTTTTTTGTTCTCAGAGTTGCGACAGTGTTTTGTTCTCTTTTGTCAGGGTTGCGTTAGTATTTTGTTTTCTTTTTTTAGAGTTGCGACAGGATTTTGTTCTCTTTTGTCAGAGTTGCGACAAGATTTTTTTTCTTTTGTCAGGGTTGCGTTGGTATTTTGTTTTCTTTTTTTAGAGTTGCGACAGGATTTTGTTCTCTTTTGTTAGAGTTGCATCGGTGTTTTAAATTTTGTTTTTAGAGCTTCATCCGGGCTTTTTGTTAGAATCTTTTCAATGTTGCAACAATATTGCAATCAGCATATTACTCAAAATATTTATTTATAATTTTAAACTATATTTTAAACATATTTTAAAACACGAGAGACTTATAACATCATTAACGTAATTATATTTTGATTGTTATTACATTTAATTATAAAATGATTTAAAAAATATTTCACATATTTGGTTTTTTGTCAGAAATGAACAATTTTTGTACAAACTATTTTGTTTGCTACAATGGAAGAATAAAAGAAAGATATGTAAAGTAATAAAATATAATTTCTTCAACACACTCGAGACACCTATATTTCCATAGTGCATAGGAACTTTCAATGTATGCAACACTAGACACAATGCAGGCGCTATTGAAACTATTCTTTTTTTTCCCTTTCTTTCTTTCTTTCATTCTTTCTTTCTTTCTTTCTTTCTTTCTGCTATGTTCTGTTCTTGGGACAGCTCAGTGGCAAGTGCATTCGATCGAACGAGAGGAGAAATGAGCAACATTTTTTTCTTTTTTTTTTTTCAAAAGGATTCGAAAGAGAACTCAGAAGGAAACAATTTCCATATATTTACAAGTGAAAAACAGTATTTTTTTCCATACCTATGGTCAAATGAAAGGATCACCGTTTAAATTACCTTCACCACTACTACTACTACTACTACTATTACTCATAATCCTCCTTAACTTTTGTCTTATTATCAGTCAACCGTGAATAACAAAATTAAAAAAAAGAACAAATTCTTAACCCACACCCACACAGGATAAATATAGAAAGTATTTGTCAGTAAAAATTGTTAATAACAAAAGTTAGTAAGAAAAAAAAATATTATAAACAAATAATCCGTAGAAAATTCTAATAATTATCACGAATCCTATTATAAGGAAACAAATGAAACAAGAATTCCAATAAAATTTAGTATTCTCATTCCTCTAGTTTAATTTTTTATTTTCATTCAGTAGTCTCGTGATAAAAATGTCTTTGTCCATGGAAGCAACTAAAGAAAGAGTGGGGGAGGGCTCAATCGTGCGTCAAATTCCAAAGGGCATATTTCGTAGTGGGGTGTAGGTTAGAGGAGGAAGGGGGGAGGGAGTTTAGGGAGTGGGAAAAGACGTTGCGCTCTTTACGAACTGCCAGCAACAGCCAAAAGCTAAGAACCAAAAGCTAAAGCAGCTACAGAAACAGACAACACACAACACACAGAGAGAGAGAGAGAGAGAGAGAGAGAGATGAATATCGAGAGCATGCTCGTCTCTCTTTCGATAGGGAAAAAAGTCTTCCTTTTAATAACCATTAATCTTAACGGCGCGCGCTTCGAGATACGATTATGTCGGAGTCGATCGAGTAAGAAAAGGGGGAGGGAAAAGAAGAAGAAGAAGAAGGAAGGAAGGAAGGAAAGAAGGAAGGAAGAAAGAAAGAGAAGTTGGAGGCAAATAAGAACGAAAAGAAAATGAAAGAATTCGTCGTGCTTAACGACGCGCGAGCGCAAACATATTTGTACTTTCCTCGTCGTTGTTTTTTTTTCTTTTTTTTTTTCATTTTTTTTTTTCAAGTATACCCCTTCATCGTCAAAATAAATAAGAATGAATAAATAAGTAAGTAAGTAAGTAAGTAAGAGAACGAATAAGTGAATGAACGTGTGTGAGTACTGCTCGATACATCCCAAGTAGTACTCGAAAATAAGTTAAGTAGAAAACCCGATATATGTATATTTACACAAGATGCACATATTTTTTTGTATTGGTATTAAGTTTTCTTAGAAATTTGGTAAGAACTCGAATACACATATCCCCGAAGCTACTGTTGATAGCTACCAGTGACACTTGACCGATAACGAAGAAACTCAAACCCCTTCCCTTTACTTACTTACTTACTTATTTACTTGTGTGTTAGGTGTTTATTCGTTCAGGGAGTCGTCCTCTTGCCAATTAAACTGACTTAATATATGCATCGAGTTCGTGTCTTGTGGCAAAAGTTGCACGAGAGAGGAGGATAAGACGTGCCACAACTGGCCAAGGGGTTTTGATTCAAGATGCGATCCGATCCGATGAGAGAATGTGAATGTATATGTATATCTGTTGTATATGTGTATTCGTCTGAGTGAGATAGATAGATTCTTCTCTCATATACAAACGAACGATAGATCGCAGCAAGCACTTTCGAAAAGGGAGCCACAAAATCCACGGGTGTCAATTCTCAAAGCAATCTGCTCATGCAGATTAGGAAGACCCATCTTCCTTACTCCGAAGGAACCTCCTTCTCCTCCTCCTCCTCCTTCTCCTTCTTCTTCTTCTTCTTCTTCTTCTATGTATTGAGATTAATCGAGCCGAAGCACTTTTCCCGTCGCACGAATTAGCATCGTTTCTTTTGATCTGAATTTATATATATAGAGGGTTTTTTTGGGGGAGGTAAAACATTTTTTATTTTTTTTTTTATTTTCCTATTTCCATACAAGCAAAATCTGTTCTTTTATTTTAAATTTACAAACCTGATAATAATATATTAATTAAAAGATTAATCAGAAATATGTTCCTTAACGTGAAACCAAATTTGATTAATAAATTTCAATTTATTCTACTACTACTACTACTACTCTGTTTTATATATATGTATATATATATAAAGAAAGTATGAGAACCCAGAAAGGGTTTATCTAATGTTATCCTCATAAACGACATAGGCAAATGTGTATGTATGAAAATAAGCTTGAAATCCTATTGGACGATTTACCAAGAATAACCTTAAACGATTATTTCTTTTCATTTTTTTTCTTCTTCTTCTTCTTCTTCTTCTTCTTCATCTTTTAGACTATGCATAGATGCATACATGCATGCACACACACACACACACACACACACTTACACGTACCTTACATCTGTATATATGTATATTATACTTCAGATCAAAATTGTCTCTTAAGTTCAATGCAATCCCAAGCAGTTGGGCTATTATAACGCGATAAAAGTAAATCGGTTAAGCATAAAACATAAAATGAAAGAATAAATGAAAGAAAGAGATGCTAAAAACATTCCAGAAACATCCCAGAAAAATACCAGAAGAAAATCTTTAACCATAAACGAACTATGGTAGAAAATGTGCATGGTGAGATTACGTTAGGTAGGTTCCTAAAAAAAGAAGGGAAGAGAGAGAGAGTACTATTGGTTGTTGGTAGTGGTACGCTTGTTGGTTGGTCTCTTATGGTCAGGATTACCCTGTCGAAAGTGGGAAACGGGGGTTGACTCCCCCTTGACCGACGTATTTAGAACAACAATAACTCTCTAATCCTAAAGGCGCACCCTTACGTCTACATATGTGTGTGTGTGTGTGTAGGGCCACTTCTCCCTACTTCCCTTCTGTCCCTTCTGTTTCTATTTTTTTTTTCTGTTTACATGTGAGTCTCTGTGGTACACAGTAAAGCGTACGATGAAAAATGTCAAAATCGGGAAAACCACTAAACCATGACAGTTCGATACATTTTAAATGCGCCGGAACGCATTTGCGGGATACGATAAACAGCCCAGACTGCGCCGTTGGATATCCAATTGCGGTTCCACCAATATGTCCTCTTATTTATTCCTAAGATTTATGGAATAAACGAGTAGCAAAAGCGTTTCTCTTCTTCTAACCCAACGCCCCCCACCACAACACCTACTGCTTCAACCCTCAATAACCATGTATTATTTCCCCCCTCTTGCTTTTTCTTTTATTAATGCTCTTATAAAAAAAAATCGAAGAAAAAAAAAGACGAAAACCAACTATGATGATGATCATCAGAATGATCAAAATGTTTGTTAAAAAGTGTTTTGTCAAACTGGTCATACCCACCCACTCACGATTGTCCTATTCCGTTGATTTAACCCGAACGAAACTAGGGTGTCGAGTAGATCCTAATAAAAGATCCTACAGGAGGCTTATCGAATCTCAAAGTTGCGGTGATGGTACGTACCGTCGAGTGTTAGTCGCCCGTAGCCATTTCCACCCCTCCGTCACAACCTTCGACCCATTATCCTAACCTTCCCTTAGGTATTATCTCAGGATATCTTGCAACCATCCTACCAAGATACCGATCGAAAATGTTATTATTAGCTTAAAGGCTTCTGCAATGTTAAGAAAAAGATATACATATATATATATATGTAAAAGAATCTTGCAGAAAACCCATAAACGCATCTTCCTAAACTTGTTGTAAATCAAAAACGATGAAAATGAAGATGAGAAGTAGAAGGAAGGAAATTTGTACGTGTGAGAAGACCAAAAAAAAAATCAATAATAAAGTTCGCAAACGGGCCAGCAGCAACCAAAGTTCGATACGAGTGAAAAGAAAAAAAGTAAAAAAAGAAAAAGGGTGGGGATTAGTGTAGGGGAAGGGCAGAAAGGGAGGTGGAATTCCTTTCTATACTTCATCTGTATGAGATTCTCTTTCACGGAGCACCGATTTAAAACGCCTTTTAAGAGACGATCCTAGGGATCGGGAATTGTGCCGAACTGAATCCTCTCTTTCTTTCTCTCTCACTCACTCATTCATTCTCCCTCTCTCTTCTTCTTTTTATTTCTTTCTTTCTTTCTATAGGTATACTATACTATACTCTCTGCCCTTCGATCCTGTTCCATTAGTTGCATTCCAACTTACTTTTCCTGCTTTGTAAAGTACTCCGATTCATGCGTATGCAATGAATCTGGGATTCGAACTCGTCATTAAACGATCCTATATTAAAATCCAAAGACATGTTGATAAAACCTATATCGTAATTGTCCCTTCTATCCTTTGTACTTTATCATGAATTCTATCTAAGGATAGTGAACACTTCCCGCCCCGCCCACCCCCCACCATCACTACCAATAATCCCTTCTTCTCACTCGTATTTACATCAAATCTCACAATGTTGATGATAAAAATCGTTTTAGTGATACTTACAGGAAGATCAAATGTGTCAACAAGAAAAAATTCATCTCAAAGAGTCTCATAAATTAAAAAAAAACAACATTACAGATAATTATTATTTTACAACATGTTTAAAAAACATTGTGGAAATGTTTTATATAACATATGAAGTTTTGAGAAGACGAAAAGATAGGTCCTCGACCTCTTCTTCTCAGATCTTTCTTTCTTTTTTCCTTTTCTTTATTTTTCTTTGAAGGAAAGAAAGAATGAGAGAGTGAGAGAGAGAGAGAGAGAGAGAGAATGGACCAAAAGGGGGCTTCAGTGAGGCCCACCTTGAACCGCGGCAAATGAAGCAGCGCGCAATCCACAAAAGGCAGAGCCGGCACACACATACTTGAGAAGAGGCCCAGGTAACTCATTCGGGAAACAAAAGCATTCGTTTCGACACATTATAATACAACGACTCTCCTGGTTGCAAAAGCCCTTTGCTTTACTTTGATTTGCTTTACTTTGGTATACATACAAAGAGTGTCACTTAAAATCTTACAAAATGTACAACTTTTTCAGGTTTTCTTTTTTTTTTCTTTCAAAATTATTCGTATAATTTGAAATAATTTAAATGATAAAGATATTGATACATGTTAATTAAATATTCAATAAATTACATTTGTACAAAATTATTATATATGAAAAATAAATTTGAAATAAAATAATAAAGTTGGAAAATTCTACAAAACGTTCAACTTTTTTCAGGTTTTTTTTTTCAGATTTTTTTCAGGTTTTTTTAGATTTTTTCAGATTTTTTCAGATTTTTTTAGATTTTTGTTCACATAACCGTATATAAATCCAATTATATACATTCAAATAATAATTTTGAATTTTCTAACACCCTCTAACCTTTTCCTACCCATTCCCAACCCTATCATCCCTTCCACTCTTTTCACTCTGACTCTTGCTATGCAATTTCTTTCTTACGCTTAAACAAATTTCTTGTCCTTTTTTACATAATTACCCTTTTCAACGGGGAATATTTACGAAGGAACATATGCACACCATTTACACCCCTTTTTTCTCATTCTCATACAACGAGACCGAACCAACTGCGATCAGAGGAGTTGCACGAGACGACGAGAGACGAGACAAATTATCATTGCAAATGACCGATACCTTGGTAATCCCTTTTTTCTTCTTCTTCTTCTTCTTCATCTTCTTCTTCTTCTTCTTCTTCTTATTTATTCTTGTTGAACGATATAGTCGACGCCATCTCGTGTTTTATTATTTCAACAACAACCCCATCTAGTGCCCCTTTCTTTTTAACGAATTAAAACGTGTAACATATCAATTCTACCAACACTTATCCAATAAATAATCATCCTATTATCAAAATTGATTTCTACATACAACTCTAATCAACCTAAACTTACTTGACTTGAAACAAAATGAACCAATATTCCAACGTATCTAAAAAAAAAAAAAACCTGAAAAGTTAAACCCCGGGAACAACCATATTGAAGATATTTTTGTTGCAAAGTTGCAAGAGAACGGATGGATACTTTAAAACTTGTTGAGAATAATAAAAAACAAAAAATGTAGAAGAACTGGTGGTGGGTGGGGGGAGCAGAGGTGGGGGTGGGGGTAGAAACGATCCGATCAGGTCCGAATATCCCGATCGTTATTATTTCTCTTAGAAACCTCCTGCGAAAATCATAGAGGCTATCGCGCGCAAGCCAACAAAAAGTTAATTGTCGAGAGAGAAAGAGAGAGAGAGAGAGAGACACGTAATAATTACTTCTGGGCCCTGCCCACTTGCGGTTTCACTCGTAACTTCTCTCTCTCTCTCTTTCTCTTTCTCTCTTGAGATAGAGAGAGAGAGAGAGAGTGTATGCGTATCTCCATTTGAGTATAGGCATCCTTTATAAACGTTCCTTCCTTCTTGCCACTGTAGTTTGACGCTTCCATTCCTTGTAACGGTAATTTACGTATTTTACCTAAATACTTGCTAAAATTAATGTATTAAACAAATATTTGAACTAAGTATAGTTAAACAAAACAAATGAGGGTTGATATGATATTAAAAATGTCATTAAATGATAGAATTTAGGTAAATACTGAATAAAATTAAGCTTTTAGCCACAACACGCCATTATAGTGGCTTTCACCGATTCCATCTTGCAGTATAACGCGACACTATAATGGCTTTCAAGAATATAATATATTATATACTTAATTTTATTATTAATTATTAAAATAAATTGTTTAAGTTAAAGTGCACTTGATTCAATCGTGCCTAAAAGGTTAATGTTTTAACAAATATTTAAACATCATATAAAAGATATAGTTAAACAAAAAAAATAAGGGTTGATAACATAGTAAAAACATAACCAAATACTAAAATAAGGGTTGTAAGATATTAAATGAAAATTAATACTAAATCATCAACAGGTGCAACACATGCAACGGAATGAATCAGAAAACATGTACTTAACATGCAAAAATCAAATAATAAAACCATGATCATAGTCCCAAGATATAAATAGGGGTTGTAAGGAATGAAATGAAAGATAATTAAAAAAAAACACACACACACACAACACACATATGCATGCATGCAACGGGGTAAATTTGGAAAGAGTTAAAGCATACCTTTCGAAAGCGTAGTGTCTCTCCTCAAATCTGTAACAACACAAACAAGGTTCGTCACAATGGCTTAACGACAGGCTAAGGGTTGGGGTGGGGTGGGGTGGGGTGGTTGGGGGAGGGAAAGGGGTCATTGGATTCGCAAGAAGAAAGCAGTTTCGTCGGGCTCGTTTTATAAACTAGTTTTGGCAAGAGAACTCCGACGAACGAGGGCCGAAGAGATAAAGGTTGAAGATGAGGTGGAGTAAGGGTAGGTCGAATGAAGGGAAAGGGAACGGGTAGGGATGGAATGGGAAGAGGAGAAAAGGAGGAAAGAATCGTGAAGATTATTTTCATCCTATAGAAAGAGAAAGAGAGAGAGAGAGAGAGAGAGAGAGAGAGAGAGATGAGTAGTTTGGTGCACATAGGTAGTTATGTCTATAAGCAGACATTATCATCGCCGTGGCGTAGGTAGGCGGACAGGTAGAGCTAATTTTCGAACCCCGTATTATAGTTCCCGAATCAACTTCTCCATAGTATAATAAGCAATTTCATGACGTACGCTCGCAATTATATTAAGATTAGATAAGATCAACCACTTAGTTTACAGGTACATTCAAAAGAGACCGACACGTTCGATCTTTACAAAATGTAATACACTTTGATAGATGTAACTAAGATAACTTAAACTATAAGTTTATCAATATATATATATATATATATTCTATATATGTTTGTTCTATGGTGAAATTAAATGGTAAATTGATTAAACGTTTGTAAGATTAGTTGGTAAAAAAAGTTCAGTTTCTTTTTAAGTTGTTATTAAAAGGACACCTATGATTGTCAAATGGTAATGGTATGTTAAAGTTAATTTAATCAGTTGGTCTGATCAAAATTAATGTCCCATGAGTTGATATTTGATTGGGGGATAGATTGATATTTTCTTAATACCCTGTTTGCAGTATTTTTTGATGCAACAAGATAGAAAACTATTGGATTGACAAGAAAGTAATTTCATTATTCTTTTGTTAATGTTAGAATTTGTTTCTTTTGAGGTTTGGTAGTTGACACTTTTAGATTGTTATAGAAACAAATTCCATGTTATTTTGTTTACAATTGTTAGTTTAGAAAACCAAAATTACTTTCTTGCTAACCCAATGTGATCAAAGTTGAGTAGTCAAGCCTATCTTTGATGTTTCCTATAAGTTAAAATGAAAAGGGGATATCGATGAGATCAGAAGCAGCATCGAATTTTGGAACGTTTATTTCTTTATCGCGTACCAAACAAGTAACCAACGAATCAACCACCACCACCACCAAGGATCGAGCAACCAATGAACGAATGTCCGGATTCTACCTCGTATAAATAATACGGGTGTCTTGGGGAGTGGAGAAGTTAGAGTTGGCAGCATATTTAAAGGTAATATTATTTGCTCCTAAACGGGATTTCTTCTTACGTAGCGATCGAGAAGTCAGCTTTGCGGGCGTTTTTCCATTGGCAGTCGCGAACCGACCGCGGCTGAGCCTGGAATGCCGACCACCGGGATAAAAACCGAATCAAATATCTACCGTTCGGCGAGTCTCTCTCCACTCGGACTAATGAAAATGCCCGTTGTTACTCTCTCTACCTACCTATCCCTCTCTCTCTCTTTCTGGGTTTTGCGTTAAGGGATTTTCAGCGACAGTATCTCGATCACGCGCAGTATTTTACTCTCGGGATTCGAGAATAAAAACCACCATCCCCCTTTCTCTCTCGTTTCTATATTCTTCTTTACCTTCGAACCAATGGCCGAGTACTTTAAACGATTTACTTTCAAACATCCCTACCCAATCATTCCTAATACCATTCTCTTTCAAATACAATTTGTAATATAATGTTGATCTTTTATAAAAACGATGTACAACAGATCGTTGATAGATTTGACACTTGTGAATGATTGATCAGGTCAATCCTAAGGTGATGAGACGATCCTGACGGGGGGGGTTCCTTTCCTGATGATGATGAAAAAGAAGCAAACAAGCAAGCAAGCAAGCAAGCAGAGGCGTCAGAATCGTTGAAGCGGTTGCTTTCCGATCGGCTTTGTTTGGGATTCGATTCAGAACGGTTCTCTCCTGGATTCGCATTTGAGTTAGACTCACGTTCTGCCGCAGCACGTGACCCAGCTGCTCGAGAGGAATCCCACGTATCCGTGACGTCACTCCATTTCTCTCTCTCTCTCTCTGTGTATGTGTTTGGTTCTCTCGCTACCGTGAACAACCTGCCCGCGGCCCGATAGGAGGACTATACAAGACTTCTGTCTAGTCACTGACTTATTAGGAATTCCGAGCGACCCACGTGCAGAAATTCGGCGGTCTGCTCTTGGCGAGCCACGTGCGCTCACTGGATGCACGTTCTTCTAATTTGCGAGACGTCTGCGGACTACTTAAAACCTGCTCGACCTGTTTAAGTCTCCTCCTCTCCTCTTGTGCTTTCGATCGACGTCATTCAACTCAAACATAACCCCCTACGATCAACCATATCCACCTACGATTCCACCCTGACACCATATTATCCACCATCCAAAAAAAAAAGAACAACAAACAGAGATCCCAATAAAAAGTACACAACCATCTGACCAAACACAACACTTTCATTTTTTATTAATTTATTTTGTTTACCTTACGGCAAATTTTGGATTGGTAGCTGCGCATGCACGGAGTCATGGTTATGTGGGATAGGAGGGAGGGGGGTGATAATTCATGGTGTAACAAAAAGCAGAACGAACTCCCGCAACGTTGGTTGTATTGCATTGGCAAAAGGGACATCAAAATCTCACCTAGCTTATAATAATTTCTTACTGTATGTAACCGTAAGAAGATGTAAAAGAGAGAAAGAGAGAGAGAGAGAGAGAAAGGAAATGCATTAAATCACCCCCCGATCAACAATAATAACTCAAGAAAACTTTCTCGAACTCTCATGGCGTGATAATTCAACATGATGGATAACCAAGAATCTGAATAACTCGTATAATCCTTTCTTTATATCATCGGCCAATCGGCTGAGACAAGATTTGCGATCCTGAGGCACCCTGCAGGGTCTTCTTTTAAGTACTTAAGTATCATTTTTTCTTTTCTTTCTATTCTTGAAGTTTGCACGATGATAATCTAGATATCCTGAGAGATCTCTCTTTTTATTGGTTGAGAGATAAATTATTTAAAATGTTTCGTTATAGCTCAAGTAATCGTTCTATAAGTAATTTACTGTATATGGGTCGGTCAGATTTAAAACATGAACGGGATTTGTATAAAAGGGATTTCTATTTTGTATTACGAAAAGGTTAAAGTTCATTCATCGTCATCGTAATTTAATATGTTCGTTTTTTTATTTATTTATCTCAATGAAAATGCATCCAACAAATATAACAAATAATCACGTATCATAGAAATGATTTTTCTCTGACTATCGTAAAATGTCCCCCCCCCCACTAGTTTTTTCTAAGTTCTATCGGATTTATATATGTCACGGTATAATAAATTTCCTTTTTTTATCTGCTATCTTTTTTGCTTGTATCACTTTGGTAACACACATACGTTCTTACTTTAGTATAAAACACACTTGAATTGGGCCCGTACAAGGCGTGACGAGTGTAATTTCGGATAGATCGAATCGATCGGGAATTCGTTTCTCGATCAATCGGCTCTGATCGATCGGATCTTTTTAAGACAGTGAGAGAAAGAGAGAGAGAAAGAAAGAGATACAGAGAGAGAGAGAGAGAGAGAGAGAGAGAAATAGAAAACCGTATCGAAGAAAATGCATTTCGCGTAGCGAAGTGCATGATGCAGTTACGCTGTAAGCGTAGGCGTACAGTTAGAAAAGAAGAAAGTACATGATACACGGATCATGATGATGATGATGATGATGATGATGATGATGATCGGACTACCATCAACTGATTCGTCACAGACACTGAGAAAGCGTAGAAAACGATTGTAAATAACAAAAAGTATTGAAAAAGAGACAGAAGAAGAGAGTCGACACAATATTCCCGTTTCTAGATCCTTTTTAATCATCTTTAAGTTTTATTTAATAAATAATTGTTCTATTTAAATAATTATGCAATTGTAAATAAATTCACGCATTTCTAAGTTTATAATTAAATGATTTGCATTGACACGAAACTCCTCGTTTCTCTGATCACTTCTGTTAGACCCACTTTAAGTTTCATTGCATTTAAACTCACTTTAGGTTTCATTTTTTCATTTTCTTTAAGTTTCATTCAATAAATAATTGTTCTATTTAAATAATTATGCAATTGTAAATAAATTCATGCAATTCTAAGTTCATAATTAAATGATTTGCATTGACACGAAACTCCTCGTTTCTCTGATCACTTCTGTTAGACCCACTTTAGGTTTCATTGCATTTAAACTCACTTTAGGTTTCATTTTTTCATTTTCTTTAAGTTTCATTCAATAAATAATCTGTTCTATTTAAATTATATATAATAAAAAAAAAACTCACTTCTTTATATTTTTTTTAGAACAATTAACATAGATACATAGCAAAATATTGATAGATTGTATTTGTGAGAATGACGAATTAGAGAAATGATTACAGATGTGTACCTATAGTTTAAATAAAATAATATACATTGTGTGTATAAACACCTTCTTTTAAATTTTTCTTTTAAACTTGCTGAGATTCTTCTCGAACAGAGTTTACTTTTCTCGTTTCTCGTCTCTTTGACCGTTAGCAACGTGTGCTGGTCGTGCTGAAGAAGGCTCATGGCAAAGAAGGGGGAACACCCTTCTCGCAGGACTATTAATATTAATGCGTTCCTTCCTTCTCTTTCGTATTGTATCTATGTATGTATATATGTGTGTGTGTTCAATCTTGTGAATTCGTGAGTTTTAAATGTCAACTCGTGTGATGAGGTTTTACTTTTCAGAAAAGACTTCCGATAGTTCCAAGGTGTTGATAGGTGTCAATTCATAATCGAATTCAATTTGAACAATTTAGATTCCAGACAAGTAGCAGATTGATTCATTCATTTCAAATCATATCAATTAGTATGAAATAATTCATTGCATTATTTTGTAAATGAAACATATGTTTCAACAAAATTGTCAAGTGGATTTAACAGAAGTCATCGGTGAAACGAGTGTTTCGTGTCAATGTGCAAATCGTTAATTTAATTATATATATATACATAATTAATGCAGGGTGCATTTAGAGAAAGATGAAGTGTAAAAGATGACATCTAATTATCTTATTTAATAAACAAACCACCCAACATTGAAACGTACGTTGCATTTCTGAAAATGATTGACAATTAGTCCAGTGTTTTGATTACAATTGCAAATACATTGGAATGTTTATTATAAAATGTTTTTTTTTTTTTTTTTAAATTTGTAAAATCGATTAATGCAGTTTTCCATTCATTATCTCCTACCAACTTATTTCTTTAGAATATTCTCTCTTTCGAAAAAAAAAAAAAAACAAGAAATGATCTCGACGGTTGTTGATCATCGTCGTTCTTAACGAGCGTCGTAGTCGCGCGAGACATGTATGTATCTACAAGGCGGCATCTCTTCTCAGCGGGGGAAACAAAGAACTTGACTTATTCTTCTGACAAGAGGAGGCTAAAAAGTAAAGCGAAAAGATACGGAGAGAAAGATACACACAACAGAACTAACAACAACAGCTTTAACAGTATTCGTCCCAATGGTTTCAACAGATTCAAACTTACTTGAAAACTGAGACCTCTTGGTGAATCATTTTTTTATATTTTTTGTAAGACAAATATATATATTTTTTTTTTTAAATATTGTTAGAGAATTTCATAAACTATTTGTTGAAAATCTTAAACAAATTTATTTGTAATTTATTTTTAATTTATTATTAAATTATAACACACATCATATGACAAGTGCGGGGCATTTACTTGGCATTTATGTTAACATTATTTTTAATATTTTTTATTCAACAAATATATTTTTTTTTTCTTAAGAAATTTTTATTTAATTTCATAAACTATTTGTTTAAAATCCTAAAAAAAATTTATTTAAAATTTATTTTTAATTTATTAATAAATTACAATACACATATGTTAAGTGTGTACTTCGTGTACTTCATCTTCAAAATTATTTTTATATTTTACATTGAACAAATAAAAAAAAACAAAAATTTATTAAAAATTTGAACCAAACAAAAATTCAATAACAAAATACAAAATTATTATAAATAAAATATGATCTTTCTTATACAATTTTCCAAGTGTTAAAAAAACAAAATAAAAAAAAAGGGGGGGGGGGGGGAAATAAATAAAAAAGAAAGGCAGAATTTAGAAAAAAAAAAAAAAAAACCGTACCGTGTGGTTTCGAATGATGGTAGTGTTGGTGGTTGGGATAAAATAAAAGCGAGTTAGGCGAAAGGTCGAAATCTCTCTCTCTCTCCCTCTCTCTCTCTCTCTTTCTCTCTCGGGAAGCTTGACCTCGGCCGGTAATAAGAATAAATGTGATTCTATTACGAGTTCAATTGTTACGGCGGCGGATATAGGCCGATTTCGATGGAGGACGACGAGGGACTGATCATCCGCACCGATAACGTAAAAACACCCTCTACCCTCCCTCCACATCCTCCCCAACATCTTCCCCCACTTCCTCAGACGTTTTTACCTGCCACCTTTTTCTTCAGACTCATTTTTTTTCTCAATCCAACAGTTTTCTCAATCCTACCCCCCCAAAAATCGTCTTGTGCTGACAAAAGTTTGAACAAAAATTAAAAAAAAAAACCCCAAACATACTCACACACCCACACACACATATACACTTAAAAGATAAATCTTAAGAATGTAAATAAAAAAACAAAGACACACACACAAAAATGTAGTTCACGTTTGTATGCAATTGATGATGATCAAACTTGATTGATTGGCATAATTGATCGTTTTACGAATCAGGATTCACTGAATGTACTCACCGTGCGTTGACGGAAGTAGGATTCCCGACGTCGTCCAGGGACGGTTTCCTAGAATGAAACCACGAATGAAATTCGTTATTGATCGTCTGCAATTGCATTGCTGCACGTTGTTGTTGTTGCTGTTGTTTATACGCGATGCACAAGTTTGAAGTTTGCCACGTTCCCCTAATTGTTTCTATGTCCATAATTAATTCCTACCCTCTCCTACTCCCTCTCTCTTTCACTCTTTAAAAATAATTTACAAAAAAAAAAGAAAAACAAATGAGACACAATTTAACAAAAATTAATTAACAATTTGTTCACAATTTGCACAGAAATGTTTCTTTTTTTCTCTCACAATTATCAAAACAAAACACACACTCGTTTGATTTCATATTGCAATTAACAAATACAAATACAAAATGATTGAAACTTATGATAAAAAGGATTCTTTTCGTTAGTATGAAAACTGTCAACAAAACGGACTAGCGTACACACTGGCATGTGCAACGTAAGTGTCGTCATCGTACGAAGAAGAGAAGGCGCGTGTCGGCCTCGTGGCTCGGTTCGAACCTTCTTCCACCCTTTTGTGAATTGTTCCCCTCCTCTTTTCCCTCTTTAGCCCCACTATTCGGACGAATTGACGTTGCGCGCGCCCCTTTTCGAAACTCAGCCTCCTTACTCGTGTGTCGTCGTAGTCCGACTCGTGTTCAACCATAATCCCAACCCCTAAAACCACGCTAGGCCATTTCCTATGACGAGTATCCACGAGAATCATCAAAACTTAAACTAAAGTCTTCAAAAATCATCTTTTAGGTTAGTTTTTCTTACGACTAATATTATCACTAACTTACTTACTTCAATTCGTGAAGAAGAAGAAGAAGAAGAAGAAGAAGAAGGAAGAAAAGGAAAAGCATTCAGTCTTCATTTAACTTCGAACGCGAGTCCCGCGACGGCAATAAAATTCCCTACCCACCAAACCCAACACCACCACCTAACAGAATCACCAACATCAAGAACCCAACAGAACCACCAACACTTCTATCAACGTATTATCTTGATCTGTTTATGTATACGCACCCAGGACCATGTCCCTGATTTTCTGTACCAACTCTAACACCCACCCTAAAAACTGTAGGCTTGACTTTAGTCAAAGGGGATCATCGATTAAAACCCAATGGGATTATACCCTCTGATTTTGTAGTGGAAAAAGATCAAGTCTGTAGAAACTTGCTTGTATTCCATTTTGAACTCCTACAAAGAAAAAAAGAGAGAGAGAGAGAGGTTCATGGTAATCGATGGGAACCCATGTGACTAATGATTATCGATTACCAGTCAGACGATTTACCAAGACATCGATGAGATTCATTAAACTATGTCCTTAATGAACGTTTTATAAACTTGATTATTAAAAAGAGAAAGATAAACGAGACAACGAGTGAGAGAAAGAGAGAGAGAGAGAGAGAGAGATAAAAAATAGAAGAAAAAAAAGGGGAAGAGAAAGAGAAAGAAAAAGACTTTTCCAACGAGAGAAAAAGTGAATCGTAGCCCGGTTACACGAGATCTTATATTACCTTAACGGGCAACTAGCCAGACCGGTAAGCATCTATGTGCCTATACTCCTGTGATTCTCGTCTAAAGTCAAACTCACTTGGAGTATACTGCTTTTACAAACGATACTTCTTATGGTTGGGCTAGCTATTACTATGACAGCACGATGACACTCATCGTCACTCGAGTGACTTCTCCTTCAATGTGAATCTAAATCGATACTCGAGACTCTCACAGGATAAATCAACTTTCCTAAATCATTTGGAATGTTGTTAGAAGTGTTTTACAAAATACCAACTTAAATTCCCTATGACAAAATTCTAATCGCGTTAAATACAGAAAAAGAGAAAGAGACTGATGTTTCTGAAGTTATTTTTTTTTTTGTTACTTTTTCTTCTTGGGTTCATTTTTGTTTTTTTTTTTTGTTTTTTTTTTTGGTTTCGTTACTTTTACGTGTGAACTTTTGTAAGAGGTAACAAAAAGTTACAAAAGAGGTGTGGGACCGTTTGAAAGAGGATCCTCCGATAGGGTTTGTTAAGAGAACCTTCTCTCTCTTTCTCTTTCTCTCTCTCTTTTTTCTTGAAGATGGAATCTCCGTGTCGGAAGGAACTTCTCGGTCGATTCGTTACGCGTTTTCAACACCTCGATAACTGAACTGAACGAAAGAAGATCGTTTGGAAATGGACAAAAGATCTTGGTAAACGAGTATACGAGTATTTCCACAATTACGTCATTCAACACAAGTATAGGATTTTAACACATAGAAAATTCGAATAAACGAATAGAACATGATTCTATAAAGCGACTCTAATAAATTCGACTTGAAAGGACAGTGACTTAGGACACCCATTTATCTCATATTCTAATCACCTTTCTACAAAAAAAAAAAAAAAAAAACGGGAGCTAATCCGAACATAGGAGAATTCTATCTACATATGTGTGTGTGTGTGTGTATGTGGTTTTTTTTGTTCATAAAAAATTAATGTCCATCATTAGGACACTTATTAATAATCTTTCAGTTACTTTGAAACAAAATATAAGAAACTAAAAATTCAAATGTAAAAGTTACGAATTAGTTTGGATTTTAAGAAGAAGGAATTATCCATCAACGAGTCAGGATGGAAGAAAATTTCCAAGAGTTCGTTCCAATAGCTACAACTATCTCTCTCTCTCTCTCTCTGTTCTTCAAGGAGTGAACTGAAAGAACCGGAATGTAGATGGCAGAGAGTAAAGGGAGGCGGTTTGGCACATTTTTTGGATCGGGGAATGTCGGTGTAAGCTATTAGAGGGAGAGCAACCTTCTTACGTGGAATCGTTAACCTCGACGGTAGCCAGAGACCGAGCGGTAAAAGATGTTGCGGACGAGGTCTGAATTAATGAATGAACGGATGTTAAGCTATCGGAACTCGATGCTTTTCCAAGAGGAGGAGGAGGTGGAGGAGGAGGAGGATTGTTAGAGATCGTCCAACGTAGGCGAATAGAAGAAACGCAACGTACGGGGAACTTGCTGCGAAAATATCCATTAGGGATGGAACGGGGTAAGGAGGAGCTGGAGGAGGAGGAGGAGGAGGAGGAGGAGGAGGAGGAGGAGGAGGAGGAGGAGGAGGAGGAGAAGGGGGGTTAGAATTGGCTCCTTTTATGGACGTTAAACTCATTCCGTAGGTAGAAGATCTTCTCTTGGTGTACGGATGGAGAATGGTAAATGTTTAGATGGTTGTACTGTTGTAGTTTGGATCGCATTAGAGACCAATGAAAAAGAGAAAGAGAAAGAGAGAGAGAGAGAGAGAGAGTTGCTACCGGTGGTCATCGACGGGGGGTTCCCCATTCAACCGGTGGCTCGTCTCTCGCCCACTCATTCGTTCATTCATACGCGCTGCACGCGATTTGAATCGATAAGTAAAGCTTGCTTGAGACAACCCAACAGCCGTAGGAGGATCACTCGAGAGAGAGAGAGAAAGAGAGAAAGGACACGTGCTACGAGTCCTTTCATCCTAGGAGTAGGGGTTTCTGAAGCAGGTGAAACAATAACAAACCTAGAGATGGATTTTGTTAAAATAAAGGTGCCGCGAGTTAGGAACAAGAGTTGGATGAATAAAAAGGTGGTGGTGGTGGTGGTGGTTGAGGAAGAACACTGAGAAGAGAGAGAGGGATTTAGAATATAAGGTAAAAGGAGAATAAGAAAGAACGACGCCCGGCAAGGATAATCGGTAAGAAGAGTTCCAAAGAGAAGTGGTAGTAGAAGAGGCGACCGGTCGTAGTCGTCGGCTGCTGCCGGACAAGCGGACGGAAAAGACAGACAGGACTGGAGACCGCTCATTACGAGCGGCGCATGCGCGAGGAATGCGACGACTCTTTCTTTCTTTCTCTCTTTCTCTCTCTCTCTCTCTCTCTCTCTCTCTCTCTCTCTCTCACTCACTGGTTCTTTTTTTCTTCCTTTCTTTCTCTTTCTACTCGATACAATAAATATAGGATCGGGATCGGCGTGCCTCCTCCTCCTCCTCCTCCTCTTCTGTTGCTGCTTTCGATGAGAGGGAGAGAAAAGACCCAGCTGGAACGACTTCAAAGTAAGCCTGAACCGATGAACGAACGAACGAATCACGACCGACAACAATGCCCACCGTAGTAACGACATCCAGTTAAATCCGAGGGCCCGCAAAAAATACGCGAGCGACCTTCTTTAAGAGTCAACTTCTCTTCCACAATCATTCCCTTCCTCTCTTCCTCTCTCTCTCTCTCTCTCTCTCTCTCTCTCCCTTTCTTTTTTATCTTTTTCCATCCCTTGGTATCAAACTACATCGATGTAATAACCAGTCCCCAGATCGTTATGCAGTTCAGGGTAGGTGATAACTATAAAACGATTATTAATTATCTTCATCTACCTTCTGATCAAACCCCCTACCTCTCAAACATCATTCCACTCGTTCCTTTTTTTATATCGTCTTTCTTGAAAACACTTGCTGCATCAAACCTTCATGTACTTTCTAATGTTCATAATAAAAGTTTGGATTCATTAAATGAAATACAGAAGATGTGAAGGTACTCACTGATCATCATTGATACAAAAATGTGAACAAGACAATTGAACAACTGAACAAATGAACTTCTCACACACATTTTCTCTAAGTTTGGGTTTAGTTTGCAATTCAGAAGGTTCTGTGATTTCTGATCATCATTGATGAGACCTTCTCAATACAAAAATGTAAACAAGACAATTGAACTAACGAACAAACCCTACCCCTGCTGTGTTAATCACACACATTTTCTCTAAGTTTGGGTTTAGTTTTGAATTCATCAAGAAGTTTAGTGGATGAATCCAATCGAGAGATTCAAAACGACTCGACTTACTTCCATTTGGTCACCATTTCTCTTTTATACAGAAAGAGAGAGAGAGAAAGAGAGAAAAATACTTGATTTATATCCGTAAAAAAGAAGTTGAGTCGAAGTCCTCGGACTTTGGTTGTTGTTGCTTTCGCTCATTGCTCGCCACGAACGAGCGCGTCGCTGTACTCACTTTGAACAATGGAATTGCGTCGCAACGTCAATCTCCCTGTATCAA
Organism: Polistes dominula; assembly: GCF_049000335.1. Lineage (NCBI taxonomy): Eukaryota > Metazoa > Arthropoda > Insecta > Hymenoptera > Vespidae > Polistes > Polistes dominula. Next base: position 1,104,092 of record NW_028301061.1, on the reverse strand, counting down.
TCACCTCACGAGCACCCGTGTGTGCTCTTTTATATCCCTACTAGCTGCTGCTGCTGCTGCTTCTGCTTCTGCTTCTGTTGCTGTTGTTACCTTCCTTTGACTCCCATTCCTTTTCGAGTCCCTCTCTCTCTCTCTCTTTTTCCTTTCCTTCTATCGACGTGCGTGTCTCGGAATAAAACGAAATTCAATCCGCAAGCTTTCTCTCTCACTCTCACTTAGACCACGTTTTCTGATACACACATATACATACATACAAACAAACAAACAAACAAACAAATCCTCCTTTCGTCACGAATATTTATCAATAAGAACGATGATGATAATAAACTGGCACGTGAATTAACTTGAGCTTAAGAACAAAAAAAGAAACGGAGAAGCTGTCTGTTGATCTACTTTCTTTCTAGTTTCTCATTTTTGTTGTTTTTTTTTTTTTTGGGTTGGAAAGCATAACGAAAAGCGACCGTACCGGTGCTCTTACCTGTCAGTCCAACACAGCGCATCCTCTCGGTACCTGCAAATCAAACAAAACAGTTCCGATAGTTAAATCCTCATTAACTTAATGATTAATTTGTAAATGTTATTAAAAATATGATTAACATTGTTTCAGATTATCCTCAACACTCTGGGACGACTCCCATTCTGCAGACTAGCGTACAAAAAAAAAGAAAGAAAGAAAACCCACTCCCCCTCCTAAAAGAAAACTAAGCCGTGAGGCTAAAACGCGTGTCGCAGCTTACAGGAAAAAGCTTTTATATGAAAGTTCAGCTATGAATAAGATCGCCGCAGTAAATCGTAGGCGAAGGTAATCTCGCGGTTGAGTGGTGCCCTTCTTCTCTCTCTTCCACCCCCTCCTCTTCCCCTTCACCATAATCAAGTCCCCCTTTTTATTCTTTTTTTACTTAGCTCACGAAACTACAATTCCCCAAAATCAAACTGGACGCAGATAAAAAATGAAAGATCACTAACAGCTAACCAGAACTCCTATCATTTAAAATTGAAAGATGAAAAGATGGATGAGATATAAAGCAAAAATAGAAATAGGGGGTTGTTCTAAACAAAAAGATGAATCAGAAGGTGTGAGTAGAAGGCGTTATTCTCAACAAGGAGAACTGTCAACGAGACATGATTTAAAGCCAAATATTACGACAAAGAGGACATTCCAGAACGGATCTCCCTTCTTCAACATCGGGTCCACCCCTCTCATCCCTTTCGAGTTCTCGAGTCTCGAACTCGTGGAGATATGTCGGGCAGACTTTATTACCAGAAGCCAACCCCTGGAACATTGATTTAATGCGGGAGTAATTGGGCGACCGGACGTCTCTATGACCGACGCAACCTTCTACCGTTAATGTCATTTAGCCCTTCCACGTAGTCTTCCTTAGTACTAACCACCATGCAAGTCTTCTGCCACCAACCCCACCTTAACGCACACCACCCAACAAACGAACGTGAGAAAGCCGAACGGTTGCTTTATTGCACCCTTTATTGCTTTTCCAGTTTTACCTTAGGTTAGGGATAGGGGTTGGGTGTTTCAGATGATCATTCTTTTTCTCTCTATGCGAATTATCGCGCTTATTAAACTCCAACATTCCATGAGAGTTATCGAATTTCTCTTTTTCTTCTTGTTCGTGAGTATTTTAAGAAAGAACGCGGAAGAAATGATCCACTTTCGAAGTTTTGGGTGTTGCCCTCTTGCGTGCAGTAAATTAGAGGCTTTAACGCGGGAGAATCAACAGAACGAATTTGCACCTAATACCTTCTCATTTTTCACCGAATACCGACCTAACAACACAGCACAGCTAACAACAAACACGATCGAAAATGAGAATATTTTTGGAAAGTGGGAAGTACGCTACTGCTGCTGGGCGTCATGTGCCTTTAAAGTCTTCATGGGGATGAGGATGGGAATAGGAATAAGAGGGATGGGGGTGTGTTGGGAGGACCACAAACGTGGCCTCTACAAGCAGTCATAATACGCGATCACCGAGGGCAACTTCAAATCCACACACATGGTGCGATCACGTTCTTCGACTCCGATCTTCCACACCCCTTTTCAACCCCCTCCCACATAACATCTCTCTCTCTCTCTCTTCAATTCTCATCCATGATGCCGTGTAAACTTTAACTTTGGATACACCGGCTGCAGGAAATGTCTATCCCGTCTACGGACTGTTTCTCTCGATCAGAGGGGAAGTGTGGGGTAGGGTGTACCGGGGTGTAGGAGAAGAATGAGAAGGGTGGGGTTAGGTAACGTAATGACTAAGCGATGTGTCGGCATAACAAGTGCCGCTTACAGCCTCCCGTGAAAATGTTGAAACAACCACCACCCCTAGTAGTAGTGACTTATGTCCCTTTTACCACCCCCTCTTACTTATTTCCTTTCAATTCTTCTTTATTGAAATTCGCGAACTAACGGCAAGTTCTTGACGATGAAGGGGAGATATCGTTGAAATTGAAACGGTGATGCGACTATGAGAAAGTCATGCAAGAAGGAGAAACAGAAAGAAAAGAATTGAGAATGGAAAAAAGGTTTAGACCTTTCTCCAGGTCAGTGCACCCTTCTTCTTCTTCATCTTCTTCAGCTTTGGCCGTTTTGGTATAGGCAGCTATATGCAGTCACCTTTCATGCCGCACGATTCGATTCTCCCGCGTTCCAATGGAGACAGGGGAAAGAGATAGAGTAAGAAAGAAAAATAAAATGAGAGAAAGAGAAAGAGAAAGAGAGAGAGAGACATAGCTGGCGCATTATCACATACGTTAACTTTTTCTACCTCTATTGGCCCGGAGCGAGAGACCGAAAAACGACTGATTAATCGAACCAACACGGGGAACATTCTTGCCTCTGTGGTATAACACAAGGGGAACCAGTAGCACGTATAACAATCTCTCTCTCTCTCTCTCACTCTCTCTTTCTCGTTCTTTCTTGCTTTCTTTCAATGTTCCTTCGAACTGAGCAACACACCACACCCTGCTACCGCATTCGCGCGGATGTCGGGAGAAGAGACACGAGCCGAGTTGAGAAAAAGTCTCTGCCAATACCATCGGGCCTGGCTGGCCTGAGCGCGAGTTCCACCCGAGTTGGGTTCGACGAAAACCGGAATGCGTTTCTTAGCCCAACCACGGCCACGGAGATATGTTCTGAAGTTACAATTAACGCTGTACAATAGCTCGACGTGCCGTTCTGTGCGGGAGGAGGAGGAAGAGGAGGAGGAGAAGAAGGGTGGTACAGAATCAAAGGGTGTAAAAAAAGCTTCCACGAACGTTCGTTCTCTCGTTGATCCCTATTAGGGAACTATCGTTACTTCTTTTCCCCCTTCCTAACCTCCTTCCCCCACTTCAACCACTCCTTTTCTTCTTCCCCTCACCGTCAACAGGATAATCGTACCGACAAGGATCGAATGATCCTCTATTCGATTTTTCGGATCGATGCTTTCTCACTGAGATTTCAATGTTTTTCTTTTTTTTTTCTTCTTTTTTTACGTTTTGTAGATGAAAGAACAGGAAATTTTCGAATTCGTTTGAACGTCGTATGAAGAAAAGCAATCCGTGTCTCCATTAAGATTTAATTATATACGTGACGTAGGTGTTATTCGATTAACGTCACGCACATGACCTTTCGTTCTATCTCACTCTTTCTTTAAATCGTGAGATTCCTTCTCTCGTGGACTTAGTTGAATTCTTCCGTGTAACATACATACATCTACATTTATAACATAGGTTCATACATGAAACGGTTAGACGCGATTTACCATCTTTAATAACTTCCCTTGGATCCGTCCTAATTAACTTAATAACCATCCTCGGAGATTTCGTCGCGGTGAAGCTGACTCCAAGTCATTATTAAAACGTCTCAGCGTGTTTTGCAGATAAAAAGGACGATAGGTTGGTTGGTTGGTTGGTTGGTAGGTTGGTTGGTTGGTTGATTGGTTGATAGGTAACTACATACATACAATATCCCAAGAAAGATATAAACAAAAAGAACATTTAGAAAAGTTGTTGATAATCGAGTACACCTAACAAAGTTAACAAAAAACTAACCCCAATAAATTGGAAACTTCTTGAAACTGTAAACAGTGTCGTTATTTTATTCAAAGTTTTAGTTTACATATGAGAATAACTTGAAATCTTTGAAATAAAACTTTGAATTCACGCGTACAGTGTGTTATTGTTATTGTTGTTGTTGTTGTTGTTGTTGATGACGATAGTGGTGTTAGTATTTAAAGTTAATAGTAGTTGTAAGGAAAAACACGAGATTTCAATTAAAGAGACAAGCTTAGTAATGAGGCATCCTTCGATTTATTGGTTCGAGTAGGCCGGCGCCTAAATGTCTGCGTGCTACCTTATTCAGTTTCCACTGAGAAGAGAACTCCTTTTCTATCTCTGTCTTTCTCCCACCAAAGTAAAAGACGATGCAGAAAGAAAGCTGGGGACTCTTTAAGCAAAAGGGAAGGTGGGTGGGGGGAGCCCTACTGCTACTGAGAGACTGCTACTGCTACTACTGCTACTGCTACTTCTGTTTGTGTTGGTGCTGGGTGCCAGAAGGCAACTCTTGTCCTTCGTCCTGGCTAGCTGTCGTCGATCCCGTCGAGCACGCGCGTGTTAATATATGGATTCTCCTTGTGAACGCGCGTGTGCCTACTTCCCCCCTAACACCCCCTCTCTCTCTTACCATCCAACCATTTATTTCTTCTTACGATATGTGCACTCAACTTGGACTCTCTCTCATTTGCATCGTAGAATCCAAGTCCAACGTTTAACAGTCTCAACTCCTCCTCCTCCTCCTCCTCCTCCCTTTTGCTTACTTTTTTTTCCCAAACTTCGATCTTTATTATCCCTCCAATGGAAAACGAGACCTCCGATAACACTTTTCCCTCGCATCTTGTTCTTTTTCTTTTAATGGGGGAGGAGGAGGGGGAGGGAAACATTAGCACGCACCTAACTAAATTGCTGTTACAAAAATACATTCGTAAATCAATGAGTTTTTTTCTTGTTTTTTGTTTTGTTTTCAATCGAGTTTAATTACACGAGGGAGGGAAACATTCCGTGTGTCTATTTTCTCAATTTTAATCAAACACCGATATTCCCTCTTCTTCTTTATTTTATCCTCATCATTCACGGATATAAATATCGATGTGGAAAATTCCTTTTTTTTCTTTTTTTTTCTTTTTTTTTTCGAAGACTACTAAAGATAAACCAAAAGAGAAAAGATAAAAAAAAAAAAAAAAGAAAATTCGACTACTCACACGCACTCGTTAAATTCATACACACATAGAGGATGATAACCTTCAGGCTACGAATATTTTGTTCGTATTATCTCGTTCTTTCTTTTCTTCCTTCGTCATTCCACCATGTATCGTATAATTTTTATCGAATCTTAAATACGATCTCGGAATACGTCGGAAATCATGGAAGAAGGCTTATCATTATTTCTTGCATGAAAAATGATCGGTTTTCTCGTTCACTTGCTCACTCACTCGATTAACGTTTTGGCAATCCATGAAGAAGAACGTTACGATTAGTCTGTAAGCGATGTCGACCACGATAACGCGTCGATGGTAATAAAATTGAAGATGAAGAAGAACAAGAAAGATGATAAAAAAAAAAAACAACAACAACAACAACAACAAAAAAGGTAAGAAGGATTCTTAGCAACTTGAAACGAAAGAAAGATGAGGACGGATGAGAATGAAGATGAAGAGAAGGAGTATGTGCAGGGGGAGTATGATGAGGGGGATGGGGATGGGGAGGAGGGGGGGAGAGGAGGGGGGAGAAGAACACTGCCCGCTGAGAGACACGATGGATTTCATTTCTCTAAACGCACTGAGAGTACGATGGTGTACGCCTGTATGGGATGCTTTTTCTTATAGGAACGAGTGCCTTCGTGTTCCCCGAAGGGTTGATAATTCGTCGATTAAATTGAAAATGGCGGAGCTAATTGTGCCGCGGCTGTATTATTCATTGGATCTCCGACGGAGAGAGAACCCGTAAGCGTGAGCTGTAACATCCGAATGTAACTTACGAGTGCTATGAGAAAGTCACGTAAAAGGTACTCGCACGCTGATTCATCATCTCCCTTTCTTTCAACGAGTCTTTTGCAATGTTACTTCAAAATATCCTAAACTTTGTTTTTAAATGATCTGATTTTATTCTAAAGTAGGCACGTATTTTGATTTTGTTAGAAGATTTATTCATTTTAATTTAATAGAAAGTTTGAATATCATGAAGAATGTTAAGATTCACATGCACCTTTTTTTTTGATGAATGTTCGAAATTTATTAATAAAATTTAATTGAAATATTTAATCTTTCAGGGAAATATTAATTATAAGTTGACAAGCAAACCTAGTGATTTTTATTGAAAAATATTTTATGATTAATAAGAAAAATGTTCATTTAAAGATTCACATGCACCTTCTTGGTGAGTATCCGAAATTTATTAATAAAACTTAACTCAAATATTGAATCTTTCACGGAAATATTTATTTTAGGTTAGGCAAGAAAACCCTAGTCATTTTTATTTATGAACATTTAATGATTAGAAAAATGGTAATTCAAATAGAAACAATAAAAGTACTGTGAACTCAAGTTGAGTAATAAAACTGGTTACGCTGATTCATCATAATCATCGTCACACTGAATAATCCTATTGAATTAATGTGAATGAATTTTCCTCAAATATCATCAACAACAATTTCTTTTCAAATTCAACACTACATAAAAACAATAACCAACAAAACAAAATAAAATAAAATAAAATAAAAATAATATGCAAATCATATTTAATCAAATAATTCGCAACTAAGTGATTGTCAGATTTCATCAAATTTCTGATCTTTCCTATCAAAAAATTGAATTAAGTGTAAAACAAAAATCCCACAGTTATCCCTTAGTTGCCAACCCAATAAAATAAAAAAAGATTATCTGGAGGTTAATAAAATTAAAAAATAAAAATAAAAATGATAGGCCTGAAGAGAGAACCGAAATTTGATCGGAATAACCCTTCCGTAACGAGGTGTCAAGTAGTTAGAATCGACTTTAGTCTCTCTGCGAATGAAAGATTAGGACTCTTCTTCTGTCGAGTACTTTAGTACTATATCGTACACTTGTATGCGTAGCTTAATCATCGGTATATTCTGTTGGCGAGTGATGCCGCCCACGCGGTCACTTGACCTCCCTACGCCCCCGTATCTCTCAGTTAACCTTATCAACTCGATTCAGCTCGATCTAACCGACTCACGGTAGTGTGTTAGCTTTCTTTCTCTTCCTCTCTCTCTCTCTCTCTCTCTCTCACTCTTGTACATAATTCTAACAACCAACAAATTATTAAATACTCCTCATTATTTTGTTCCAAATGTGCATGGATAGGTTCTGTCTTGCCTAACACACATCATGCACACACTTATTATAGGACTGTTTGTTTATTATGCAATTTTAAATTAAAAACAGGTACCTTGCTATTGGATTGATGTGGGGGTACCTGGTGATGAATGAGAAACAAAAATAAAGCAACAGAATCTTTCCATTTATTATAAACTCTGATAATTGATTAATGCGGACACTTAGTTCATTTTGTTCTCAAATGCATGCATTGATATTTATTTTTTATTTTGAAAGTACCTTTAGAGCTTGGCTGAGTTGCTCGTACACCAATGCAAGACAAGAAGGGGGTAGAAAAAAAAGGAAGATAGAGAATACAAATTTTCGAAGACCCCTTAAAACGGGGAACCCCCCTTGGATAGTAAGTCGGGACTCCCTAAAGTCCTACGAAGCGTAACTTAGCATACTTTATTTGATTTTTTGTATTGGATAATAGTCTCAGGTAATAGGGTGCCTGCTTGCCGCGAAACTCTCTCTCTCTCGAAGAAAAGAAAAAAAAAAAAGAAAAAGAAGTTCGAGAGAGAGAGAGAGAGAGAGAGAGAGAGTACAGAAAGGGGGAAACAAATTTTCACGCTCCCACTACTTGCATTAACGAATTTACATTTTTTAAATGGAAGGGTCTTACACTCTCTCTCTCTCTTTCTTTTTCTTCTATGGTATTTTTCCCCTACTCTCACCTACTCTCAACGAAGGGTGATAAACTCGCGGGCCATTTGTTCAAGAAGAAGAAATGAAACCGCTGGCTGACACTGCATCTTAATAAAGAATCCTGAAGCAACCCTGACTCCTTCTTCCTTTCCTAAAACTTCCACTACCCTTCTTGAAAATCGAACCAAATATCTGAACATAAATGTACACGTGTGTATGTGTCTTCGTATACGCAATACTGCAATCTGTAAAACATATGTTTCACGTAATCGTCCTGTGACTTCTATTATTACCAACCAAAAAGAAAAAAAAAGGAAAGATATATGAAGAAAGACAGGAGAGTATAGCAAAGAAAAAGAACATGTACGTGTGTGTATGTGATGTTGATGGGTAAGAAAAAGCCAGCAAGAGTTTGGGGGTGCGAATCTATACATATTTAATGAGAGCACGCAGTTGTAAAAAAAAAAAAAAAAGAAAAAACAAGAAAGAAAGAAGATCAAGAAGAAAAAAAAAAGATAGTAGCGAATCGCGTTCATCCAATAACGAAAGAGAGAAGGAAGAAACGCGACAGATACTTTTATTCAAATCTCATCCGACGGTTTGTGGTGGTAGATGAAGATGCTGTTTCTTCTTATTTTTTTTTTTTTTTTTTTTTTACCAAACAACCATCTCTATATCAAAAGAAAAATACTCTCAGCGCCTTTCCCGCATGCATAAACATAATCCCCACATAATGTATATTTCAAAGTCTTCCAGCAACTCAAAGTCGCTTGTTCATTACTATTAGATTGATATCCACCCCTCTGCAGTTTCACCCTAATCCCACTACCACTACTCTTATAGTAGTAGTCATGATAATAGTGGTAGTGGTAGTGGTGTGTCCATATCTCGTGTGTGTTACAATCCCACGATTGATAAGCTGTTTCGATAAGAACCACTTGGACCCTTCAACTTTGCCCAATATTTTTCTTTTCCAATTCCCCATGAACCCTTTTTTTTTTTCTTCTTAAACATCGACAGATCGTTTTAACAAACTCAAAGATTCACTGATTAATATTAAATCGTTTGAACAGTTAACTTTCACTCAACCATACCAAAAGATTATTGCATGTTAAAGAGGTGGAGGGGGGTGTTAAATATTATTACACTTATAAGAGACTCAAGTTCGATTATCATTACTTAAGAATGAGATGAATTATCTGAACAATCATCTTATTTTAACAAAAACAAAATGACTTTTAGAACAAGTTAATAATAACTCAACAACCCTGACTCGTCCAGACTCATTCACTTATTTCCTTTTATTTTAGTTTCATCTCATCTTCGTCGTCCTTCATCTTTTTTCTTTTTTTTTTTGTTTTTTTTCTTTTTATCTTATTATATTACTTTATTCTGATTTAACCATTTTTCCCCGTCTAGGATTTTAGAGAGTATTTTATTACGCGGTAAATGGTCCGCGATCTATCGATTATAGTGAAAGGGATCATCGATTGGAGTAGTTCAGAGTGAAACGCAGCATGGATGAAACAAGAGAGAGAGAGAGAGAGAGTGAGTGAGTGAGTGAGTGAGTAAGGGGGACCCCTCACCGATATCAGTAGCCTGTTCTTATCCACTGATCCGCATCTACATTATTAAACTTGATTGGAGGCCAAGGTAATTCCCGCGCGAAAACGACTTGTTGCTTATCCTCTTCTCTTTCTCTCTAATACATTCTCCTGTTGCCCTACCCCATCTCCTATAAGGAGCCATTATCCAATAGGAAAAAAGTTACAAGATGGATTAGCGTGTCTAGCCAATTCAATAGTAAAAGGACCACCTTCTTTTAATAAAAAATAGTTAAACGTGTCAGTCATCTATGACGGACGTGGCCCAAACGGAAAGTCTAGTGTCAGCCACATATGACTGACATGGCGGTCAACGTGTTAACCTAACCAACCGTGATGCTTAAAACTTGATTTCTGTCAACTCACAAGTATCCTCCAATTAACAAAATAAAAATAAAAATTCCCGAATAAATAAATAAAACATGAACCGATCAAAGAGGGTTGTGGGGTGGGGTGGGGTAGGGAGAGTCTTGATAATCTTACGAACTGAATTTCAAGGGAACACTAAACTTTTATATTCTTCTCCCCCATTTAATTAACACTTTGAAACTCCCCGTATGATACAACATTCCACGTTTACCTGAACGATCATCTTTTCTGGACAGGACACATTGTATCTGGACTGATAACAGGAATCATCTGATGAAATAAGAGGCCCAAGTTTATAAAGTTGGAACGATAGCCAAAAGGTGTCATTTGGATTGTCCCGATTGGTCAGGTCAGTGACGTTGATGAGAATATATTGTCATTTGGCGTGTATATCGAACAGAAATACTATTCTTGGTTATTGACGACAACGATAACGACGAGATGGAGTTAAGGATGAGACAGGAGTGGGTATGACGAAGATGATGGTTCGTTTCGTTTTAAAAGATAGAAAGAGAGAGAGAGAGAGAGAGAGAGAGAAAGAAAGTGAGAGGGAGAAGAAGAAGAAGAAGAAGAAGAAGAGGAACAAGAAGAAGAACAAGAAGGAAGATAGAACGGACCAAGAGCCGCGGGCAAGTTGTATAATATGAGCACGCCGCGCCAGAGTTTCGGCAGGCTATAATCAATTCTGATTGCAGTCCAGCATCGCAGCGCGATCCACTGGCCGATAGCCGAGAAAAAAGTCTGGGGCTTCCAACTACCGGGCTGCACGGTGGTTTAACTGAAGAATCGAAACGAAGAGAGAGAGAGAGAGAGAAAGAGAGAAGAGGAACACGAATGCAAGTGGTGGTGAAGAGATTGGAGAAAGGGTGGGAGGAAGGAAGAAAGAACAAGAAGAAGGGAAAGATGTCTTCTAGATGTCTGTTCGCATATGTTGTAGACCCCACATATACATACTCTTATCGTTATTAGTGTTGGTGCAAGAAATAGGAGGGGAGGGGGTAAGGATTGAGGATGAGGTAAAGGTCGACGATAGGCCCTCAAGAAAATATTATTTATTAAAAGAATTCCAGAGAAACTCTTCTTCGCAACTTTGGAAAAAGATAAGGGAATGAATGGGTGTAAGTTGAGTTGCTTGCCCTAGTCCATCGACTGTTTCTCTACCAACAGGACACTCCAAGTGTGTTTATTCTCATACATGCATAGGAATACATCAATACTATCGCGAGATGCGTACAAGAGAAGCGACGTCGGGCCCGATAAAAACGCAAGCAAGTTATTTATCGGTTGGTCAGCGGCAGCCAGCCTGGCTCTGAACGAACTCGTGCGGTCCTTCTTCTTCATCTTCTTCTATCTATCCTTTTCTTCGTCCCACGTATGTATACGTTAACCCAACACACGTTTGTTCAAGCACATGCAGTCAGCACACATTCCGAAAACTCTTCTTTTCTTATCTTCCCTCAAGAAGCTTTTTTTCATTAACATACTATATAATTTAACATTGTTGATTACCACCAACAGGACCCTGCTACCGATACACATCAACCCGAACGAACAGTGCTATCGATCTTTGATCAACCTAAAGAATTTCTGATCGACCACAAATATCCTCTTCTTTTTTTGTTTTTTTTCTTTTTTGCTGACGGCACAGCAACCTTGATTCCCTTGTCGCAGCAACAGCAACTATCTCGTATGTTGCTTCTACTGGCCATGTGTGCTTCTTACTATCCCTTATGTTCGCGCGCGTCCGGCCCCATTAGTAGTTGGCTGAGCCATCATTCAATAACTACTCTCAATGCCTGTGCGACCGTGCTTCCGTGCTCGAAGACAGATGCACTCTCTTCTGTCGATAACTAATTACCACTTTGTTTCCACATCAGGTGTTCAAAAATTATTTATCGTGTTCTACTTTATTTTTTCTTTTATTTTTTTTTCTTTTTACGTGTCCTTCAATTAAAGTAACTCATTTCAAATTAGAAATAACCAACGAGTTTAACTTTTTCTAAACTCTACCCAAAAGTCTTCTTATTTTTGTATATTCGTTTTTGTTGGTCGCTTTTTATGATTCTCTCTTTCCCCAAGTTATATCGTCCAATAAAAAGTCTACTGACGAAAAAAGAAATGAACACGAGGCACATTATGGAACAAAACGTTTTTAAATGCGAGAGTTACTTTCTCCATAGAATTGTTGAAAGTATTATATACCTCTGTGTGTATCAGTTAGATCAGGATTACCCACTCCAGCAGGTTTTCCTGGTTTACAATTTACGTCTTTTTAGTGTCACAATAGTGAAATATTATATGTAGACTGGTGAAACAAACTTGTACAGTTTGGTTTTTTTTTTTTTTTTGGTTTCTTTTCATAAAAATTCGTGGTAATAAAAAGTAATAATATTAGCGTGTTTTCTATTCGAAAGGTATGTTTAGTTGATTTAAGTCTCTTTCTATCTTGGATTAGTCGTTTATGTACGTTACAACAAGATGTCCCGTTTCCTACGTCACTGTATTATAATTAACTGCAATAGAAGACACCGTGCGCTGACCCAGTTGTAATATACGACCACCACCACCTATCAGCAAGTGGAATGACCATTGCTGAGTTGCATTGAACATTTACTAATGGGTGCATTCCTTTTATCAATCTTTCTAACCCTGAACGTCCTTCAGAATAAAACGGGATAAGAGAAATGCCAGAAGAAACTTTGCGTTGCTGTCAACTTTTCATTGCCGCCGGTACGAACCGATTGCTGCTGAGTAACGAATTAAATAACTCACACTTTAAAAACAGACATTTCCGGAGATGGTGTGAAAGAGAGAGAGAGAGAGAGAGAGACAACCCATAGAATTTGAGATTGAGTAGACAACGCGTGTTAAGAAGTAGCGAGGACAGCAACAAGTGTCACTTAAATTACTGACGTCTCAAATTTCTTAACATTCCCCATGATTGATATCCATAATTGGATCTTAGGAATTCTCAACGAAGAATCTAAAGTCTTTAACTACAAACTGTTTTTATTAATTGTAAACAAGATCTGAAATAATTGCGTATCCGATCATCGTATATATCAATCAATCTCTAATCAGTTACAAAGTATGGACATTGAATACGTTGAGAGATTTGATTGACATTAAGCCGAGTGATAAAATGATACATTAAATATTTAATATAATGTGTTACGCATGTAACATGAGAATCGATTTCTTCTTAAGTTCTGCGAACGATCGATCAAATCATCCTGTGACTCAATATAAACAAACACGGAATAGATCTCCAATCTAAAATATTCGAGATAACGAACCTGTAGTAGGGGAAGCCCTGGTGAACGTGAAGGTCCATGGGCATAGCGGGGTGGGTGGCCCCATGATGATGAGCCGCAGCCGGGGCGTATTCGCCCGGAGCTGGTAAAGGTGGTTGCATCATGCCAGCGGCGGCAGCCGCGTGGTGCCCTGCCAGCATGGCACCCCAGTGAAAACCTGGAGCACCTGGCATTGCCGACGGGTGATGATGATGATGATTGTGATGATGATGGTGATGATGATGATGATGACCACCAGGATGATGACGATGATGATGATGATCCAAAATACGTTCCTCCGGTGTTACAACACTTGATGATCCTGTAGTCCCATCCCCGCTAGTATTTCCAGAAGCAACCACGGCAGCAGATACAGCAGCACTTCCGGATCCTGCAGCAGCAGCACCGCTTCCGGCGACGCCGCCGCCGCAGCCACGGTGCATCAGCCAGGCCTCCACCACGAACTTCGAACCTCCTCCTTCACCTCCTCCTCCACCCTTTTTCTTTTTATTCTGCTTCTTCTTCTGCTTCTTCTTCTTCTTTTTATTCGTTTAACAACTTCCTCCGCGTCGAAATCACCACGAAAGCCCCTGTTAAACTCTAACCCACTTGTTCTCCCACCCTTCTTATCCTCCCTCTCCCACCCTCTCTCTTTCTCTACTTCGATCTATATTTCGTAGCACTGAAGTCGAGTAGGTCTACTCGACCCTGTTATCATCATCACCCTGATGGCGCACAGCGATCGATCGATCAACGGATCGATCGATCGCCTTATCACTCACCATACCGAGTTTCATACTCTTTTTAATAACAACAACAACAACAACATGTCCTCACTGATAACAACAAATATATATATAACCAAACACTTTATTTAATTTTCAACAATTAATTGGTAACACTAAAATCTTGGTAGAAATTATCAGCTATAAGTTCACCGATTAATTAAAACACTGATTAAAAAACACACGATATTGAAAAGAAGAAGTTGATAAGGGGGGTAGGTTGCAAGTAAACAAACAAAACAAAACAAAAGAAAAAGAAGGAAGGAAAAGACTTTGACGAGGAGTCTTAACACGGAGATCTCCTCTCGCGAGAGAGCCGCTGTTGCAGCCGGACGGAAACGGCGGAGAGTGCTGGCTGGCGTAGCCTTTAGCTCGGCCATGAATGACGCGCCGTACTTGGAGCTACGCCGCGAAGGCGGAGCTTCCTACCGACCACGTGACACCTTCCGCCTCCTCCGCCCCCCACCATAGTCGACAACTCCACCACCTCCACCACCAACCACCACCAACACAACCACCATCACCATTGCCACCCACCCTTCTTCTTCTTCTTCTATCTTTTCGTCTTTTTCTCAACACCACCACCACCACCACCACCACCCCCTTTGCACCACCTTTACTTCGATCGTCCAGTATTCGCTAAACTCATTGGTAATCTCTAAAACTCTCATACACGTGGTGCTTTGACCTTTTACTTATACAATTTCTAGCCCTTTAATTGACACATGGATTATGATTGGAACTAATGTTCATAACATTTGAATATTAGCTTAATGGTTTTTTTATTTGTGAACTTAGGAATCTGAAGAATGTGATCTTGAAATAATATCTTACCCAAGTATCGGTTGCATCACAATTGAGTTCTTAAACTCTCCTACACATGGTGGTTTGACCTTTTACAAGTGCAATTTCTAGCCCTTTGATTGACACATGGGTAATAATTGAAACAAATGTTAAATACTTGGTTAATGTTTATTAATACATTAGTTTTGTTCATTGTAAATTTAGGGATCTAAATGATGTCCTGAAATAATATCGGTTGCATCACAATTGAGTTGTTCGAACCTGCCAATCCTAGGACTCCCTAGACTCTGTAAATAAATTGGAAGTGATGAAGGAAAAAAATAAAGGTTGCCATTGACGTTGACACGTAATCCAAACGATTTCTTTTTCTTATCCCGCAAAAGATTCGGTCCAACGAAAAAAAGGGACTATAAAACTTACGAAGCGCGATCGTTAAATCAGCAGGTTGTGCACGCCTTAGAAGGAGCAATAAAAAATTTAATCAAAATGCCCTCTTGGTAATTTACAGTTCTCGGCCCTTCTCTCTTTCTGTCTTTTTCTCAACCCTTTCGTCTTACGAAGGTAAACCAAGTAAGAGGGTAGTGATGATGATGGTGATGGTGATGGTGGTGGTGGTGGTGGTAGTGGAGAAATAAACGAAGCAAAGGATAAAGAATCGGTGGAACTCTAAGGAAAGGAAAAAAAGAAAAGGGTTAAAAGAACCCCACAGGAGTCATAGAACCAGTTGGTGGGTTGAGGGCAAGCACGTAAAGGAAAGAAAAAAAATAATACATCTTGTCTCAGCTCATTTACTGGCGTTAACGTTTACTCTCGCATATTATAACACCCTCCACCCTCAAAGTCCCCACCACTTTACTCTCGTAAATTACAAATTAGTGCATGAACAACGAACGAGTCAACTCGTTTACACAATATCCCTTTTTCTAACCCACTTTATGTGATACTTGAACCTTCAATCTATTTGCTATCATAAAAAGTAGAAAAACTAAAATGATTTCCACGAAAGAAAACCTGAAAATGTAAATCTGCTAAAATTCATATCACATCATTTTTTAATGAATTACAATCAAAGATCCTGAAGTAACCCTGACGCAACTTATTTATTTTTTTTCAAATTTACTTTGTGTGATACTTAAAGCTTCAATCTTTAATTTTATATTATAAAAAAGTAGGAAAACCAAAATGATTTCCACAAAAGAAAACCTGAAAATGCAAATTTGCTAAAATTCATATCACATTCATTTAAAATGAATTACCGTCAGAAAAATCCTGAAATAATCCTGACCCAACCTGAATGAATAATATCCAAAAACAATAGAGTATAGTTAGAATGATTTAATAAGAATAAGAAAATAATTTAATATTGTTTTGAATAAAAGTAATGACAAAACACGTAGCAAGATGAAGAGAGAATAATATGAGAATGATATGCGAAATGATTATGCGAGAAATCTATGTGGCTTGTATAGAGTAATGGTAATAATAATTTATTTAGCGGTTCCGCTTGGAAATATAAGGGGAAGAAACATTGGCGCAACCTACCTGTAGGTACAGGTGTGAGTCGTAATGATATAGCGGGTTTGCCCTTTAACCTCAAACGTACCCGAAGCTTCGTATCGACTTCAGTAAAGCCGACAACATCGGACTTGGGAACATCGCAATCATCGTACCGCTATATCAATCGTCAGTGAATTATTATCGAAGAAGATGCACTTGCACGATTACGTTTCTCTTTCTTTCTCTTTCTTCTGTCTATTTTCCATTTTCTTCTTCATTCGACTAAGTACTTTCAATGACTAATTTTAATACTAAACCGTATACCTTGCTGGTGGTGACTCTATCAAACGTGCCTTGATTTTTATTATTTCATTTTATAACTCGAATTAAATTTCACTTTATTATTATGATCCTTATAATTCAATTATTATTTTATTAGAATTAATATAATAATAATATGCAGTTAGTATATAATATTAAAATATGTACTCGTAATCGTAAACAATTGATTAATTCGTTCATTTTTGTGGTTTACAACTTGTCGTTCAACTTGTTCAGAAATATTTTTATGTAAGTGTGCTATTTTCACTTAGCAACACATTTATTTTCATAAGCAAATTTTATCTTTTTTCTTTTTTTTTTATGAACGTGATAATTCAATTATTATTTAATTAAATATAAAAATATGTACTCTTAATCGTAAACAATAATTAATTAATCAACTTTTTCATTAATCATTTGCTAAACTTGTTTAGAAATATTTTTATATGACTGTGCAATTTCACTTGCAACACATTTACTTTGATAACAACAATTATTTTCATTACAAAATTTCATGCATTTATTTTTTTAAACTTTTACTATTACATTATTTTAATCAATATTGTTTTAAATGTTTATTTTATTTGTTTTAAGACTCATTTTATTTTTTAATGAATTTATTTTTCATTGAAATTGGATATGGAAAGCATTGGATAAAATGTTTTGATTGGAATCCTGTGGTGATGGTTGGTTGATTGATTTCTTGTTCAAAAAACTCTTGATAAATAATTTGTAATTTTTATTTTTATTTTCATGGTGCCGAAATACAATACACAGTTGTTTCGTAAATGCGAATAAAATATGTATGTGTTGTTTCTCACTCGGCACTAATTTTTTTTTGTTTTTTTTTTGTTTGTTTCTTTGTTCTTTACAGTTCAAAGTTATTATTTAAAGGTAGAATAATATTTTCACTATAAAAAGTGCACAATAATTTGATGTTACGTTGATGTCTAACCATAAGTGGGATGATTCTGTGCAATGAAAAATTATTTGTATGCAAAAACAAATTATCCAAATTAATCATCAAAACTTTGCAATTTCATTCGTTCGAATGAATCGAATTAATTTATAAAAAAAAAATATATAATTTAATAATTAATTGTTTTTTTTCTGGTTTATCAATACGTTTAATTAGCACACAAGTATATTTTTCATTGCCAAATCTCGCACACAAGTACAAATTAAAAAAAAAAAAAATAAAATACCAAGCTTCTTAATTAATACACTGAAAATTAATTCAGTATCAAGGTGTTTTATTATATATATATATATATATGTATATATTTTTTTATAATTTTTTTTTTTATTTATATATTTTTCTTTTAATTTCATGTAAAAGTATAAATCCAACTCGTCGGTCAGTCATTTATTTGTTATCTCATTTTTTGATTGTTTTTTTTTTCTTTTTTGGATTCGTATACTTGAATGTTTAGAAAAATAATTTGTGTATTTTATTTTAAATATTTTTTTTTTTTTTTTTTTTAAATAAATTTTTATTAAAACACCAAACCAACGAATCGAATTCTTCGACACGAGATACAACATTTGATTTAGAAAATATGTAAATCTAAATGTAATTCTAAAAACAAATAATAACCCATCCTTCGGAAGTTGTACAAAGTTGTACAAGGATCAAAAATATTTTAAGTATAATTTTTGTAATAAAAATTAAAAAAAAAAATTAAAACAAAACAAAACGAAGACGTGTGAAAGGTTTGTCTACGGGTTTTCTAATAGAAAATTAAAAAAAAAAATTAACCAAAACATCGAAACATTGTGAATAATTGCAGCAATGACAAAAAAATTACTATAAATTGTAATTGAAACAAAAATAAAACAATAATATTAATAATAATAATAAAAAAAGGCACAGAAACTTGTAGACACCGAACACACAGTCATAAAAAAGTTTTTCTTTTCTCTTCTTAAGGTTTGCTTTGCAATATTTTTATTTCTTTTTATTTTTTTTTTTATTTTTCTTTTTCATTTTCTCCTTTTCTTTTCTTTACACCTTTTTATTTTATTTTTTTTTTCATAATAATAATATTTTTTTTGTTTGTTTTTTTTTTTGTTTTTTTATTTAGGGGAAGAAAATATTTTGCATGCATAAAAAAGGCGACTTTTTTTTTCTTTTTTTTAAAAAGAGTTTCTTGTAAACAACTCAACCCACTGAAATACGTGAGTAGTGTTTTGTTTTTCTTTTTTTAAATATAATAATTAAAAAAAAAAAAACCCCAAAAAAAAAAATGCATCGTAGCGAATGCAAGCGAAGAGAGAGATACTGCGTTATTATTATAATTAAAAGTTACAATAATAATAGCAATTAATAATAATAATAATAATAATTATAATTATAATTATAATAATGATAATAGTAATAATAATAATAATATTATTATTATTTTGATTTCTCAGGTACTTTATACATGTATCATGAATGTTTATAATAAATGAGAAGTAAAAGCGCATTATACAAAAAAAAAAAAAATGGAGAGGATTATAATTCTCTTCTTTTTTTTTTTTCTTTTTTATTTTTCATTATAATTATTATGAATTTTTTTTTCTTTATTATTTTTTTTTTTTTTTATCATCTACCATCTTCTTACTTCTTCATAAATATACGGATGGGTTGAAAAGTTTTGAGTCTGACATTTAAAAAAAAAAAAAAAAAAAAAAAAACCCAATGAAAGGAGTTTGATTATTTTTTTTTTTTTTTCCTTAAATTAAATTCAATTTAATTTTGGTTTGTTTTCTAAATAAAAAAAATAAGAAAATTGTTTGATTGGTGAAGACTCAATAGAAATACTTTTCAAACCATCTACGTATATTTGCTTATTTTATCGATTAAATGGAAAATGAGAGAAAATCGATGAAAACGAAAAACAAAATGATTTGGGATTTGATTTAAATTAACAAAAAGAAAGAAAAAAAAAAATAACTCAACAAAAAATTCAATTAATGAATGAAAGAAAAAAAAATATAATCAATTAAAATGACTTTCCAAAATTAAAATGCACTCTATATAGTTTGAATGATAAATTGCACGAAATTATTTGGCAAACAATTGTTAAACAAAATGTTTCTTTATTTGTTTATTTATTTCCAAATTTTCGTACCTTCAACGTTTCTCTCTCTCTCTCTCTCTCTCTCTCTCTCTCTCTCAATTTCTTTTTTTTTTTCTTCCTTTTATTCATTTTTTTTTTGTTTGTTTTATTATTATTATCAACTTTTCTTTACATAAAATTCGATATATTTTTCTTCATCGTTTAAAATCCCATATCCCGCGCTATCCTAGAAGAAGGAGAACAACAAGAAGGATAATAAACAAATTACCTTCATCTTATTATTTTTATATAATAATAAAAAAAAAAAAAACTACCCCTTTCCTAACTCGTTCGCATTAAAATTTCCCCATTTCTTAACTCGTAGTAGAGATTAATATTTTTTTAAAATCATAAATGTACAAGTGCCACGAGATCCATAGATCTATCTATTATTCATCAATTGTTCATTTATAATAATAATAATAATAATGAACAAATATTCGTCAATTATTTGATCTCCCTTCGAACACACGTTCCCTTCCCATTAACCCTTAATAAGGGTGGGTGTCAATCGTCATTTACACGGTTCGTTTCGTTCGTTCATTCATTCATCGATGTAAAATCGTTATTTTTGTTTCTTTTCTTTTCTTTCTTACTTCAAGTCTTCATTGAAGACACCAATCAACATCGGTTGTTGGTATCTATGTATTAATTAATTAATTTAATTAATTAATTTATGCAAGAATATTTAAATTAGCAAAATATTTATTTGCTAATGTGCAAAATCGTTGTTTTATTGTTTCACTCTCCCATCATCTTCTTCCTTTATTTTTTTTTTCCCCCAACCTTTTTCTTATTTTTCATCGTCATCATTATTATCATCGTCACATCTTCTTCTTCTTCTTCTTCTTCTTCTTCGTCTTCTTTTTTATTTTTATTTTTTTATATTTTTTTTTTTTTTACTTATTTTGTTTAAATACACAAAAAAAAAAAAGAAAACACACACTCATATGTATATTAAGTATATGTATAATACGCTTACACAGTAAGCAAATGCATTCCGTACGAATAATCGGATCTTCATCGTCACGATTGGTGGTCATAACTGATAAAAATCAATCTTGCGTTGTTTAATCATCAACGTTTGAATGATGTGTTGTTTGTTGTTTGTTGTTGTTGTTCATTGTGGGTTTTTTTATTTTTAGTTTCGTTTCGTTCGTTCGTTAGAGAAAATATGAAAGATTATTTTTTTTTTTTTTTTTTTTTTAATATAATAGTTTGTTTTCGTCGTTGCAATATCTTCGTAGTCGCGTAGTAGTCGTCATGTTAAAATCGTTTTCCAAAAAATAAAAGACACGTTCGATGATTGGACAATCCCTCCCTATTTCCTTACGTGAAAATAATACAGGGTGAGTCGAAATTATTGAAGTATATTTGAGAATATATTTCTTCTCTTTTAGGTTAGATTTCTAAGTGTCCAAAGTAATATTTCAAATGAAACTAAATGGTGTCCATCCAAACGCCATGTTTTTTAAGTCACCAAGTCAGTAATAATTTTTTTTTTTTAAATGCAATTGCAATTTTTGTCATTCTAATTCATGTTTTAGGTTGTCAACATTTTGTATTTAAGTGCAATTGCAATTTTTGTCATTCTAACTCATATTTTTAGGTCACCAAGTCACTAATATTATTTTTCTTAAATTCAATTGCAATTTTAGTCATTCTAATTCATGTTTTAAGTCACCAATAATTTTTATTTAAATGCAATTGCAATGTTTGTCATCCTAACTCATGTTTTATGTCATCAATATTTTTTATTTAAATGCAATTGCAATTTTAGTCACTCTTACTCATGTTTTAAGTCACCAATATTTTTTATATAAATGCAATTGCAAATTTTGTCATCCTAACTCAAGTTTTAAATCACCAAGTCACTAATATTGCTTTTTTAAATGCAATTGCAATTTTTGTCATTCTAACTCATATTTTTAGGTCACCAAGTCACTAATATTATTTTTTAAAATTCAATTGCAATTTTAGTCATACTAACTCATGTTTTAAATCACCAATAATTTTTTTTTAATTGCAATTGCAATGTTTGTCATTCTAACTCTAGTTTTAAATCACCAAGTCACTAATATTGTTTTTTTAAATGCAATTGCAATTTTAGTCATACTAACTCAGGTTTTAAATCACCAATAATTTTTTTTTAATTGCAATTGCAATTTTTGTCATCCTAACTCAGGTTGTAAATCATCAATAGTTTTTTTTTTTTTTTTTTTCAATGCAATTGTAATTGCAATTATTTTTAGTATTATTGTAATCGACACTTGTAACAATTTAAGTCACCCTGTATAATGAACCTCATTTGTGTATGCAAGAAACGATGACACGTTCGGTAGTCTCATTTTTTTACATCTTTGACGAATCTTTTTTTTCTTTCTTTCTTTCTTTCTTTCTTTTATTTTTTTATTTTTTTTATTTAATCAACCGATTTTACGGTTACCTACTTTCACTGTAAAAAACACAGTAATTGTTTTATTTAATTAATTATTTTCTTCCTTTGAACTTCTTCTTCTTCTTCTTCTTCTTACAAATTTGTGATATTCAATCACTGAATATAGAATAAAAAAATTAATTAAAGATGCACTATTGCATAAATCTACAAAAAAAAAAAAAAAAAAAAAAAACAATTTATTATAAATCCTCGTTGTTATTGGTTACTCTAATAATCATCCCAAGAACTAGTAATAATTTTTTCACATGCAATTTTGATTTATTTCGTTTCATCTTCATCTTCTTCTGCTTCATCTTCTTCCTCATAGCAATAAAAAAAAAACAATCTAAAAAAAAAAATAAAAAAAAAAACAGAACAATCCTCAATCTTTTTCAGATCACGTTTGTTCATTTCATACGTCACATTCGATCGTATTGTTATAAAAAAAAAAAAAATAAAATAAAACAAAATAAAACAAAAAAAAAACATCTAACGAAGGAACCACACTAACGAGTTCCTACAATTCGGAATTGTTGGCACTCAATCGTTTTCCGAATCCTAATTCGAATTAAAAGGGGGATGAAAACACCCTTCCTAAATTCATCCAACCTTCCTTCCTTTCTTCTTCTTCTTCTTCTTCTATGGCTAGGAACAAAAACTGTATAAAAAAAAAAATAAAAAAAAAACATGAAGATATTCATGTGCACACAATGATAAGAAATGAAGATGGCGACGGGAGGAGATCAACTAACAATCTACACGTACAAATATACGTATACATGTTAATAATACACACACCCCTTATAACCTATAATCGATGTAAAATCTAAACGAGATAATTACACACACGCAAAACAAAAAAATAAAAATAAAAATTACCGATAGAAATACCTCCTGTTATCATCTTCATCAATAAAACTCACATAACCTCGTTTTATCTTTTCATCTTCATTCCTCAAATATATCTGACTCCTATCTTCAAAGACCTTTCTTTTTAATCAACGGTTCAACCTACTTTCCAATTTTGTAACAGTTTCGTATCACGTGACACAGTGTAGTTAAGGGAACAAAATCGGTTTAACTGCTATACTTTCTTTCCCCCTCCCCTCCCTCTCCCCTTCCCCCTCTCACCCTTTCTAAACTTCATTCTTACATTTTCTTTTCTTTTATCTTTATCTTTATCTTTTTTTTTTATGTCTCCTTCTCCTTCTTCCTCTTCTTCTTCCTCTTCTTCTTCTTCTTCTTTTTTTACTTCGTGAACCTTTCTTCTCTTTCAACTCCAAGGACGAATCTCTAACCTCTCTTTATCTTCCATTTCTTTTATTTTCTTCTCATCCATTAAAGGAAAAGATTTGAATCTGTAAATACTTACGACGCCACAATATTGGTTTTGTCATTATTATTTCATATAAATATTGTTAATTACTTTTAATCTCGTTTCGATTAAAAGTCAACATCATCATCATCATCATCCCTCCTCTCGTCATTAAAATTCGGAGGTTTGTGAAGATACTAGGCCGCCATTTTGGTTCGCCATTTTGTCTATCAATAAATATATATAGATATATATTTATATTTCTTTTTTCTAACAATAAAAAATAAACAATTATTCATGAAATTCTATCATTTAAATATATATATATGTATGTGTATCTAAAACCGGTCTGTAATAATTCAATATCGATCATTATGATCATTCTTCTTCTTTTTTTTTTTTTTTAAATTAAATCATTTTTTAACTTCATATATTAGTCTTCATTCTCATTGGCGATTTTAAAGTCGCCATATTGTTTCAAAATGACCGGTCGTCTTCTTTCTGTAAAAAATATTCTTCCTCGTATTCATCCTTGAATACATTTCGTGTAACATTTATATATATATACATACCCACACACACACACACATGCATATCTGTGTGTGTATGTATATATATATATATATTTTATATATGTATATATACATTGTATATCAATCATATCAAATTAAATATCTTCGTGAGAAAATGTTCAACGATTTATAATCGTTCCTTCCGTTCGTTCGTTCGTTCTTCGTATAAACTCTACTTTACTAATTTCTTTTTTCTTTTCTTTTGTTTTTTTGTTGATTTTTTTTTTTCAATCATCTCATCATTCGATAAATAACATTCCTATAAATATATAAAAAAAAAAAAAAAGACAAAAAGAAATGTACAACACAGCATAAAAATACACACAACACGTGTGTTACTCGATCGTCGTAACTCGAATAAATTTTTGGAATTTGAACAAATTCATTGATTGAAATTTAAATTTGATCATCCACCATCTTTCTTTTCCAGTTGTCGTCTTCTTTGCGTGAATTAAATTTGATCTAGCTTAATGAAAAAATTTTTCCGACAAATGAAAATTGGCAGTGAAAACAAAGAAGACACACTTGTACAAATAAGACAACACATATAAATGCATATTAACAAAAATCCCCCCCCCCCAAAAATATGGCGAAAGAAGTAATCCCTAACCTAGAAAAGGAAGAAAATTGTGTGTCGAGTTACGAACGATGAGAGGAGTGGCAGTGTCATCGAGCATACGTCATACAAAACTGCATACACACAAACATACATACAAACATACACGATCAAACTTAAAGATAATCTGTGCAATAAACGGTGTTGACAAAACTGTCGAAACGGACAGCAGGACCGTTTTTTATTTACACTGGTGGGGGGTCCTCTGACGTAACGAAGCTGCGGTGTCAATGAAAGATTGAGGGTGTTAGCAGCTTCGCAACAATGTGGTTCAAGAAGACAAGCGGCACAGAAAAGAGCGACTAGAGCCAACTGAAAGGGCAAGGCAGCCCTCAGAATACGCCATATCCAACTTTGAGGTATGTCCGGTTCGTTTTCCGGATCACCAGTGTCCTCGGATTTGGTCCTACATCCACCAGCTCCGATAAGACCATCACCACCACTACCACAACGACCAATGTGATACCCAGATACCATAATCTCTGATTGATCTTTAATCATCGAATCATCTTCATCATCCTCGTCCTCATCGATGTTGTTGTTGTCACCATTAGCAGGCTTCTTCCTTTTGCTAAGAATAGAAACAAACAAACAAAACACAAACATAATAATGACTAACCTTTTTACCAACTTCTTTTATCTGAAGATCTCAACACTTTTCGGATCTTACAAAAGGAAACCTTTTTATCACTTTTTTTATTACGCGCCAAATGTCTTTTCGCACCTACTTCAAATGAACCTATTTTCTTCGTGCGATTAAACGAGACTATAAAAAAGGAACAAGGAAATAGAACGGAGCTTGAGTAAGGACAAAACTTTTGATAAGACAAGCCCAAAAAAAGAGAGGATATATATTCTGTTACCAGGATTGTTCTTGGATCATTTTGGTGGAGTTTTAACAAGTTGTAGAGGTGATGATCATTTGGATAAGGAATCTTGTCTCTTCTGGATGGATTCTATTAACACTGGGATTAATATTAGTGCATAATTTAACAACAACCCTTTCGTTACGTTACAACCCATACGAGTCTTCTATGCAAAAACCTTAACCCAAAGATTCGGGTGTGTATCATAACGAAAGGATTGAAGATAATTGAATAAATGTTCATAAACCAACTTACTCAGTACGATAATGATGTTGACCAACCATCCTTTTAGCGGTACGACTCTCAACACTAGCTGCAGTACGCACGATCAATTCACGACACTGTTTTTGCAAATCGCGTAACTCGTGTTCAGCGTCCTCGACCCTTTTCCAAAGTTTGGTCAATGCCTCGCTACCTGGATCCAATTGATTTTCCAAATTACGAGTTAAACGACGAAGTAAAGCCAATCTTCTTTCGCGTTCGCTTAATTCCTGTTCGCTACCGCTATCGGATATTCCACTGTCCGATAATGAACCACCTTCTTGGCTCAACAGGGTGGTCGATTGATCGGTGAACTTTGCCAATGGACACGCAGTTACTTCCACGATTGTAGCATCGTTCATTATAACAGTCTCATTCTGAAAATCAACAAGAAAAATATTGTTCTGATCAAACCGTTTCAGTGTAACCCCTTAAGGGTTAATCCCTTAATCAAAAGATGAACAAAGTTTGTTCAATTTACAACACTCAACCATACCCAAAATACAAACGACCTAATTGATGATACACCCAGTTTACTTGGAACAAAAAAATTCATATCCTAAGAACATTTGTTCATAAATAAAAGACAAGGAGGACCTCTTTTTCTCTGCTGGGTGTGTAAAACATTTGACAAAGTATTGCGATAATTCGTTGATGACTTTCCAAGCGACGAGAATTAATCCAGGAAATTGTTCGTTCGCGTCTCCAAACGTTGGAAATCCAAAAATACAAATGAGAACGAAGTGGAGACACGGACGAATCGGGGGGTGGTGTGTCGGAAAAAGATGGAGAAGGGTGGTATTGAAAGAGAAAGAGGGTGAGGAAGAGACAGGAGGTAGATTTAGGCTGTTTGCAGCAGCAGAGACGGAGGGAACGAGCCTCCGGTAATGAAAAGCGCGATCCGCATACCAAGTAGCAACCTCCGAGCTAACCTATATATGTATACATACATACAAACTTAAACCCATACATTCATAATACACACATACATATATATATATACATATATAACAAATACAACATAGAAAAGTCAAGAGACGAAGCAGGGATCATTTCCAGTTATGTCTCAAAGACACGCGGAAGAGGACTGAAAGCCACAACAACAACAACAACAACAAAAAGAAAAACGAGGACAGAACGGAACTGGACACACTCGTTGATGTTTCATCTTCTTCTTCATACCTGTCCTTGACCGAGGCCGCAGTAAAAAAAAAAACCAAAAAAAAAAACGATGCTTTTCGCAAACAGGCACCGAACCCAACCCAACTCAACTCAACCAGGAAGAAGGGGGGATTGGTAAAAGAGAGAGAAAGAGAATGCGTTTTGCCTTCTTCTTCCGCGGACGTTATTAAATTTGTATTTTTACGCTGATTCCACGGACCCACTACAGTACGTGATGGGAAAGAGAATCGTTCGGGCGATTAACGATCCAAGCTCCCTGGGGTGCGGGTTTCCTCTGAGATGGCCGACACCCCCGTGTTACTCTGGCCAGTTCTCCTGCTACTGCTGGACCATCGAAGGATCAACATTTGAAGCTTTTGCTAGCTAGGTAGTGTGTTGTGTGTATCTTGCTAAGGTTCCCTCTACTAGAAAACATGCGCAAACCATCACCCAAAAAACCAACTTGATCTTTTATTTAGCGCCTATCAAAATTTATATCAACGTTCTACGCGAGTAGAACAACTTCTTTGTTTTTTTTTCTTTTACCTTTACCTATAGCTACTACTATTCCCTTTATTTTTCTTCACATCACTGCTTGAAAGAAAAAAAAAAAGAGAGAAGGGGGTGGGGGAAAGAAGGAAAAAGACGTAATGCCCGAGTGCATGAAATTATCCCCTCGAGTACAGTAAGAAACTCTGTTTGAATCGTATTCCGTCTTGACTCGAGTTTGAATACGTTAAAAGTATGCTACCTAACCCCCACCACCAACAGGGTGTAACAGTAGTAGTAGTAGGAACAGTAACAACGACACTAGAGAGGGTAGAAAGATCGTGGGGTGTATTGTGTCGCGAGTCGTACGTCTTCCTGACAGACGAAATGAGCGCCGGGACAATTGGAAATCGTCGGACCAGACGTGCCGCCGTCGCCTTCCTACTTTTTCCATCCCTCCCTTCTTTTTTTTTTCTTTCCTTGTCCTACCAACACAACCCAACAACTGTAACACCACCTAGCAGTAAAGTAACGCAACTAATATACCCTGACACAACACCTGACGAGTGGAAAATTTGGATCTGCTGGTGCTGGTGCTGCTGCTGCTGTTATGTGACCTACATTAGCTCGATTTTCATTATAAATTTAAAAGGGTTTGCCCTACGGGGGTTAAAGAAGAAAGCACGGCATATGGGGTGGGGGTTTAGTACACTTGGGCAGTACGTCTTCTTGACAAGGCATAAGGAAGGAAGGAAGGAAAGTGAGAGGGCTTACTTTATATGCAAATATAAGACGGATATGGTTGGAATAGAGGAAGAAGAAGGGAAAAGGGTGAGAATCCTGCGAGTGGGGATAGCGTTTAACCGAGACACGATATCGACAAGTGTCATGCGTCAAAGGAACCCCCTTAAGCATCCCTCATTCCTTATTCCTCCTTAGGAGTCAAGCATGACCCTTGAATCTCACGACCCTATCGACTAAAGAGTTCAACTTCAACCCCCCTCTCTCAACAATTTTGAATCTTAGATAGGAAGAGTCAGACCACTCACCTGAGAATGAACTTCTTGTTTTTCCGACAAAAGACGAGCAACATGACGAACGGAAGATGCAACTTCCGTAGTAGCACCAGCTTGCAAAGCAACGTCCAACACAGCTAAGGTATCCTTGTCTCTACGCAAATCGCATTGAAGTTCTGACAGGCGTAGGTTGAAATGTTGAACCGTTTGAAGTGCGGACAGTCGTTGATTTCCTCTGGAAAAAAAAAAAAAGAAAAACAACAAAGATTAGAAAAGGGGGAAAGAATAAGTCCGAGTGGTTAGCAGTGATCTTCTCAGAGCAAGAAAAAAAAAAGAAAAGAATCTGACAGGTAAACATAATAAAAAGTGGAAATGTGGTAAAGCCGAGGAGCAAACATCGGGAGTCGTCCGAATTATTTGGTGGTTCCTTGCCAACGGCGCTATTGGCAAATAAAAACATTTTAGTCTTCTCTCTCTAACCCCTCATAGGAAGCTCTTCTCAAATGTAACATCTATATACATAAGTCAAGACAGGAATAAATCGAACGGTGAACCCCTCTACTTGATATGAAATCTCTCGATCGGATAAGAAATAAAATAAGAGCACAAAAAAAGGGCCCGGAAGCAGAATTGGAAAGAAAACGTTTCTGATTAATAACCCCAAAAAGAAACTCTACTACTTTTATTATCAACATTATTATTATTATTATTATTATTATTATTATTATTATTATTCACGTAGCAGTTTGAACAATAATCCGGGTAAGGAAGGAAAGAACAATTAGAGGCACGTTCTTGCGCAATCGTAAAGTGCTTAATATCAGCCGACGGACAATTTAAACGCCATACCACGAGAATAACCACCACTACCATCATGGGGCAACTGTATGCTCACTCCCTAAAAGGAATAGAAATTCCTGGGACACTTCCTGGGAGTGCGACAGAGACTAGACGAGGGATGGAATTGACCTCGGCTAAACCCAGTGGGTCACTGACGAACGAACCAACCCCCCCGTTCTTCTTTCTCTCTCCTGCTAAATCCCTAGCATTGGGAAGAGAGAAGGGAGAGGAGGATGACTAAAGTTCATGGAAAGTATGTGCATATGTGTGAGAAAGAGAAAGACAATAAATCACTTTCGAATTCCATCAATACTCGCATTTATTTTCACAGATCACTGTAGGATTTTTGAATGTTTTCTTTTTACAAAGGATT
This sequence comes from Polistes dominula, assembly GCF_049000335.1. Lineage (NCBI taxonomy): Eukaryota > Metazoa > Arthropoda > Insecta > Hymenoptera > Vespidae > Polistes > Polistes dominula. The sequence goes on along the minus strand of NW_028301061.1, from coordinate 1,074,345 downwards.
CACCTCTTAGTCAGGTTCGACTTTGTGACTTTTCTAATAGATCCTCAATTCGGCCTGAGGATAGGTCCATGATTAAACTCGCGATCCCTGTGTTAAAGCCAATAATCCCGTGACACGGGTCTCAAAATCCCAAAGTGAACATGTTACTCCTACTACTACTACTACTACTACTACTACTACTATTCTCTTTTTCTCTTTCTCACACATACACTCTTCTGTCTTTCTCATGCATGCGTGTGTGAACGTTACACGATGATGTTTGCTCTCGAGGCTTCATTATCTCTCACAATATTTGTTTAAGATCGTGTATGCGTTAGTCGTACCCGTCAAGTGGTTATTGAAAGAAGAATAGAAAAACAGGGAGCTTGTCTAACTTAACCCAACCTTATCCTAGGATTTTCATTATACTAACTTTTGAAAGGTCTCGTCCCAAACTCTGTAGAGATCAGCAACACCTTCTTTCAAGGCCCCAAAAATGAAAGATGTAGAAGCACCTAGGTCGGTAATCAATCGATGAGCTGAGACATTTAACGCCAGCATAGCAGTTTTCCGTTCCCTGAGTGAAATCAACTCGGCCTGTTAACACAAAAAGACATGAACATTTTTAATAACATACTGGTTTTATTTTTTAGGGTTAAGATCACCTGACGTATTGATAAAGAAGTTGGATTATCAAGATTGAACGAAGAAAAATTAGGGGTAGGACAAGGGAAAGAAAGGCTAGGATGATTCTAGCATGCTAAGGGTTGTTTTCAGGGTGATAGCGAGATAGACGATGAAGGAAGCATGTCACGTTGTGTCGCGTCCCTGTTCGTCGTATTTCCTTGCTGCAGAAACCGACCGACGGGAGCCGCATAAATAAACTCGAGTTTACGAGGACTACATTGTACAGTTAGGGTAAGGTGTTGTAACAGGGGGAGGTTTGGTGAAGGAACCTTGTAAAAGAACGAAAATGAAAGCTAGTCTTTCAAAGATGGGAAAAGGAGAAGAGGGAAAAAAAGATCTCAAGAGTGCTCGTAAAGTCTCACTCCTTGCGGTCATCCTTCGAAGACGACTAGGTCTTCCTATCAAACTCCTTTAAGTTTCTGCCTAACTCACAAAAGTAATTTCTCTTTAGCAGGAGTTAAAGGGGATCGATGAACGAGAGAATGAGATCCATTTGCAAAAAAACAAAACAAATAAAATAATAATAGAAGAAGGGAAGTTGGTGGTGGACAACCAGGGTAAAGGGTAGGCTCGAAAAGTAGACCACATTGATATTCGTGGCGCATCCGAAAGGCAGAAACAGCCGTTGTCTCGCATCGCGTCCCCCTTTTCGTAAAACCCTACTACTACCACCACCACCACCACCACCACAACCAGTAACGTAGCAGGCTAGCTAGTAGCAGCAGTACCACCACACCATGAACTTACCAAGCCCGATCTCTACCCTACGGACGCGCGCATTCCGATCTAATTCAATTTCCAATCAACAGCCAATCAATTGATTCGAATTCAGTATACACGAAAGCCAGCAGCCGCCTCGCGTTCGACTGCTGCATGTCTATGAGGAGCTGCTGCTGCTGCTGCTGCTACTGTACCACGAGTTTGACTATCTCTTTTTCTCTCTTTGTCCCCCCCTTCTCACTCTTTCCTTTCTACCATCTTTCTCCTCTCCCTGGGAGAGTCACGTACGCCTTCGAACTCGGGGAATTAGCTTTTACGCCTCGTAATACCGCGCGAGGTGTTAAGTGGAACGGAGAGAACCTCTGCTAGTATTTTAATTGGCTGGCACGTGCTATCTTACACGCAATGGAGCAAGCCTCTCTTTCTCTCTCTCTCTTTTCCCTCTCACTCACTCTCTTTAAAACAAGCAGGCATTATCGTTCGTGAAAAGGGACAAGACGCGTGGAATGATAGCTACGAATAAAGGCACGCGATGCTTTGCTCAAAATAACACGAGTCAAAGGACAAGGACCGAATAAGTGTTAACAGTCGCCAACTTCAAAGTCAAGTTTGTATATTCGTAAACCCGACGTGCATATCCGCGTGTTTAAACTTTGTGCATATGTGTATGGAATGCGATTGAATTATTACAGGGTGTCCCATATGAAATTATCAACAACTGTAATCATCAATTGAAGAGTAGTCCAAATAAAAGGAAGAAAAGAGAATAGACTTGAAGTCAAGGTACTTCTCTTGAAGTAAGTCTCTTCCTCCTCCTTCTCCTCCTCCTCCTCCTACCTCTCTCTTCCCTATCTTCTTCGTAGGTCTTCGGTGGCCTACCGCACCTCCTGCATAATGCAGCACGGCAACGAGTTCAGCCAGCAAATGTTGGACGCTAATACATCTTGATGATAGATAGGAAGCATGTGTTTGGTCTTCGCAATGAAGCCGAGAGAGGGATGTCAGAGGAAAAGTGGGAGGAAGAGGATATTGTGGAACTGGTGGTAGAGTTTCAGAAGGGTAGGGGTAGGGGGTAGGAATGGTGATGCTACTTCAACTACTAGTGATGATAGTGGTTGTGTGAGAGTAGTAGTGGTGCTGGTGTCCGCGACGGTGCCAGCCAGCCACCAAACCAACGTAGACGCGAAACCTTCCCTTCCTGACTTTGGGGTTGGAGCTTGGAGGGTGGAACTCGAACTCGGGGGATGCTAGCTACTGCTGCTACTGCTGCTGCTGCTGTACGGTTCTACGTTCGGCGACGTTCACTCGCGAATTCCAATGCTGAGCACGTTCCCGTCAGACGAGCGTACGTGCGACACGACTACGCTTTTACGCTACTCTCTTTCCTACCCTCCACCTCACTTCCCACCTGACCATCCTCCTTCTTTCGTTCTTCTTCTTCTTCTTCTTCTTCTGACTTTAGCATCACACGAAGTCACCCTCTTCCTTTTCTACCACCCCACCTGCCCCTTTGTCGAGACCCTACGCTTCTCAACCGACCACCCTTTCTTAACTTTCTTATTGCTCGCCTATCCTTCTCCTCCTATTACTCCTCCATCCCACCCAACTCCTCTCCAACATTTCTTCTCTTACCACACCCCAGCAACCAACCCTCTTTCCTCCTACACACACGCTTCACAATTGCGATATTCTTTGATAGCACGAACTATCCCCTTTTTTCTAATTCCTATAGAACATTCGATAACGAGGGATAATCGAAAAAAAAGTATCTAAAAATGGACAGACTTTCTTTTTAACCTAAAAATTTCTATAAAGTCAACGTAAGTTGCGTGTGAAGCAAGATTGGTCCACTAATTATGAATGAGGGTGAAAGAATTGGGAAAGTAGGGTTGTTATTGGGATGTTGGTTTATTAATTATTCGTAATATTTTGTTAATTTTTATAGTAAACTACTTTACCGATCGATGGTAACGATTTAACAACTAATGTTAATAGTTTACCGACAGAAAATAATGAACTCTTCTTACCAACGTATGTCGATAACAAGAAACCCTACAATTATCATTGTAAACCCGCGAAAATATGAAATATCGAAGAAAGAAAGAAAAAAAAAGAGAAAATCATACCGTAATTCGATTAATCTGATCGTCTAGAAGATGAGGTTGTTCCAAAATGATCTCATAACCCATAAGCCTTTCATAAGTTGCTTTAAATTCCAACAACATGGCTGATAATTCCTGATGAAGTGAACCAGCCATTCGATTTTCCTCCACCCGGGAAGCCAACGATTCCCATCTTTCTATTGCACCTGGAAAAAGAGAAATACAAAACAAATCAAATTAATTAATTTAAAAAGAATGAAACGGTATTGGCAAACAAAGTAAATAGAATTAGAGTAGTGAAACGAAATTAAAAAAAAAAGGGTATAAAATAACAACCAACAGGTACAGCCGGTTTGATACAAAGAGTTTAATCGACATTTAAACTTGTCCTTGTTGCTCAAGAAGAAGAAGAAGAAGAAGAAGAAGTGAGGGATGAGGAGGAGGACCTACTGGGTTGCCTATTGTCCATGAACAACACATGGTTTCTACGGTAATCCGACATCCTCGTTATAAACGAGATATTTAAGGTCAAGCTGCTTATATCTTAACATGTAGTACCATAACTTAATATATATATATATGTATACATAAGATGAATCGCATGTGTGGCTTCCATGACCTCATTTATATCCTACTTTTCCTTTTTCTAACTATTATATTACTACGAACACACGCACAAAAAATCATTTAAACAAAAAAAAAAAATTAAATTTCATTCTTATCAATCGATAATTATCTCTACTTGAATTATTTATGAATGGTAATTTAGTTTCTGAAGTCTCCAATGAATTTCTATCATAGTTGATTTGTTTCTTTTAATTTTCTTTTTTTTTATGTTTTTTTTCATCAGTTCACAGTTGCTTGCTTGCTTGCTTGCTTGCTTGCTTACTTTCACCAATACATCTTAAGAAAAGATCGCTAAACGTCGATAAACATATGCGAAAGCCCAAACAACCATCGATAAATCCTCCTCCTCCTTCTCTTCCTCATCCTCCTCCTCCTTCTCATACGAGAAATGATATCGTAAAAGTCAAGAAAATATATTTCAATGAGAAAATGAAATATCATCATTCTATTGAAATAAAAAAAAAAAATGGCGAAGAGAATTCTTCTTAAGTGAAAGTTTTTAAATCGAACAACACACTGTTTAAATCATTTACTGTAAAAAACATCGGATGATGTACTTTTTCACACAAATGTTGAGAACAACAGAAGTTTAATATATACTCGTAAAAACATTTGCAAGATTGTTGTGTCAGGTAGATACACATTTTAACTGCTCAATTATTATTCGCTCTCATAAATAATCAAACCATTAAAAATGGTAGTAAAAAGGTGAGTGAAAGAAATTCCAGCAGTTTCACGTGTTGTTGTTGTTGTTTTTTATTACTTCGATTTGAAATCAAATTACGAACGATGATAAATGATTCTTCTTCTATACAATCCTAAACAAATCCCTGGTTTTAGAAAGGTAATGAAAGTCACAAACGTTCAAACTATGAGTATGGTGTTTTTTTTTCTTTTTTTTTTTTTCAAAGGATGACGAAATTTCATTCCATTCCATCAGGGGGGAGGGAACAAAAAGAAACCAAATTTTCAGGTCTAACAAAGAAGTCCAAAAACCTGTTCGTGAAAAAATACAAATACCTGGATTGAATGATCCTGGTAGAGTAGATGATCCTTGGTCTACCTACCATTGTGTTTCATTCACACTAACAAAATAACCTTGTGTTTGTACGTATATATATATATGTGTGTTTGTGTGTGTGGGTTACCCTCATTTTCTATATTCGAATAAATAATAGTAATAAAACGGTCAATACTTGGAAGTATACTTGGAAGTATGTTGAATGATGTACAATGAAAAATAAAGGATAGAAAATGGGTTGTTCACTAATAAAAAAAAATAGATAAAGAAAATAGATCGGTTTAATGTTATAAGCATCCGGTAGAGAACGATATATATATATAAGATCTATTTATCGTAAATAATCGTTTTATTCGATCGGCATGCAGATAAAGCAACCAACACGACTTACAAACGGAAATTCATGGTGAAAAGCTCCATAACCCTCTCTCTCTCTCTCACTCTCTCTCTCTTCTCTCTCTCTCTCTCTCTTTTTCTATTCTTTTTTTTTCTTGTCGTTTATTAACCTGCACACTAGCAATTAGTCGGAATAAGACCGTGAACACATCTAGAATAAAACAACTACTGTGAAACGAATTCTATGATACAAATAAATGATTGTATCGAGAAGATTAACCTTTTTTTTCTTTTTCTTTTTCTTTTTTATTTTTTTTTTATTAAATTCTTTCGATACATTTCTTTCTTTCTTTCTTTCTTGAGAAAGTTCGTGTGTCTAATTTGTATTATTATTATTTTATTCGAATATAAAAAATCAATTGAAATGTTTTACACTTGACTGTATACAATAAACAACGAACAAATATTTTATTGAAATTGTTTTCTAATTGAAAAAAAAAAACACACGAATTGAACAATTTTATTTGACGAATTAATTGTTTTTTTTTTTAAATTAAGTCAAATTAATTCGTCAGACATTTGTGCAACTTGTCGGGATAGAAATTTTGAATATAAATTGCGTGTAAATAAATGTTGTAAATAAAATCTAAATTGGAAGAGTTAAAATTACGTACCGTGGATGAAAATAAAAAAAAAAAAAAGAAAGAAAGTATGAAAGAAAGTAAAGATGAAATAAAAAAAAAAAAATAGAACAAATATTGAACAAGAAAAGTGACTCTAAAAACTCTGTTGGAAAGGAGAATAATATCGGTGTGTTAATCAAAAACATTTTTTTTCTTTTGCTATTTTTATCAATTGAAAAATAACATGTTCAATTGCAATTCAAATTTGCAAATGAAATAAAAAACCTATAAAGTGTTTAAAAAATAATGTACAATCATAAATAAATTGAAATTATATGCTATACAAATGCAAAACAAATTGAATATAGGCGCGTGTACTACAAACTCAAAACAATAACTACAAGTACAGTATCAACACAAAGTAACTTCGAAAACTCTGTTACAAAGGAGAATATCGGTGTTAATCAAAAACATATTATTGTTTTACTATTTTTTTTTTTTAAATTAAAAATTAAAATATAAATGAAAACAAATTTACAAATAAAATAATTAACCTATAAAATATTTAAAAAAATAAATGTACAATCATAAATAAATTGAAATTATATGCTGCATATGTAAAACAAACTGAATATAGGCGCGTGTAATACAAACTCAAAACAACAACACAACCAACAACATCAATTGACAAAATATTATTTTTATCAATGAAAAAATCAAATATAATACAAAACCAATTTGCAAATAAAATAATTAACCTATAAAATATTTACAAAAATAAAATATACAATCGTAAATAAATTAAAATTATATGCTATACAAATGTAGAACAAACTGAATATAGGCGCGTGTACTACAAACTCAAAACAACAACTACAACAACAACCCACCAAACTAACTCTAAACTCTGTTACAAAGGAAAATCGTTGTTAATCAAAAACATATTATTGTTTAATTATTTTTTTAATAACAAAAAAAAATTAAAATATAAATCAAAACAAATATGCAAATAAAACAAAACAAGAAAGAAACATGTAAAACCAATCTAAAAAAATATAATCATAAATAAAAATTCTATGCATGTGTACAATGAAAAAACCAACTGAATATAGGTGTATGTACTACAAACTCAAAACAACAACCAACAACAACACAATGCTGAAAAAAAAATAGAAACAAAATGAAATCATCAACATAGAAAATAATGAAATGCATTAGGTGCATACACAGTAATAATACACATAACTGACATAATAATAACGTCATAAACTTTAAATGAAATCATGATCGAATTACAAACTTGCTTGTTTAATAGCCACAGAAATAAAGAGAGAGAGAGAGAGAGAGAGAGAAAAGTAGGAACGGTATGTGATCATCACTGAAATTATCGAGTAAATGCGCAATATCTATGTTTGTATCTATTCAAAGTTATATATATACATATATACACATTTAATCTACATATTCGAAAATTTTCAAGTATAATATATATATATATATATATATATATATATATATATATATATATATATATATATATATACTGTAAAATGTCAATGTTACATACGTCGTTGGTTTTCACCTTTTTTCTTGCCGTTATCTTTGACGTCAGACGATTTAACGATCATAGCCAATCACCCTTCTTCTTCTTCTTCTTCTTCTTCTTCTTTTTCTTTTTCTTCTTTTAATCAAACGTTAAATCTTTTGACAAATTTCTGTTTTTTTTTTCTTATCAAAATGTAAACACACATATATTAAATAATATACGTTGGTTTTTTTCTTTTTTTTGCTTTTATATTACAATCGTCAGAATTTTAATTTATGTTGTTTTTTTTTTTTTGGCTTTTTTCAGTTTCTTCTTTCAAAATAAGATTCACATGACAAATTGTTATTTTGAAAAAAAAAAATTCACTCAAATTTGCAACTGCATTTTCTCTTTTTTTTATTAATAAAATTATGTCAAATCAATCACGTTAATGTTTAATAATAATAATAATAATAATAAAAGTGATTATAAAGAAAATATTGAAGTTAATGTATGTCGTGTTGAATACGTTGTGTTACCACTACTACGAATGTGTTCCAACGCGCGTCTGAGATCGAGTGCCATTTCGCGGTTAGGCGAAAATACTCGAACACTATGTTCGTGTGCTTTCGCTCTTATAAGGTGAGAGACGGGCCCACCACACCGTTTTCCACATATATATATATAATATGTACATATTCTTGCACAAATGTATAAGAAATACAAGGCGCGCAAACTCGCCCACGTATTTTCACCCACACACACGTGTGTGTACTAACTGTTTTAATTAAAAAAAAAAAAAAACAAAGAAAAAATAAACAAGAAAAATTGTGAAATATATGTATATATGTATATGTATGCATTTCCAATTGATTTACTTCAATGGATACACTTATCATACAATTTAAATATATTTATATATGTGTATGTGTGTGTGTGTATCTAATAAATCATAGTTAACATTAAGAAACTTTATGTTGAAAAAAAAAAATCTATTGAAAATAACTTTAAATGGAGAGACCAGTTTAATCAAGTTTCAAACTTTTAAATCGCCCGCGCAATACGACACTACTACTACGTGATTCGTACAAATCCTGTCTGTGTCGAGTTTAAAAACAAATTGAAATATTATTAATTTGTTTTATTAAATAGGTAAATCCTTCTTTCGTAGAGAACAAAAAAAAAATGAACAAATCCGTTTTGTTTATTAATACAATCGTTACACACAATGAACAACAACACATTTATCAAATAAAACATACTTCTAAGAGAAATGTACAACAACAGGGTGAACAAGAAAAAAAAAAAAAAAAAAAACATGCAAGTACTTAAATCAAATCGTGCAAAAGACATTTCTCATCATGCCATTGAATACAAATTCTAAATAAAATGGGAAAAGAAAAAAAAACACAATATTAAATGGAGGTAAATTAAAGGTAATGAATAAAATATATGAAAACAATTGGATCAGTGCTAGGAAACAAACATTAATAAAATACTACTTAGTATAATAATCAAGAAAATATTAATAATAATAATAATAATAATAATAATAAATTGACGACGTTTAATTAGATTATACTCACCACGAACTTGTTTCGTATATTTTTCAGTCCTGAATGAAGAACCGCTGATCGATTCTAGCAAAGTGTTCAGACATCTCAAATTTTCCCTGCACGCATTTTCCACTTCAGCCTGCGAACAGGATTAATAAGAAAAAAAATCAAATCAATCTAATAATATATATATATATATAAATATATAAATATTTCATTATTAATATTCGAATTATTTTCATTTGAATTTTATTTCAATAAAACAAATACACATGCGCGAACATACAACATTTGTTTGTTGTTTTGCAATACTTTTAACAAATACACAGTAATGGTGGTGGTGGTGGTAGTGGTGGACATTAAATATTAAAGCATATGAATTTTTGATCTAACCATTAATTAATTAAATATTATTTATGATAAACGTATGATAGATAATTAAACGAACAAAAAACGAAATTGAAACAATGCATCCTTGTTTTATTTTTTTTTATTTTTTTTTTTATATCAAGCACGTCCATTGTGAAAAGCATAAAAAAGATTTTATTTTTTATTTTGTTTTCATGTAACGTTTGTACAAGAAAAAAAAAATGGTACCCAACTTTTACATAAATTGTTTCTTCTTCATCTCGCATCTTTGTATATTTTAAATTAATTTTTATCTTAATATAAATACTGTTGTTGTTGTTGTTTTATTACTATCTCATATGATTGGATTAAAATGCAGACGATTTTGATAGGAATGACACAACATTAAGGTGAATACACAACAAACGATGAAGAATTTCGCTGTTATCTTTCTTATCAATTATTTGCGATACAATGAACGTTGTTGGATTGTACAAATCTAATTTGTACAAATTTCTCTCTCTCACTCTCTCATTCTCTCATTCTCTCACATATTTACTTGTTCATACCAATGAAATATTTTGTTTATACACGAAACACTTACAAAAACAAAACTTACAAATTATGTATTCTAATTAATAAATAAAAAGCACTTAAATATGGCACACACATCATGCTTTAGGCCACACTCGTTGATGCTAATTATTTAATCATCATTTTCTATTAACAATACATAATAAAATACAAATTATAAAATACAAAATACAAAATAAAAAATAAATAATAATAATAATTAAAAAAAAGAAACAAACAAACAACTGTTCAAATATATATTTCTTTTTCTTTTCTCTTTTCATCATTCTTCTTCTTCTTCATCATCTTCTTCTTCCCTAACCTTACTTTTTTTGTTTGTTTGTAATACACATTTACATAAAAATAATTAAATACTAAAAACTAACAACAAGACTTAAGCTTTAGAAAATATGGTAATAACTTTGCAATAAATATTACCCCATAAATAATTGAACCATGACCAAAAGCGTAAATTAAAGTATTGCAAAAGCGTGATGGTGGTGCGTTTATTATTATCAGCATTAGTATTAGAAATACGTACACAGTCTTTGGTGGTTCCGTTAGATCTTACGAAAAGATTTTCAGCTAGGACACATTGAGATTGTGATTTGTCAAGGACATTTCTTATGTCCTCGACATCGCTGTCACTGTCCTCCGTAGTGTCTGTTATTTCCTGAAACAAAACAATACAAAAAGAGCAATAAACAAAATTGTAAAATTAATTACATTTTATAACTGTAAACATCAATACAAGTTTATAACATCATCATCATCATCATCATCATCATCATCATATCATGGTCATCATCCTATCGCGAGTGGTTTTGTAATCATTCCACTACTTAACCGTCCACATTGGCAAGATCAAGGTCAACCATGCCAAAGTGAAAGGAAGAATCTATCAGGAAAGTGAAGTTTATTACGAGATAACTGCAATTTTTATTTTCTCTATATCAGATATTTACTTTCTTTAGGATCGGAAGAGTTTAATAAATAAATCGTTTAATACAAACAAACAAACAAACAAAGAAAAATAATTAAGAAACACAATTGTGCCAAATTGAAGATTTTATTCTTGCACAATAATTGTGTATATTGCATATGTGTGTTGTGTATATATCCTTTTATTTTTTTTTTTGTTCATCTGCTTTCAACGATTGGATGGACGATTGATATGAAATGCGGAAAAAAAAAAAGAAAGAAAAAAATGAATTTACAAAAAAAACATGGATACTTGATCGAATATGAATAATAGAATGGCACGTACATGACGCATGCGATTTCGGGGCATGACTGCAGAACTACCAGGAAGGGCGCTCATGCTACTGGATGCGCAATCCGATTGGCTGTCGAGGAAATTTCTATAATCATCGCCAAATTCCAACAATCTTCTTGCCGTTTCAACGTCCGGTGCTTCGCTATACGTTTCGCTCATATATTTTTCCTGTAAATTAATTATGAGAACTGTTCTTTTTCATTTATTTACACAAATACCAAAGATAATAATACAAGTAGTTCTTTCTGCCAAGATAAAATGAAAATATAGTAATTAATCCTTTCGTTACTAGCGTCTTATGCAAATGGCGTCCGTTCATGCGCCAGAAAACTAAACAACTCTACACCGTTCCACCAATTATTAACCGAAAGGGTTAAATTACAAAAATTAGAATAAATACAAATACAAATGAGCATTCGTACCTGATAATTATCCCATGCTTGTTCGGAGAAAGAATTATTACCGAGGCTGTTCATTTCAATATCGCTGTCAACGTTTGATTGACGATTGCAAAGTTCTTTGCTATTGAGTACGGTGTCTAACAAACTGTCTTCATAAGTGGAACAACCTTTGATGCAACTGCGTTGATCTTCTTCCGTTTCATTAGATGAAATAAAGTCACGACGACAGCAAGGCATTGCGGCATGTACTAAAGAGGAAGAATCACCGCCCACGGCCAACGTCGTCGTCATCGTCGTCGTAGTTTCAGTATTTAACTGTTGATGAGCTGTACATCCTGAGAATGAACCAGATTTCACGAGAGTAGTATTCGAATGTCCGTAACATTCTCTCGGAACTGCACGCAATACGCCACCACAACGATTGGCGTTAGTTTTGCGAGGTGATCTTTGTTGATTTAAACTACCATCGCTTCCTGCCGAATGATGATGTCCGCTAACGCATTCGGAACTAGAACCACTTTTCCGACCCTATGTAAAACACATTAAAAGAAACGAACAACTAGATCGTCACAAATAGATCGGAGATTGATGAAAATTCAAAAGACCTTTCATTTTCTTACCAAGTGTTTCTTCCTCAGCCTACTTTTCTTCCTACGTAAAGAACTGTTTCTCGCAGTACGACCATCTTGACAAATGATCGACTCCTCCAACAACGTAGATGTTGAATTATTAAATGACTTAGGCGAACCACTGCAAAAAAAAAGAAAAAACAAACAAACAAACATAAGATGCACATTATTAAATCATAATCATCAACAATAATTAATTATACTTACGTAGCATCCAATGAAATAGATTTGGTTGGAGGCGAAACAACTAGTTGATGCAGTGCCGTCTCCGATTGCGAGATCGAGAATTGTGAGATAGAATCGTTGACCTGATTCAATGCAGAGCTCGAAGCTATCTGCGATATGCAAGAAACGCTCCAAGGTCTAGGACCGTTGCTTTTCTGTCTGGAACGCATAACAACTTTGGACGTGTTGTTGTTACTAATACTACAACAACTGTTATCCAACATCATAACCGGACGATGATTATCATTAACCGGTGTTTTATCTAAATCTTCTATTATTTCTTGCGACATTGATTGAGATTGTGCACAGCCTAGAGCACCGCTTTCGAAGCGACGATAGGTCGCGACACTACTCTGAAGATCCTCTGATGAGACTGATTGCCTCTCCCCATCGGATTCCTCTGTCGTGTATTCCCCACTCGCGTCGCAACTGTCTAGGGACTATAAAACGACATTAATTGGGTAGGGGGGATCATCAACTAGATCACAAGTGTCGAGAAGAAGAAGAAGAAGAAGAAGAAGAAGAAGAGTAGGAGAAAAAGTTAAACCAACCTGCAACAATCCATTCCTGGTAACTTCGTGACCCCTTGTCGCAGAGTTCATTCTCAACCATTCCTTAATACGAGCATATTTGGCACGATGATTCATCGCGGTTCCCTTTTTTTCCTCAAATATTAAAGGTGCAAATGTACGAGGGAAATTAGCCTGTCTCTCTTCCCTAACCAATTTTTCAACTTCCTTTATCAGTCTTCCAATGCTAACTTGGTCGCTCTTAGCATCGTCATCGCTATCCTTTTCCGGAGCATCCGTTATCGTTTCTCCTGTTACTATTGCAGAACCCTCCTCCTCCTCCTCTTCCTCCTCCTCCTCTTCTTCCTCTACTTCTTCCTCTTCCTCCTCCTCCTCCTCTTCTTCCTGTTCATCGTGCTCGACATTCTTCACCACCAATCTATCCGATACTCGTTCTTTTTCAACATGCTCCTCCTCATTCTCTTTGACATCAGCCATCATTCTTCTATCCTCATTATCATCATCAACGAATCTAACTTTTTCCGTAACGCTAACACGTGGTGTCTCATTGAAATCCAATCGAACAACCACGTTGGTCTTCCTTTCTTCTGTACAAACGTAATCGTTAGCAGCACGTGAAGATGTGTACGTCCATTCTTCCTCAGAAGAATCATCCACCATGTTTGTGGATTCTTCGTTTGTCTGACAACAATCCACCTCGGAATCCGTATCCAAATGTTTGAAGTAAAAAATTGCACAATTCTTTGACTTTCTGTCAGACCTGTAAATCAAATCACAACATTTGGGGTACACCCTTTGTTAATATTGTTTAAAATAATAGACATATTGGGGAAATAATTGATCAATCTTTTAGACTAAGGGTTGGGTCTAGCAGAATGTTGGCAAAAAAAAATTATTTACGTGTTAAAGGATGCAGTTTCTTCAACTGGCAATGCACTTGTTGTAGATGGAGTCGGTGAACGACGCCTCTTCAAAGTCTCTTTCGACGTTACGGATTCTTTCGTCTGTTCAACCGTCTGCTGCTGTTGCTGATTTCTTACTATAGTCGTCGTCTTGGACGAAGACGTCATCGGTACGGTATTAGGTGTCGGTGGCATGTCGTAGTCTCTTTCTTCTTCTTCTACGTCAGCTTCTTCTCCCAGATCACCCGTTTCTATCGCTAGACTAGTATTAATGTGTGATGATGATGATGATAATATTCTATTTGAATAATTTTCAGTCTCTTCGTATCTAGCATCCATCACACAGAATTGACATAATTCATCCTGCAATCAAAAACAAGAACCTTTGTTTTTTGTTTTTTTTTGTTTGATCTCAACAACATTAATTCAGTAATCGAACTCGAGTGTTTAAATTGCAACGTTTCTCACTCGAGGTTATTGAACCCTCTCTCTCTTTCTGTTGCATGAAATTCTTTCGTAAGTTAAATCTTTCGTCTCTCTTCTTGTGAAACTTTGCAAACGTGGAAGAGAAATGAAAGGAATTTGATTAAACAAAAAAAAAAAACAAAAAATGATAAAAACGTGCAGCAAAAAAATAAAACCAAAAAAATGAATCTAGACTTTCGCCAGGTAATGCGAGATTTTGTAAAAGGTCCCGAAGCCAAACAAGAACAGAGAGTGAGTGAGTAGTAGTGGGTAGAGGGTAGGCACAGGTAAGCAAGGTAAGGCAGGTAAAGAATCCAATGATGCACGTGCGCGTCCAATTTCTTAGCGCACGTTCCTTTCTTTTTATCTCTCTCTCTCTCTCTCTCACCCCGTTTTCCTGTTCAATGAATTGGATAAGCAAAATTCTTCAAAATCAAAGTAAGTCCCAAGAAAGAAAGAAAAAAAAAACAAACAAAAAAAAATCTGCTGATGTTTCTTAAACTTACACACTCAGGAGTTACTCAAAAATCATCCTCAAGCACAATGATGAAAAGTAAAAGTTAGATTAAACACCAGAGGATAGATGAATGAGTGGGATGGTGATGATAGAGGTTAGGTTGATAAAGAGAAGAGAAGATTGAAATGAATTCGAAGGAACACACAGCTCGACAAACTACGGACGCGACCCGAGTTGTGCACACCGTGACTGAGAAATATTCGTGCTGGCATCAAAGTGTGTTTCTCGAGACTGAAATTCCCCTACTCTACCATATCTACCTTTTCCCCCACTCGAAACCTTTCGCCCTGTCCCGTTCCCCTGGGCCCCTCTAACTCCCAGGCCCAACTCTTAGTTTCCCCCTCTACACGTAAAACAACAGTCTGCACTAATCTCAACTGTTGGGGGAGGGGGGAGGGTACCGATAATTACTGGCTCGAAAGAAAATCCGGCGTCATAATTATAGAAATAAAGATAGAAATAGATAAAGATAGATGATATACTGTTAATCCTAAACGTTTTCTAAAGATTTCAACTGAAAAGAGGTTAAAACATGTTGAGATTAGTATCAGAATTGATAATTAAAAGTAGATAGTAATAATAATAATAATAAGAAGAAGAAGAAGAAGAAATCAGGATCATGAAGAATGATGATGAAAATGAAAAATCGATAGATAATACAAACCTCGAAGTAAGATCCTTCCTCATCGATGGATCGATTCTCGGATGAAGCATCGCTGTCTGAAAAATCGTTTCTTGAACTGTTAGTACCGGAATCTTTCCGTACTCGAGACCTAAGACGCTTTGTTTGCTTGGAACGTAGATACTTGGCAGTTGTAGTTGTAGTTGTTGTAGTAGTAGTAGTAGTAGTAGTAGTATTGGTGTTAGTGGTAGGAATAGTAGTAGTAGTGGTAGTAGAAGAGGCAGGAGATTCTCTTCCGGAGCCACAAGATTGTCTGCTACGACTCAACCTGGGTTGTTTCGTGACCGGCTCCTCGTCGCTCTCGCTACTGCATTGGCAAGAAACGCCACTCTGAAATATACACGAAAGATATTTACGTAGCACACACACGTACGTCGTAACTAAAAACTAATGTGTATATATAAAGGGTGTCTGATTAATTTCCAATTGCCTAATCGATATAGAAACAAACAAAGGTGTACGTACTTCTATGACAAACCCCACCATTACGTTAATCTCAAATACAAAGAAATGTATGTTTGATTACTCCTAAGGATTCTATTGGAAAATTCTTTCATTTCAAACTGGTAGCTATTATCAATATGTTATCTTACGTGAAACGAGACACCCTCTCTCTGATATAAAACGTTAACCTAACACATGCAGGGGAATTATCAAAACCCGACTACTACTTTTATCGTCTGATAAAATCGTCACTATGGAAACGATAGTGACGATGATCTTTTCATGTTTTCCAACGAGAGTTGGGTTACCTAACCAACACATATATTCACTCGAATTGAAATCTTGCATCGTTAATGATAAAAAAAAAAAGAAAAAAAAAAGAAAAAAAAGCAACGTACAAAAGAAAAGTGTAGAAAAAGGTCAAACCAATACTAGAAGAAAGGTATGTTAAGTTTGCGAGTATAACGGGGCCTCAATCTTTCTCTATGTTCCATCATTTTTGTTTTTTTTTAAATGTTGTTACTAGAAGAAGGAATTCTTCTTAGACTTAGACTTTTCTTGTAAGCAGAGATCTACGAACAACACACTACTCTGACTGCATTCATGGTATTTTAAAACTAAACCCAATACAACACACGTAATCCAATCGAATGAGATTGCCAACATCTGATAATAATTTTGTACAATTTATCTAACAACAAATACAGTAACACTAATTGACAAACAAACCAAATTCTAACTTGAATAAATATGACCAATCAGTTAGAGAGTGTACCCCCATAAACATGTTGATAAGGGTTTAGTGTAAACTTCGTGAACCGTTAGAAGAACGATAAGGATAAATATCTTGACGAAGATAATTTTCTTTTTTTTTTATAAAAAAAATAAATTCAACAAAGATCAATGTCTAAAGAGAGAACAAATCTGATCTTTTTTCCAAGGTGGGGTGGTACTGATCGAGAACAAGGTACATACGATAAAGGTAAATCAACACACACACACACACATACATGAACAGGAAATTTTTCTAACTGGGTATCCTGTGGAACAGGATAACTCATTGCATAAGCTATCTCTCTCTCTCACTCTCTTACTCTCTTCCTCTAAGAAACAAAAGCCGTATGCAGCTCGGAAGTCATGCATCGATACACTCAAGTGCCAAACGACAAGTACTCACATACGTAACAACGACGTTTGATCATCTTGATCAACCTTTTTCCTACACTTTTGTATTTTTTTAATATAAAAAACATCATCAACCAAACTTTAGAATAGGATGATGATGATGATAATGATAATGATGAGGATGAGGATTAGGATCCTAAGAAGGAAGTTCACAAGAGTAAACTAACTCTAATCACCTAACACATACGAAGTTTGTATTCTCATCGTTACCGTAATTATCTTTGAGAAAGGTAACAGAAAATAGTAACACATCAGCTAACAGCTAGCTAACAGCTAACAGCCACCAGCAGGAGCACTAACAGCAGCATCCAATGAAAAGTTTGAATTTAGGACATCTTCGATGCTGAATAGGCTGATCTCGCGTGAAAGTTTTCGATGATTTATTGTGTCTTTCGTATAAAGATAAAAGCCTATAGCAGCTAGCTGACTTAGGAGGCTGTTAGCTAGCATCCCATAAATACACACACACATACACTTATTCCATGACGTGTCTTGGTATATATCTCAAAGTGAAACTTATTAGTCATCGAGGGCAGGAATATCGATTGGTAAAGAAATTTCAAATGATCTAAATGATAATGTGTGTATGTATGTATGTATGTATGTGTTTAATTGTTTTTGAATGAAATGATTTAATTTTGATGAAATTGTTTACCTTGTTGCTGGCTCGGGATACCAAAGTTTCAATGTGACACTGCCACTCGAGTGCACGTAAAAAAAGAAGATGCCAACGACGTTCGAGTGATCTTGCAATTCTCAATGACTGGGACGACTGTTGTTGTCTTTGCTTGAACACTCTTTCGCTCAACTTCACGACAGAACATACGATACGCCCGTGTGCCTCTATGTCTCGTTGAAGTATCTGAAATCAGATTTATTAAACGATTTATTAACAGGATGCTCTCCAGTCATGATGCATTACTGTTTTATTTATTTCATATTATTCTTAACTATTTAAAATGTAAAAAGTAAGTTTAGTTATGTCCTATGTTAAATCTGAAAAAAAAGAAAACTGTACGACGTGAATATAGCAAAATAATTGAATTGTAATACAGAGCCATCTATTGAAAATCTTTCAGAACCTACAGATCAAGATAAAAATTAACAATAGGGTTGTCATATGAAAATCTGAAAAAAAAAAAACTGTACGACGTGAATATAGCAAAATAATTGAATTGTAATACACTGCCATCTATTAAAATTTTTACAAAACCTAGAGACCCATAACTTTTAAATTAATTTAGTAATAAAACACAACAAATAATCTAAATTTTAAGTTAGAACAAATGACACAAAATAAACAAAAATTTTCATTAAAATCTGTCAACTAATTTCCGAGTTATTGTAGGACAAACATTTTGAAACTGAATTTTTATATAAAAAAAAAAAAAAGATAAGAAATCGGTACAAATATCGTGGGATATTATTAACGAAGAGAAAAACGATCTTTTAGAAAGACTGAGAGATCAACAGAAAGAGATCTTTCATTGGACCTCTCTGTGACTTTGAAAAAAAAAAAAAAAAACATTACTACTTGACATGTGTGACCCCTTCCTTCTTCTCTTTTACCATTAACCGTTAAATTATACCCAACGAAGCTGCAGTCAATCTTAGTTTCTTTCTCACGGTCGGTATTTCGATTTCAACGTTTATGCTGTTTCTAAATAATTAGGACAAAATACATGCACGAATGAATGAGTGAATGTGTATGTGTGTGTGTTGATAATTAAAAATATGTAATAATAGTATCCGTCGTTGTTCCTTGGGATTAAAATTGGGATAATTTGTTTTCATTATTTTGGTCTCTCATTATTAACCATACTGATTTTATCTCTACTTTATTTTTTTTTTTTTTGTTAATTTAAATTGAATTTACAAATATTGTATTGAAAAGAAAAATATATATATATCGAATATCGTTGATCAAGAATATTATGAAATTGTGAAACAGAAAAGGGCTGAAAGTTTAAAAGCATTGAGTCACTTCCGATAGTCTTAAATCCATCAACAACAACGTCTGTTTAACTTATAACCAATAGTTTGAAATAGCGTGATAAACTACAATAGTTATTTTAAGAATCACGAATGTTATGTCTAAGGGGAATTTGACGAAAGAGTTCAATACCCATTCTTCCTATGAATAAACGAAAGTATTCATGTGGCCACAGGAAAAACCTATAAAACAATAAAACATAACAAAACCCTATAATAAGTCCAATAATCGTAATCGAAAAACATCCGAAATTTGGTAGCATTCAAAAACCAATAAACAACGTTTGATTAACAAACATAAACCTGTACAAATAAAAATCACTATATTTTTGTTCTATCTTAAAAACATAAGCTAATAAATTACAAATTATCGGATATAAAACGACATATTGTTTGTAACACATAACAAAAAAATGCTTTTTCTTTTTCTCTCTCTCTCTCTCTCTCATCGATTTCTATACTTTCAATCCATCTTCTTCATTTACTTTCTTTATTTTCTCTCTTTACTTTCGATAAAGTATAATATTGAACAAAATTATAGAACACAAGTTTATAACCAACACTATACAACACAACTACCTACCTACCTACCTACCACAATCATCATTTCGCTTCGTCCATCTTTTATCCTCTCATAGAATTAATGTGGGCCGTGCCGATACTTTTTCTAAACTAACACAACACAACACAACTATATTCACATTCTCATAGATATAAATACGCATGCATACATGTGTGTATAACACACATGGGAAGGTTTAGAGTGAGATGGTAGGTAGGCAGCAGCAGTAACAGCAAAAGCAACAGCATTAGCCACTTTCTGAAAGACGGTATTCAACTGGAGGCGATCTTTCATAGGAGGAAGTACGATTAAGTGAAATGATCATTTTCCTGGCTTATATTACTAACAACAACTTGCGATACCTGACTTCTTCTTAACGTTCTAACCATTTTACATTTTTATTTGAACTCTGATCAAGTAGGAAAACAGCATCCATCATCATAGAGAATTATTCTAGATTTACCAAAGGAGAATCCTGTGATCTATCTATCCATCTATCCATCAAACCACACACACATACATACATAACAAACCTACATACACGTTTTCAGCTAAAAAAAAAAAAAACATTTAACCAGTACTGACCTGGAGAACTTGCAAGAGTTTATACAGAAAAGAAACAAACAAAAAAGAAAAGTAAACTTCGAGTTAACGAGAGAATCCCCATGTTATATTCTTCAAGAAAAACAAAGTAATAATAATAATAATAAAATAAACATATATATATAATTATTATTATTATAATACTCATTAGCACCAAGTTCAACAAGTATTTTATACACCCAGTGATTACTGTAAATGACGTTCCAATTTAGAAAACAAATCTTTATGGCAGTTTCAACAAATTTCATATCTGAAGATCAAAGGTTTTAGTCACACATTCAATTATTTTATGAAGACAAAATTATCAGTCAAAACTTCTAGTGCATTTCGAATTTATATTTACAAATAAAAAAAATTCATTACATCTTACGTTTTGTTATGAAACTTGGTTGGGATTTGTTCATCTGTAAACAACTTGATGAATTTTTAAATCTAATTTGTAATAATAATTGAAAATTATGAATGGGTTTTGCTTTCTTTTTTTTTTTTGGGGAAGAATAACGTCACATAACATTATAAGAAGACAAACACATGAGTGAGAGAACATTGGCTCGTTGGTTGCATGATGGTCAACGACCTCCTCTTCACAACCACCATCATAATCGCGCATAAGGTCTAATTCATCCGTTAAACCACTTTAATTTCTACCAGCACAGTTTACTATCTCTCTCACAGGGAAACCACACAAAAAAAAAGGGCCCTTTATATTATTTTACACGGTTCCATCATCCATCATCGTAAAACTCCGGTTACAGACAAAACGGCAGCAGCAGCATCAGCACCAAACTACCAAACCCTAACTAACATATCACCACGTGTTTTATCCTTTTTTTTATTTTCTTTCTTAATTGACGACGAACTGTTTTTTGATCTTCATTCAACACGTTTGAACGTTTAAACAAAAAAAAACAATAAAAACATAAAAGATCTGGTTACAAATTATTTGAGGTGTACAAACCAGGAAATGTTTTGTACGTTCAGACTAAACTCTGGTGAATTTTTTTTGAATCTTTAGGGATAAATCATATTTTGTTAAATGAGATACACAAATTGTTATCAAATTTGTACAAACTTCAAATATAATAATGGGAGATTTGATATATATATATTATTCAATAAATAATATATTATTTTATTTTAATTCTAATAATATAATATATAACTTTCCAATATATATTATATAACACAAAGTTATATTATATATTATAAAATAAAATGAACAAAAAAATAATATGTTCAAGTAAAATAAAAACAAGCGGAAGTGAATCGTATGTAAAAACAGCTCACACGAGTCTAAAACTTTGTTCACACACACACAACACATAACACATACAACACCCACACATATGTTACGATCCGATTATTATTTTATTATACTTTTTGAATTTATTTTTCATTTGGATTATTTTCTTTCTTCCTTCCTTCGTTCCTTCCTTTCTTTACTTCCTTCACTTCCTGTCCATCCACGAAAGTTTGCTTGCTCAAAATAATAATCCGATTAGATAAGAACCTTCTGGAATTACATACACTCTCTCTCTGTCTCTCTCTCTCTCTCTCTCTTTCTTTATCTTTATCTTTATCTTTTCATTCTATTCGTTCCAGAATTATCTGTTAGCATAATCTAATAAGAAACGAATAGAATAATACAAGGGAACATGAGCAAAAGGTTAAACATAACACGCGTGTATAAAACGTACTTACGTACGTACGTGCATGCGTGCACATTTGTAAAATAAAACGTTGAAAATACTTTTTACACACTGTGTATATACTTCCGCGAAGTAAGTCAAGCATTTCTTCTGTTGCACTTTTAACAGCAGTTCTCCTACACATGCATGTATATGTTGGTATTTATACGTAGGTATTTATATATATATATATATATACGAGGGACATAAACGAGAGATTAACGAGAAACAAAGGCGTCGAATATTATTCTCCAATCCGCATTAGCCCACTTTCTCTTTAGGATTATTGCGTGCGATTACACGCGATTGTTCTACTTGTCCCCACACACAAAACACAACACTGATCAATCCTTCTTCTTCTTCTTCTTCTTCTTCTTCTTCTTCTTCTTCTTCCTTCTTCCTTTTTAATACTTCTCAATCCTTTATCCAAACATTTATCAATCATTCCAACAGATTTTTACATTTTTTAATAGAAAAATATTAACCATTTTATAACTTTGATCGAGAATTTTCAAAGTTGATTTGACTCATTTTTGGCGGGACAACTTGACTCTTTTTTTTTTTGGCGGGACAACAACTACTCAATTATTTCTCAACTTTGGGTAAAGAATATTACAAGTTTATTTGACTCATTTTTTAAAGACAACAACAACTCGACTAATTTTCAACTTTGATCAAGAATTTTAGAAGTTGATTTGACTCATTTTTGGCGGGATAACAAAACTACTCAACTATTTCTCAACTTTGGGTAAAGAATATTACAAGTTTATTTGACTCATTTTTGTGAGACAACAACAACTCTACTAATTTTCAACTTTGATCAAGAATTTTAGAAGTTGATTTGACTCATTTTTGGCGGGACAACAACTACTCAACTATTTCTCAAATTTGGTCAAGAATTTTACAAGTTTATTTGACTCATTTTTGTGAGACAACAACAATTCAACTAATTTTCAACTTTAATCAAAAATTTTAGAAGTTGATTTGATTCATTTTTGGCGGGACAACAACAACTCAACTAATTTTCAACTTTGATCAAAAATTTTAGAAGTTGATTTGACTCATTTTTGGCGGGATAACAAAACTATTCAAATAATTTTTTAAATACAAACATATTTAATGCAATCTATTTGATCAATGTTTCAACATATAAAAATTATTTTCATTTAAAAAAAAAATACAATTAACAAATATATAATATTAAATTGTTATAAAAAAAATGGAATCGTATTTGTGGTAAAGAAAGAAAGAAATGTTGAACATCATGGGATGCAAATGATTCCTGGTATTCGTCAAGAGAAGGGACGACGACGACGACGACGACGAAGGACAAAAAATTTTGTTTTTGGGAAGATGACTGTACCACCAGGGCAGATGCATCGATTGCACATCTGCATCCTAGTACAGTCACCCTTAGAAATATCAATCCTTACGCAATAAAATAGCTTTTCGTGATGGCCCTTGCTTACAAATCTTTACACAATTCAAATCACCTTTCTCTCGTGGAATGATAAATGAAAAAAAAAAAAAGAAAAAAAAAAACAATCTTTTTACACAACAACAATCTTTTGAAACAATTGTAAAACAATATTGCAATAAATAAAAATATCTATCTAATTTATCACAGATGCACACATTACTACAACAATCACAGTTGCAACGTGGTAATAAAAATCAAATAATAAATAAAATAAAATAAAGAAAAAATATTTATTCAATTGATAATTTAATAAATCAATCAAGTTAATCTTTTATCGTGAAATATTTTTAGAAATTATTGTACATAGGGGTGGTGGTGCCTCGCCACGCGTTGCTGTGGCTCACACAGCAGTCCGATACAACACACGTCTTTAAATCAACGAATTACCTTATACCGTCATCTGTTAGAATTATATAAACTATCCTATCTTTCAAGTTGGATGAAATTGCATAAAGTGTGCAAAATTTGATTAAAATCGATTCAGTAGTTTAGGAGTTCATTGCGGACAAACAAAGTGACACGTAATTTATATATATATATATATTAAGATGTATAAATATAGATGTAATTATTTTTAACAAATTGTTTTACATTTGTCTAACTAACTTGTATTAGATATTTTGTTTAGAATATAATAGAATGAAATAGAATTAATTAAAAAAAAACAAAAAAACAAAAAAACAAAAAAAAGTAAAAGAGAAATAAAAGGGACAGAAAAATTGCAACATGCATACAAATAATAATAAAACTCATGTGTGTGTAATATATCGATAGTTCCGAGTATTGACCCTTGGCTATATAAAGGTGAAGGGTGCGAGAAACGGTAATTCCAACTGATTACAAAATTGCAAGTGAGATAAGCAATAGGTGTTTGTTTGAAAGTGTGTTGGTAAGTTGAATGATAGAATAAAAGAGAGAGAGAGAGAGAGAGAGAGAAAGGGAAAATAGGAAAGGGAAAGGGAATTCAAATACCAATAGAAAAACGAATACAACAAAAAAACAAATAGAAAAACGATTAGGAAAAGGGTTCATTTCGATGATATTTCAATTTGAAAAATTACATTTCATTAACAAATTTATTTTTTTTATTTTTATTTATTACTCTTTCATTTTTTATTTCATTTTTCATTAATTCATTCAATTTTTTCTTTTTTTTTTTTTGGTTATATTTATAAATTCATTTTATCTTTTCATTTTTTTTTTATTTTTTTTTTTTTTTTTATTCTTTCAACTTATCTTTCTTTTATTTTTCTTTTATCTTTTTTTAACGAAGCTATCAGTGGGAACCGGAAACGTGTGTTTTGCCGTTGAACTCGAACGAAAGTTTCGTTCCCAACGGGAAATGGATCGATAAATGAATGAGAAAACGGGGCTCTAACTTAACACAACTTAACTCAACTCAACTAAACTCAACTAAACTCAACTAAACTAAACTAAACTAAACTCAACTCGACATTCTCTTCTAACGTAGAAATACTATGACTGTGGGGTCTGCCATTTGTTAGCATCTGTTAGGTGCTTATCGTGAAAGTATATCGCCGATGCGATAAGCTTCGATCGGCTACGTCGTTCGTTCCTTTAATCGGTTTCTTAGCGATGCTCAAGGCGTATAAAACTAATACACACTCATACATATACATATATACATACATAAAAAAATACTTATATACATAAACGTTTATATGTTTATATAAACATAGATTATATGTATTTATATATATATATATATGGTACAAGTATATAATTTTATACATATGTATATATGAGTATATGTATGTGTGTATGCACGAGGGCAGGACGTACTCGTTCGATCCTCCAACTTTCATGGGAAAGTCGAGCACCATATAATATATTATGGTATCTAACGACTGACTAAGCTTCTCTATTTTTTTAAAACAAATCTATATATATGTGTGTGTATAGGTTGATTAAAAAAAAATCAGTGAAATCATATATATATATATATATATGAGTATAATGAATGAGTCATTAAACGTGTTTTTAACTTCAACATGTTTTTCTTTTGTTTTTTTTTTTGCTAAGTTACATTCGATTTAATTTTCATTACCACGTTACAACTATGTGTGCATCTATGATGAATAATAATAAATTAATATATAAATAATAAATAATAAAAAAGATATATACAAAATATACTTCACATATTTTAATATAAATAAATTAAGTGTGTCACATTGTTTGTCCGCAATGAACTTTTAAACTACTGAACCGTTTTGAATCAAATTTTACACACTATGTGCAATTTTATCCAACTTAAAAGATAGGATAGTTTATATCATTCTAACAGATGGCAGTATAAAGTAATTCGTTAACTTAAAGACGTGTGTTGCATCGGACTGCTGTGTGAGCCACGTGGGGCGGGGCACCCCTAGTATATACCATTTAATTTTCTGACAAATATCAAATTACAAAATTCATTTTGAAAATTATTCATTATTATGTTTATTCAAATCTTAATCTTTTACAATAAATAAGAAAAGAATAAAATAAAACAAACAAACAAACAAACAAACATAGTTTCTTTTCTAGAAAATGAAACAACCTAATGGGAGTTTCCTTCTTTCAAAAATTTTGCAATCAATCAAACAGAAAAAGAAAAAAAACCCTAATATTTCATTTTGTACATGATAAAAAGCATTAAACATTAAAAATCCTGATTAGTTATGCTACACAATGAAAAATCAAATGAAACAAATAAATAAACAAGAAATATATAAGATAAAGATTGTATATATACATTCTTTATCACATACTTGGGATAGAGTGAGGGGGAGGGGAGAAGGAGGGAAGTGGGAGGAAGGGGGAAGGGGGGAAAGTATTAAACAGATAATATAATCTTTCGAAAGATTTTCTATCGATCAGATTTTCTTCTTTCATTTTTACAACAAATAATTATTGCACCTTTTATTTTTCTACAAATATATTTATCATTAAAAATAAAATATAAGAATTTTGTTCATGTAAATGTTTCTTACTTCATTGCAAGAAACAATGTACAAAAAAAGGTGAAAGAAAAAAAAATGAAATAATAAAAGAAAAATAATAAAATTGAATTATATATATATATATATATATATATATATATATATATATATATATATATATAAAAACAAAAACAAAAACCCAATGTAATATAAATAAAATACTTGTAGAAAGGTATTTTGACATTAAACATCAAACTTTTGCACGTTCTTTTTACAGCGACAGAGACAGACAGACAGACAGACAATGTCGATAATCGATCGAAAGTGGCATAACGGTAAGAACTTATGGTTACAAAGTTAGAAGAAGAAGAAAAAAAAGAAAAAATAAATAAATATGTATAAAAATGTGAATAAAAGAAACAAAAGTAATTACGGTTAGATCAAAAACACCATAAATGTACTCGATAACTCGTGTTATAGAATCAATAAGTTGGTTTTATTACTCATAGTACAATTTCAATACTAAACGTACCATGACCAACAACACACCATTTGACATTTTTAATACTAATTATTATTATTTAATATATATATATATATATATTGTTTTGTTGTTAATATTTTTTTTTATTTAGTTTTTATTTAATATTATTTATTTTCGTGAGGAACGATTTATTAATTCAACTTTACATATTTTTTTTTCTTTTTTTTTTTGTGAGGAACAATTTAATTGTTTTTTTTTTTCTATTTTATTGTGTGTACATTACACCATGCACGTATTATTTTCTAATTTTTCTCGTTGGTAATATTTTTATATTATATTTTTTTTAATTTATTTTTTTTTTGTGTGAGGAACGATTGAATTCAACTTTACATATTTTTTTTTTCTATTTTATTTTGTACATATTATATAACCACACGTATTACTATTTTCTAGAATTTTTGTTGTTGATAATATTTTAATATTTTTTTTTTTATATTTTTGTTTTTTTGTTTTTTAGTAAGAAACAATTTAAATGTAAGTTTGAAAATGGTGTTCCGTCTCTCTTTGTAAAATGTCGACGATGTCCGATGTCCGATGTCCGATGTCCGATGTCCGATGTCGATAATCGACTACGTTACGGTGTTTATATAGGAGAAAAGAGAAAATTTGAAAGATCGATCGATCGATCGGTCGGGTTAGATAGAGAAAGAGAACGGTCGCGGTAAATTGTGGTCTGTTGCGGGACCGAACGATATTCCTTCCCACCGTTAAAGTAATCTTGTTGAATCTGTTCCTCGAAACGATAATCAACAATTTCTTCATACATATATACATATATATATATATATATATCCACAAAATAAAATAGAAAAAAAAAGGTATAGAAAAATATTTTAAAACCCCATAATAAAATACAATTCGTATAATTCTTTTTTCACGATGATTTTCCACGAAACATTGATTGATGTTAACCCCTTATAGGTAACAAGTTTCAGACTCGTTTTGAACACGAGCCAATAATAAAACCAAACCTGATCCTTTTTATAATTATTATTATTATTATTATTTTTCGAGGTCATTAAACGGTAAAATATGTTCTTTTTTTTTTTTTGTTCTTTCCCTTACATCTTAACCCATTCGAGAGGACCACTTGGCACACCATGTGTGTGTGTTTGGCAATCATACTTTACTGTTATTAATTATTTTGAGTAAAGTATACATCGAATTGAAATTTTTTTTATATAAATAATATCTTTAAAGTATAAAGAACAAACAAAAAAATTTAACATTGTAAAATATGCAACCTAACAAAAAAAAAAAATAAAGAAATGTACTCCTCAGAATGTTCTTAGAAAAGTCGTGGTCTCGAATGGGTTTAAGAAAAATAATACACCATGAATATTGATCCAAATACAAATTATTTTTGTATAAATAATATCTTTAAAGTATAAAGAACAAACAAAAAAATTTAACATTGTAAAATATGCAACCTAACAAAACAAAAAAAATAAAGAAATGTACTCCTCATACTTTTCAGAATGTTCGTAGAAAAGTTGTGGTCTCGAATGGGTTTAAGAAAAATAATACACCATGAATATTGATCCAAATACAAATTATTTTTGTATAAATAATATCTTTAAAGTATAAAGAACAAATAAAAAAATTTAACATTGTAAAATTAGCAACCTAACAAAAACAAAAAAATAAAGAAATGTGCTCCTAAGCACAGTGTTCGAAAAAAAAATTGTGGTCTCGAATGGGTTTAAGAAAAGAAAACACCATGACAGAAAGAGACCACCATGAGATACAAAAACATATAGAAAATCAAAAAAAAAAAAAAAGAAAAGATTCAACTGCAAAAATGTAGTAGCATCTTCTTTGTCTGTGAGTCTTAAGTCTACCACTTAAAGTATATATTTACGTCATCAGTCCTTTGATTTATGTATCCTTTTCTAACATCAAAAGAAGACACGTGTCTTAGTCACGTTCTTAATAAAGAAAACTATAAAAAAAATTAAAACAAAAAAATTATTTTAAACATAGAATAATCCTATGTGTGTGTGTGTATATGTGTATCAATTAAAACCAATTAAGTATGATATAAATCATTCATTCTGAATTCATTCCGATCAATCCCATTCATCAATCTGATTGATAAATTCTGATTGAATAAAACAAACCTAAAGTTATTATTAATATTTTCCCCATAAAAATTCTTTCGATTAATCTCATACTTTATTTGTCACATAGAAAGGTTATTGTCAGATAGAATAAAAAAAAAAAAAAAAAAAAAAAAACCCCAATCATTTTCTTATTAATAATTCATTATGACACACGCATGATTGGATTTTCAATGAGAAGTGGTGTTATGAACGCAAAAAAAAAAAAAAAAAAACTAAGAAGCCCTGAGAGAAACTACACATACATACATACATACATACATACATACACACACGTGTTCTGTCATGTGTTCAAAAGTTTAGTGTGATATATGAGTTGATAATACCTTTCTATGGTTTCCTTCAACTTTTCCTAAGGTGAGATTTTAAATCCCTTGCACACATACAACACACACACACCAATGTTTTACCCCAACGTACATTCTTTGACACGTGCAAAGAACTAATTGAAATATTTCTATAAATTGTTGACATTTTTTATTATCGATAATTACAATCGAAACATTTGTCATTCTAATTTACATTGAAGATAAATTATTCGTTTATAAAAAGAAAAAGAAAAAATGAATCAAATTAGCAACCGTTCGTTCGCGTGTACAATAGGGAGGGGGGGGGCAGTCCCCCCCCAATCCATGTCGTCATGCGACGACAACCAATTACGTTTTAACTCGTTTCAAACATGCACCTAATTTCTTTTCTATATATATATATATATTTTTTTTTTCTTTTCTTTTACCATTTCATTTCTATTTTCTAATTTGCTAAACATTTGTATAGATACAATACCACAACGTACAAAAAAAAAAAAAGAAATATTAACAATGGTTCAATTGAATACGAATGATTTGAAATTTGGAAGACCTCGAAATGTCACGTCATTTAAAAAAGGATTGACAAACATTGTCAACTAACACAATAATAACAATGAAAATACCAAAAAAAAAAAAACAAATTTGAATTATACGTCACCCGGTATACAATCGAAACACAAAAACTGATTTTTTAAAAAAAACGTGTCTTGTTCTCAGGTAGTTTAAACACGTTCAACGTCACGCGAATTCTTAGGGAAATTCCTGTCAGGCCACAGACGTTCATTGTATTCAAAAAAATAGTTGGGTGTCAGTCACTTATGACTGACGTGGCCTAAACGTAAAGTCTCGTGTCAGGCACAAATGACTGACGTGGCCTAAACGTAAAGTCCAGTGTCAGTCACCAGTGGCTGACGTGGCCTAAACGTAAAGTTCCGTGTCAGTCATCGATGACTGACGTGGCGCTCAACTAATTAAGAAAGTGACTCACGCACATATACAAGCATAACTTGAGAATGTGCGAACATTGAAAAGGGTAAAAGTAAATTGTTCGAATAACAATGACGTTGTTATCGTTCTTAACATTCCAAAGAATCGGATTTACTCTTTCCAACAACAGAATTCCTTTCCTGTCTCGAATTTCAAATTAACCAACAGCAACAGCAGCAAGAACAAGAAGAACAGAGAAACAAAACAATTTCATCCCTTATTTAACAATTCACATTTGATGCTAATCTTTCACTTGTAAGTTATGAGATGATAATGATAATGATTAACAAAAATCCTCTCTCTCTCTCTCTCTCTCTCTCTCTCTTTCTCTCTCTCTCTCTTTTATTCCTTTCACTTAGAATGCAACTGTAGTTCTGATGATGATGATGCAATCACAACGCATTACTGGTTTCCATTACATACCTTTTCCTCGTAATCATACGCAGTTTATGTTACTACTACTACTACTACTACTTACTACTACTACTACAACTATTATAACAAAAACAGGAGAACGTCTGTAGATATTTCTGAAAAAAATTTATTAACTATTATTCTTTTGTTTTAATATCTTCTAATCTCTTGATATCATTCGATCTATTTCTCTCGTGAAAACACGTGTAAATTCACTTTCTCAAAGATTCTAATATACATGGTGGGTGTTTCATCAAGTAATTAAACACTTAGACATTAAACGAACTTATTTTATTTTCATTTAATTTAATTTGATTGTGTATACTATATATATATATATATATATTTGTTCTATCAATAATTACATTATTAATTAATTAATTGAATTACATACATTTGAAATCTTGCCAACATGGTGGCACAATTTGTATCTTCCATTTTTTAAAATGGAGCCTTACATACCCCCTAGTGACGAAAAATTGAACTAATGTTTGTATCAACGTACCGAATTTTACAGTAGACTTAATATATATATATATATATATACATATTTTTTATTTTATATTATTTTTTAATTTATTGTTAAACATTATGTGATATTCTTTTAAATACAGTGAATCTCGAATAGTTGAAACACCTAAAAACCTAACCTATAACCTAATCTCAACCAACTCTACTTGCACATCTATAAATTAGAAAACAAACTCGTTTTATGCAACCCTGTTCTATAAATGATATAAAAAAAAAAAAAAAAAAAAAAAAACAAGATAAATCATCACATAAAGTATACAATATTTACATGAAAGTATCGATTGGTATCATATCGTTTAATAAAAGTGTCAACGATTGTTTCTAACGATAGACGATCATAAATATTATAAATCAATAATCATTTTGAACACAACTAGATTATTATACTATTATTATATTCATAGATAAGCCATAACCGGCTTTACGTGATCGAACCCGTTTACGTACAAACCCAAGACACACACACACATGCCGTGTATATCGTTGTAGTTGGTAGAAAAAGAATCGTCTGATTTCTCATCGCTTGTAATCTAGCCTCCTGGTGCCACGATCGTGATCCAACACAACGATCTCGTAATTCGATCCACTATAGTGGTACTACATACAAACTTTCTGCATAGTATACTAATACTACCTTCAATAATATCTATAATAATATTTCATTGGGACATACGTCTCTTCGTGAGGATAGTGTAATCCATCCTGCATTTCGCAAAAAAAAAAAAAATACCGCAATTCAATTTGTTCACGTTATACAAGAAAACTAATACATTAACTAACATTAATATAAATATATTTACACGTAATTATGTGTATATATATATATACAATATTGGGAACTTCTAGCACTTGAATACGCCATCTGGTGACTAAATTCAAAATTAAAGTAGATAGGTCGAATTGCTACGCCACGCTCCTGCCAGAGATCCCAATATATAAAGAAAATATTAATAAATATATGTATATTACACATGTATGACGTGAATATAGCAAAATAATTGAATTGTAGTACAGTGTCATCTATCGAAAATTTACAGAACTTAGAGACTTACAGAACTTTTAATTAGCGATAAAAAATAAGAAATAAACGCGATAAAAATATTAATAAATGCAAGTATATTGCACATGTATGACGTGAATATAGCAAAATAATTGAATTGTAGTACAGTGCCATCTATCGAAAATTTACAGAACTTAGAAACCTACATAACCTTTAAATTAGCGATAAAAAATAAGAAATAAACGCGATAAAAATATTAATACAATAAATGCACGTAAATTACACATGTATGACGTGAATATAGCAAAATAATTGAATTGTAATACAACGCCATCTATCGAAAATTTACAGAACCTACAGACCTACGTAATCTCTAAAAAAAATAAGAAATAAAGGCGATAAAAACTATCCTGTGTATTAAATTGAACATAATCAAACAAAATAAGCAAAATTTCATGAAAATCGAGTTCAATTAGTTTCAAACTTCACTGCAAACAATGTGGCACTGTATTTTGATATATGAAGATATACACGTACTACAGTAACGATGAAAAATTTCAAATACGATTTCTTAGAAACGTTACACGTAACAAAAGTCAATTAAAAATGAAAGTATTATCATTGGAATTAATTACAATTCAATTCTGTTGCAAAATTCACATCCAATTTGTCTTCCTTCCTTTGTTTCATTTCAGGACAAAGAATTGCAACGATAGCAATTTGAAATAGTGTGAACCACACTTAACCTAAGTGGTAGTCAGTCAGTCAGTCAGTCAGTCAGTTAGTCAGTCAGTTAGTCAGTCAGTCAGAGAAAGGAACAACCTCCACGTGCCTAGACAAATAGTTTTAAGATAATTGATAAACCTTATTACGTCATTGATAACACAACAACACAACCATAACCCAATAAAAAAAAAAAATGAAATTATATTGATCTTATTATACAAAATACACAAAATATACAAAATACAATATCGAATGAGAACACAAGACCAATAACAAAAACAACGATGAATATTTTCTTAAAAACAAGTTAGTTTCATTTGAATCATACGATTTCACAGAAACGAAAG
Source organism: Polistes dominula (assembly GCF_049000335.1). Taxonomy (NCBI): domain Eukaryota; kingdom Metazoa; phylum Arthropoda; class Insecta; order Hymenoptera; family Vespidae; genus Polistes; species Polistes dominula. The sequence goes on along the minus strand of NW_028301061.1, from coordinate 1,040,742 downwards.
GGACATCGTCGTTGCATGACTGGACGTTTACATTTTAATTGCTATCGAAAGCAAAGTAGTAATAATAATAATAGTAGTAGTAGTAGTAGTGGTATAACGTGTAGTAGTAAATCGTAATCTGTTATAACTAGTCAAAGTTGTTTGACAGGTAATACAACTGCGACAGGTGATTCGTCAGATGTTGCTAATATTTCTATCCCATTCTTTCTCATCAACACCTGCATATATATATATACATATATGTGAGTTATGCACTACTACATTAACAACAATCTTTCTCTCGAATACATTCCAGTGGTTCAATGTGCTCATCCTCACAGTATGGAAACACTATACTACACATGTTGATTGGAACATGCACATCATTCAAACACGTTCTCAATCGTCACTTGATTTGATTTGATTTGTTGTTTTTATTTATTTAAAAATAATACATAAAATAAATAAATAAATAAATAAAATAAAAATGTGATAGATACAGCATAGTCATCGTCATATATATATACGTCATTTTGTTTAATACTATCATATCATTTTCTAATTACTGTGCTAAAGTTTACATAATAGGATTTCTCTCTCTCTCTCTCTCTCTCTCTCTCTCTCTCTCTTTCTCTCTCACACACGTTCGGGAAGCCTTGAAACGTTGATGAAGGTGGAACGTGGAAACGAAATGTTTTTTTCTTATTTATAGATGTTGAAGTTGCTGTTGACTGTATATAGTGAAAGTGCTAAATAAATGATCACGAACCTTCCAATAAATTCTATCGTGTTATTTCTTACTCTCTTATTAATCTCTTATTCTTTCTCTCTTTCTTAAAGTAATGGAAGAGAGACACCCCAGGTACAGAGAGAAATTGAATCAAAGTTAAAGACCAGAAGGACTAAATAGACCGTGGAAGTTATGCGCACGTATGTATGGAAACATTTTTCTCTAAGCACGCGTGTGCACGCGTATCCGATTTATTTTACACGTAATATAAAAGCGTGTCAAATTAATTTCTATATACATGTGTATGTGTGTGTGTGTGTGTGTGTATAGAGAAATTTTTGTATTTTATTTTAATCGAACAAAATCATTGACAATAATAATTCATCAAAATCCACCCACCATCCTTATAACACTTATTTTGTTATTATTATTATTATTATTATTATTATTATTATTGATATTTAAATCATTTTAAATAAATTCAGATTTTTTTTTTTTTTTTTTTTTTAGTGTGAACAAACCTTTAAATAATCATGTGAACATTTAGTAAAATTTATTCTCAAGCAATGTGAATAGAATTTAAATTTATTACGAGTGAATAATTTTGTTCGACACTGTAATACGTTCGTTAACGATTGAAAAAACAAAAATAAAATTAAAAAAACAAGGTTGATGTATTAAATCAAAAAAAAAAAAAAAAGAAATAATGAATCACGAAGAGAAACAGGACGACGACAACGAAGACGACGAAGAAGACGAAGACGACGACGACGATGGTGTTCGAATCGAGCGCATTCGCACCGTTACTTTATCAACCAGAAATCACGTTCATTCGTTCATCGTATACGACCTAAATTGTCATAAGATTCATTGGTTCATAAGCGAAATTCGATTAACCTAAAACTTAATGTAAACAAAAAAAACAGAACACCAGGTATCTTTAAAGAAAATCAAGAAAGCATTTGATAAAAGATAACAGGTATCATTATCAAACGAATGTTTCATGATATATTTGATAAAGTTAGCTGAGTATAAATAAGAAATGATCATAATCTTCTACGATAGAATAGTATGTTTTATATTTAGAGCTTTGTAAGACTTGGACAGGTGCCACACACACACACACGTAACAAATTACGAATATTTTATGATATGAGGAAATACAGAAAATCTATCAGGTACGTTCACCTTTTGATCGAATCAAATAAATTCATCAACAAATTACTTATGATCAGACAAAAACTCTGTACGTTCAAACAAACATTAGTTCAATTTTTCGTCACTAGGGGGTAGGACTCCATTTTTAAAAATGGAAGATACAAATTGTGCCACCATGTTGGAAAGTGTTACAAAGTCATTCAATTAATTAATTGTACAAAGTTATGAATAATTTATTATTTCATTTAATTAATTATTAAAATGTTAAAAAATAGAAATATATATATATATATTTAATTATCATATAACATTTATATCACAATTTATTATAAATTATCTTAGAAAATATTGCACAAAGATTAACGATGAAGATATTAAAGATAAAAGTTGAAAGTTTCGTACGAATAACTGTGTGTGGGTGGATCATATATACCAACCAACCACCACCACCACTACCACCATTACCATCACCATATGAAATTGGTTGTTGGTATATTAAAGTATTTGCACGTGAAAGAGATCGAAAGGAATCGTGCCAACGTTTCGACATTTTCTCGACAACACGTGGAACACTTCCGGCTCGAAATCTTGTCAAAGTAGCACATATATACATACATATATATATATAAGTGTATGTATATATGTATGTATATATACATACATAAATGAGTCTACATAAACTTGAGAGGAACGAACGGACCAACAGAATACGTTCAACTACTGCTACTGGTGATGGTAATTGTGGTGATGGTGATGGTAATGGTAATGGTGGTGGTGGTGGTGGTGGTCTGTTGCTTGCGAAGCACAGAAAAGTATTTTTGGAATCAGCAGCACCAGCTCGTCACTCGAACGAACGAATGAACGAACGAAGAAACGAAACGAACTTACCAAGTCCACCAAGTCGAAATTATTGACCTCTTTAAACGAGGAGCATCTGCAGCCTGACTTGGCCTGGCCTGGACTACCAGTTGGACCCAACTAAGAAACTTCTGCACAACCAGCTACTACTATCAAAGTGGCAAAACGGTTTGTGTTAAGTAGACCGTGTAATTTACTTGTAAAAGTATACAACAACGATGATGACGATCATGATTATCAAAGTAGATGCAAAACAACGACAATGAAGACACACAAAAAAAAAAAGAAACCTTGTCGTTTAGGTTTCTCTTTCCCTAGAGATTAGATTGAAAAAAAAAAAAAAATAACAAAAAAATAAAAGAAAACCTTGACTGTGTTCTATGTTCAACGAATGAACTACTTTTCAATTGATAAAACCATTACCTTTTGCCATACTGTACAAATTAAATTTTCAAATTATTTTCAAATGTTTGCACGCAGTTTTTTTTTTCATCTTAAAAAGGGAAAACTCAATTAAACCCAATTACAACTACGAGAATAACTCCTTGTATATAATTATGCAATTCCAACGTAGGCTTGCAAACTTCCAACATTCAGCACAATGAGAAAGATTTATTACCAACGTTATTACCAACCATTATTATGGCTTTACAGAACCAACCTCTCCCCCCCCGACCCTACCCCCAAGAAAATATGAATTTAATTATAGTTTCCCCATGTGTACGAAGAGTTGAATTTTTGTTTCTTCCAATGTAGAAATACTTTTTAATGAACTAGGATTCAATAAAAGATTTGATTTGAAAACTTTGGGGTTCTCACATTGATGGGGGAGAAGGGTTCCAACCAATTAATCTTTTAACTAACACCACAATTATTATGCAATTCTACATGGGTTACATCATAGTAGGAACTTGAAGTATGCAGAAAATGGGGTTTTACCATCAGTTAAAACCTAAGAACAAGCACTCATTCAAAGAGACCTAACTTTGGATGATACTTTGAACAGGACACGCGATGATCCACTTAAACTTTGAAATCGTTTAGGGAGAGTTGGGATTAGTTTCTATCTTTTTAGAAGAAAGAACAACTATAAAGAAGAACCTTTTGTAATAACTCTGAAGTAGAAAAAGTAGTGGAATAAGAAAGCAGGTAGGAAGAAGAAGAAGAAGAAGAAGAAATAAAAAAAAATGGCAAGTTGAGAGAAAGAGAGAGAGAGAGAGAGAGAGAGGAGTCAAGGTTTTCACTAAAGAAGAGAAGACCCAAGATCTATTTTCTCTTAATATGGACAATTCCGCATGAACTCGTCCGACCTCAAACGACCGACTTCGAAAACCGCGAATGTCGTTCATCCAACGAACGGTGCCTGCGCCTCTCCTCCACATGGTCGCATAAGGTGTCTGGGTTGAATGATCCTATCAAAGTCTCGATATATCCTACTACTCAACTTCTTCATACCATCGATCGATCCACACACACACATACTCAGAAAGAGAGAGAGAGAGAGACGGAGAACCTTGGATAACTAAAAACAATAGCCGGACTCGAGGAACTCGATCTATCCGATCGATAAAAAGTACCCTGGTTAGTTTTACACTTCTCGCGATTCGTCCATAACTAGAAAAATCAATCCAACTATCTACAATCCATCCTTCTATATTCAATAATAATCATTCAATTATTATATCACAAAAAGACCTATCTATAAATGTACACATATATTTTCATATACCAGGTGACCAATTTTGATATATTTCAATTAATCAAAATGTCAAACTTTTGTTTTTTTATTTATAAACCCCTAAATATTATCTGATCCAAAAAAACAAACAAACGACCCACAATTTTTAGATAATACAATACTTTTATAATTATAATCATAATATTATATTAAAAAATAAAACTAATGTTACGTTACCGAAACGTATTATCCACTCCAGCAAAAAAAGAGGATCCACGAGAAAATCGAGTTTCGTTTCGTCGTGATTGGCGAGAATACACGAAGATTTGCAATCTTCGATGATGCATTCAAATCTTATCTTGAACTAATCGTCGTTTCCCAATGATTATGATGATAATGATGACGATGACGATGATGATGATGAGAATAAGTTAGCAACAGGAATGAAAGGGGCGTCTTCAAAGATCAACCCAAGTACCAGCATCATCATCAACATCATCAAACAGTAGCAACAGGAATATCAAGGAGAATTGTGTTAACTATGAGAGATGGGTAGCTTCTTCTTCCTTTATCTATTCTCCAACCATTCGTTGCAACAAATTGCATCCAGATGAATATAATCTTCGATTCTTCTTGAAGAGTTCGATGTAGTTGCGGGGGCAGAGGGGGGGGGGGGGTTAGGTGTCTGTTTCCTAGACAGCCCTTTCTGAACTTGCTGGACTTCGATTTACCGCGCAGGCGTAGCAAACTAACCGACGCTTCTCTCTTTCTATCTTTCTCTTTTCTTTATTCTCCTCTTCTCCCTTCTTAGACAACACAATAAAAGAAAAGACAAAACTTTTACCACCCACGTATGAGAAAGAGATAATCACGAAAATGAGGATACTCTTCCGCGTGGTAAGTGAACGACTATTATAACACAATGTTGAAGAGTAGGATAAGGAAGAGGAGTCTTTGAACGGTCATGGGACGATGATACATCTGCAAGGGCAAGAAAAGGAGAAAGAGGAGGAGGAGGAGGAGGATCGAGGAAAGGATCGAAGAGAGGGACGAGTATGAGTTTGGAATCGAATCGAACACGTGAATGCACACATCATACTTCAACTTTAATTCAGCACGCGCTCTGCTCTTTTTTGCGGTAACAAACAATAAATAAACATTTCATGAAAAAGATCACGCACAGTAGAGTCATACACAAGCACAATTACAATTGTCACTAATTATCATCACACATTCGGAATTCGAATAAATCGATTATTGTTCACTTGAAACATGTAGAAACACAAGGAACTCTTGTCGAGTAATAAGAAGAGGAAGAAAAGAAGAAGCTTAGGAACAAGTTCAGAGACTCCGAACCCTAGCCGGCTAAGAAAGAAAGAAAGGAAGGAACTAGCTTTTCTGGCCTGTTGCTTCTCAACGAATGAAAAGAGGGGAGAGAGATGAGTATAAGGATGATGATGATGATGATGATGGTCGCTTAAGAGAAAGAGAGAGAGAGAGAGAGAGATGTAGGGAAAAGGGGCGGGAATCTTTCGAAGCAAACGTGCTGTGCTTAGGCGTCCCTTCCTTCCTCGTCGAAGAGAACAACGACGCCACCACGAAAGAACGACGGACAACGACGACGTGGTGCACACTACTCACAGCGACTACGAAGAACCTGCAGCCGGCAGCAAAGGCCAGCTGCTACTCGCTTGATCCAAGAGTACAGTGCTGCACACGAACACAAACGGGGAAGCCGAACCAGCCTTCGGGCAATGTCGGTTTCAAACAAAACTACGGACTTTGTTCGTCGTTCCTCGCGTGTATGTGTGTATGTGTATGTGTGTGTGTGTGCTCTGCTCATGGACGAGAGTATCACGCATACATAAAGGGAAGAGAACATCCACACCACAAATATATACAGACATATATATATATATACATGTAAGATAGCACGAGCGTCCCCCCCTCACATTTACTATTAGTGTGTGCCCACGCACTCTCGGGGGCCTACCTACACTATACCTCTTTTTCGCTCCGTTGGTATGTCCCTATGCGCTTTGTAGGGGGAATAAAAAGAAGAAATAAACAAAAGGGTCTTCGGGTGAATTCGAAACGATGCTTTTGCTTTGCTTTGCTTTGCTTTGCTTGACTTCCAACCGAACTGACCCGAAAAATTCACAACCAACAACTATAACTTAAATCCAATGAATGAGAATGAACATGTCTGTAGATCTGTTAAATTGTCTTATTAATTCGTTTAATTTGTTCAATTATTAATCTTAGAATTTGATCTGAATAAGTTACAATGTAAGCCGGAAAATGAACTCATCTTATGATTTATGCGGGTAAGAATAAATCGTACTTTATCGTTGTTACTTTTATGTAGATATATATATATATATATGTATATGCTATATGGGTAGAAATTTCCATGGGGAAAGTGTGAGAAACTGCAGCCGGAAATTATAGGCAAGATCGTATCTGTTGAACGTCAACTTTACTTAGAAAACGTACGCGATGTGTACGTCCGAGTGACGCATACCGAATATCTCGACACAACACCACTCTGTGTTCGTGGTATCCTTTATCATCAACATTATCTTTGATGATAATCATTCGTGAGATTATTGTCACTAAACACAAACAAGTTTAAGAAAAATTAATTGAAGAAAATTTCTATGAAATCAACTTTCATCTGTATATAATTGTAATGTAAAAGAATGGCGGTATACAAACGTATTGAAAAATGTTGAACAACAAATCCTGAAATGAGTAATAGGAAGTGTACTTTCGTTTCTTCGTACAATAATCATCAAAGCTACATGGTCACAACAGATGGGACGGTTTAAAATGACCGTGAACGTTACTCAACGTCAACCATATATTTCCATGTGCGTTATGTTAGAGTGAAAGTTACGTTAGTTTAGCGGAGAGGTAGTCAAAAGATGGCTGCTGCTTATGTGACTCACATAGGGATAACAATGGATTCAAGAAGGAATCTGCCGAAGAGCCAATCTTGCTCATAAAAGCAATTATTACCACCAACACTCTCGTTCGTAGTACTCGTTGTTTAAAAGAAACTTTTATACAAATGTGTAACACAAGACTTTTGTGATATTGTTTCTTAGAACAGTGATGTAACTTAGTTCGTTACGTGACTAAATCAAAAATAGTAACAAATCAAAAAATATTCGTTTATTTGTAAAAAAAAAAATATAAACTATCCTTTTTTTAGAAAAACAACAAATTTATCTAATTCTAAACATCTCGAAATATTATATTATATTCTTCCAGTAAGTTTGAATACTCAGATTCGTCACGCTTTCTCCGAAATTTTTCCAACAACAACGACTACTAAAACGAGTATTCGCTTAAGCTAAAGCTTGTGTTCCCAACATTCAAATATAACGATCGCCTGGAGATACGAAACCGCAATGGTTTATCTAAATTGCAGTTTGCCAGCAACGAGAGATCTTGCGGTAATCTCATTTCGAACGTATTAATCTTTTTATTCTTTTTCTTTTTTTTTTTCTTCTTGTCTATCTCTTTACGGTCGTTTCGTATTTCGTGACTACATTTATGGAAAGCCATTTATCTTAGAAAATAAAGAAAAAACAATATATATCTTGGAAAGCAACGTCATCCATTTGTTATTAGCTTGAAACTCATAATATCTTTAACTACTCATCGCATACAATGTTTTTTTTATTGTTTTATTATTCTATCAATCTCGTTCGTACGTTCTTCCCGCCAAAATTTTGATCAATTTGGCGGGAAGAACATCAAAATTATTTCAGTCGATAATATCTATAATGATAAAAAAGAAAACTACTTTATCGATAACTGAGAACCACAGTAAATGTAATTATAATTTTCCGATGCAAGATGGCGTTGCTTATCGAGTATACATAATACTCTTATCTACTTAAGGTAAATATTTGAACATGTGTTAGATAAAAAAAAAATATAAAATTCTTAACTAATTAAACATAGGAGATATCAATTACAAAGAAAACAAAAAATGTAGAATATAGAACACTTGAAATTCAAATAACTCATTAACGAGTCTGGCCTATATAAATGTTTTTTTTTCTTCTAATTAAATAAACCATCTGTTTTAATATTAGAAATGAAATGAATACGACTCACCATATGCTCCATTGCTTTTTCTTCTAATTCTGCTAATGTCCAATCAACGTGAAGACTCAAAGGTTTCAGACGCGATTCCATTTCTCGTAACCACTTTCTTAAACATTTAACTTCATGTTCGAAGTCTGTACAAATAAATATCAAGAATTATGAACACCCAAAGAACCTCCGAGAATTTACAAATGAAGTCTTGTTAAATAGAACAAACAACAAATTACCTGCAGATACATCCTGTTCGTCAGAGACAGTACGTTCTACGGGTGCCATAATTTGTTCAACTAATTCCCACTTTGCGTTCAAATGATTAACACGCCACGCCACTTCATCTTTTAATGCAGGGGTGCATGATACTAATTTTTCAGCTTGTTCATTGAACAATTTTCTTCTGTATGCCTTACGTCGCAACTCCGCCATGTGAGCCTTTACAAATGATAAATAAATATACATTAGATTATTTTGATATTTTATTAAAATAACAACATGATGAGATTAATTGTAATTGCAAGTAAACACATACCGCGCGTAGACTTTTTGTTCAAAAGATTTTCTTCTTTAGAATAAACTAATTCTTGAAGTATTCTCAACCAAGAGTAAAGTTCTGAAAATTGGCAACTAAGTTCCTTCAAACTCCATGACTGTGTTGATACGTCTGTCTCATCCCAAGTTAATTCACCATTTGCTTCCTATCAACAAAACAACATTTATAATCATTTATTTTGTAATATTTAATACATGTTATTATTAAGATATTAATAAGATTATTCGTACCTTACAACTATCAATTAAATTAGTATCCATAATATAATCATAATTAGAGCGTATCGCAGCCCAAAAGTCATCTTTGCTATCATCTCTGTTAGTCCACATTCTTTGACATTGCATTTGTTTGGGATCTTTTCTATAAAACAAAACAAAAAATACAAACCAATTATAACATTAGTATACAATCATAAAATATAATAAGATATAAAATAATAATAATTTCAAAAATATAATAAACCTTTTTTTGGTAAGACTGTTGTATGGTCTTTCTAAGGGCACACTCACTTGCTTCCGCCTTTCTAGACTATTGCTAGAAGGCTGAAGTGAGGTTAAAGAGAAACTCATCTTCATTTCCTTGCGTAGATCTATAACAATATTACAAATCAATGTAATCAAACATCTTTATAACCTACAAAATATTCTTAAATTAAATACTAAATCAATTTACAATTTGCAAATTATCCCTTTAAACAAAATATGAGAAATTCAAGTACCATTTCTTTTAAACAACAAACTCCAATTTGTTCATCAATTGAAAACTGAGGTTATAATAAACAACAACACATGTCAAGTATTTCAAACTACGTTGATCAAAATGAAATATAACAGGTAGTCAACAACTTATGTATAAATCAAATAACAAACTCCAATTTGTTCATCAATTAAAAATTGAGGTTATAATAAACAACAACATATTTGTAAAGTATTTCAAACTACGTTGATCAAAATGAAATATAACGGGTAGTCAACAACTTATGTATAAATCAAATAACAAACTCTAATTTGTCCATCAATTGAAAACTGAGGTTATAATAAACAACAGTAACACATGTAAAGTATTTCAAACAACTTTGATCAAAATAGCAACTTACGTATCAATCAAAATAGGTTCAATAACCTTTTTTAAATTGAAATCACGTATTACAGAAGATAGGAAACATTGTATAGTACATTTTCAAAGCATCGTTGCACACACACACACACACACATAATATATATATAAATATCTATATATATATATATATATAATCTGATCATATAAAAGGAATATAAGCAGGAAACGTAAACGTGATAAAAAGGATATTAGCATTCACTATGCAACCTTTTCCAAGAAAGTATAATTATCAGGAAACACAATGACGTATTGCATATTTTTCAATGTATTCACATGTCTAACACATTCTATGAAAAAGAAAAAGAGACTAATAAGAGAAGATGATGATGATGATGATGATGATGATGATGATAGTAGTAAGGTCGAGTATCTTGTTACACGCGTGTACATTTTCTACTATCCACAGGTGCAACGAGCATGAGAGAACGTGTGGGATTCGAAAACTTGTCGCTGTAGTCGCACCAAGTGTTAATATAAATGAACTGTAATAAACGAACAAATATATATATATATATATTAAAATAAAACAGGTAAGAAAAACAAAACAATCATAATAGGTGGAAAAAAGAAAAAAAATGACAAGTAGACATAAACGACAAGTGATGACGAGTTATTGCATCAAGCCGGAACTTTGCAAAGAGATTTTTAACACCTCACTAGACGAATTTGCATTAGGTCTCTAAGAAAAAGGAGGAGAAGGAGGAGGAGGAGGTAAACAAGGAGAGGAATGAAAAAGAGACAGGATAACGGCCAAGGGGGAGGGGAGAACTTGGTGTCGTTGTCATCTTTGTATACTAGTGTATATATATATATATATATATATATATATATATATATAGTACGTGTGTAGATTGCTTTGCTAGTACTATTACTATCTGACGCTGATGATAATGATGGTAGTAATGGTGGTATGGGAAAGAGATGAGAAAGAGAAAGAGAAAGAGATAGAGAAATAGAAGGAAGGAGAGGGTAATAGAGAGGAGAGAGTATTTGCACAGCTACTCAGAAGAGAGTTTAACGCCTGCGGTAACATTTCCGGCGATGGCAACCGTTCATATTTATCTCTACCGTTATTAAATTATGAAATAAATAAGATCTTTTTTTACGAAAGACACCTTCTTCAAGGTAGGAGGATTAAATTAAAGAAAGACCAACAAAAAAAAATAGAAACGTCATTGATTTAAATAGGTTTGGTGTGGAACGTGACAAGGGGGGTTCCACCCAACCCCTCCGGCATGCATGCATGCATGCATGCTTAGAGAATAAACGTTGTGGCAGGCACGCCTTTGAATAACACCCAACGAAATGTCATCTAGGGGAGTGATTTTCATAGTTCTTTTTTTTAATATCCCCCACCCTTAGAATTACTCACGTTTCTCCTTGCCGCTAAGAAAGCCTGATCCCCCTCCTACACCACCCTTCTTCCATCCACCTTCTAACTTCCGATTATTCACCGACACCGGACACTACATAATCTTGCCGTACCACTTTAAAAATACACCTTACTAATTCGTGGGAACTAACACACACGATTTCTTCTTCTCTTCGTTTCGTGACTCCGTTTATTTCTTCTGTTTTTTTTTTCTTTCTTTCTTTCTTTCTTTTTTTTATTGTTCTCTGTCTGTCTGTCTCTCTCTCTCTCTCTCTCTCTGGTTTCCTTTTATCTTTCTCTTTCTTTCTTTCTCTAAATCGACGAAGAACCGCCGTGCACACCAGCGGTGCACACAGACGTGCACTGCATTAGTGGCGCCTGCGCCATAAGCGGTACGAATCCGAGCTCGTTGCATCGTCACGGCGAGTTTGCACGAAAGAAAAGTGACCAATAAGCGGCGCGACTTCTTTACGCTCCACCAATCACGATTACGATTATTTTATATTTAAGATCGATGACTCAACTTCATTGGCTCGCGCGGAATTGAATTTCGGATGACTTTAAAGTTGTGTGTACAATTATACAAATGCACACTAATACTATTTAAAAAAAAAAAAAAATAAATAAACTACCATGCGTTGCAATACAAATTATTCAAATACTTTGATTTTTATATGACATTAACTGTACAATGTTGGAATAATTTAAAGAGTTTTGTTTTTTCAATGCTCTGATTATTTCTTATGCTTCGAACAAAATTAAATCAAATTTGTCCTCTTATTTTTTTCCTTTCTAAATTTATAAGAAATTTTGCAAATATTTAATAATAACAATTATTATTATTAATTTTTATCCTATCAATTAGGTCCTTGTAATATGTAACATTGATACATACAATTATGCTAAATTAATATTGACTAACTCATGAATTATTTATTACTATCTTTATGCAATCATTGCAAAACTATTTGCAATATAAATAAAAAAAAAAAGAAAATGACTATTTCCATAAATATTAGGTAAAGAAATAATTAATATAAACTTGTCGTATAACTTTGAATTATATAATTGAAATTTTCTAATAAAAAAAAAAATGAGTCAAGATAATTACTATAAAAAAAATATATATATATATGTGTGTGTGTGTTTGTATGCAAGTTGCATTTATTATCATTTAAGTATTTTCAAATTTAAAGCACAAATATTAGTTGAAAGATATAAGTAGACCTCGGTGACCCATGGAAACAGTCTCAAAATAGATTGTAAAGAGTCAAACATAACTGGAGTTTTTGTAGGATAGTATGCCAAAAAGAACAGAGATCAATGGCTTATGTACAGTCTATGACATTAATATTTTAGTAATATAATATTAACAAATAATTCATATTTTGTTTTATATAATTTATAAATTATAACATTTGAATTTTGTTTCTATAAAATTATATCACACATCATATTTATATAAATAAAAGTAAGAAAAAAATATATAAATTAGTTAGATTTACAGCATGAAATGCAACGATGTTTGAATATATTAAAAATTGGTAACCATATCCAGTAAAAACCACTTAAAAATAAAAATAATGCAACTAAACGAAAACAAAGGTCAGCGTCTGTAATGATAAATGAAAAATAAAATAAAATAAAATAAAATAAAATAAAATAAAACTGTTGTTTGATTATCTACATATTTCAAAATAAATATTACTTACTGTGTAGAAAACAAAGAGATAATAAACAGATTCCCACTATCGTTGAAAAGATTTTATAAAATTGATCTACAAAACGAGATCCAAAAATATCAATAAGTATTGAATCTTGACAAACCGATAGTAGACCGATACTAATTCCTCCTAGTAATGCACTAATCATGAATACATAATATTCTGAAGTATATGTTAATACTGTAAAAATAATTTATTAATATGAGTTGCATGTACTGCATTCAATTATTTCTTAAAGTCATATAAATTTCTATAAACATACCCATTAAAACAGAACATCCAAGCCAACATGCAATACCAAAAAGTATTCGTCTATTTTGTGGGATAATTTGCAAAATCCAAAAAGTCATAGAATTTGGTAAAAGAATACCAAAACCAGCAATAATTGATATTGCAACATAATTATACGAAGAAGATATGTTTGTGATAAACATGTAAGGTAATAATATCCAAAAAAACAAAGTAAAAGATTTAATTCCAACCCATGTAAGTATACTCATCCAAAATCGTAAATAGACAAATATTTGAATATGATTTTTCCATTTGTTACTAGATTTAATTGATTTTACAAAGATATCTTCTTCACTATCTTCATATGTATAAATTTCATTATGTTCTGCAAATGAAGAAGAATTCGTATCTTCAATTTGTTCTGTTCCATGTGAAGATGAATTTTCTAAATTATTATTATCTATAGATTCTAATCCCATATTAGAATTATATTTTGTAGAAACATCGTTGTCATCTTCATTAGTTAAAAGTAAATTGTATTGCGAAGGTTTTGGAGACATTGGTTGTCGTAACAAAACTACACCCAAAATAGTTGGTACAAAAATAACTGTTATGAGCAAAAGAGCAATTTTCAAAGAAACTCTCATAAGTAACAAATGAGTTAAACTTGGAACTATGATATAACCAAATGATAATGCAATATTTTTAATGGTAAGTGCAATTGATAATTTTATACGAAAATATTTTAACAAACATTCTTGACTTTGAACCATAACGAAACTTGCTCCTATACCCATCACAGCACCAGCACTCAAGCTGGCTAAATATGCACCAACTCCACCAGTAGCAAGATACCCAGATGCTAAAACCCCAATAGAAATAAGTGCAATTCCTATCAATCCAATTACACGTGGAACAGAAGTCAAATCCACAATCATTTTAGACCATGGATCTATAAAAAAAAAAAAAAAAAACAAAAAACAAATTACATCAAATAATCTACATGTATGATAATTATCATTAATAATAATATGAATGAATTAAACTCACCTGTTAAATTCCAAAATGCTATGAAGAGTATTGGCGTCAAAATGATTTTCTGATCCCACAACTCAAAATTGGCAGTCTTATTTTCAGTCAGATATCCAAGTACAATACCGTATACCGATAGTATACTTGGTATGGTCATCTGTATTCATGACATATAATATTTTGCACATGATTTCTTTTTAACTTAATATTATGTTTTATGCAGTGAATAATCCTTTAGAAAATTGTATATACTTTTTAGAAAATTAATATGCAACAAATGTATATAAAAATTATTATTATTGATATTAATAATAATACCTGAATGAGGAATACACCAAGTAAAATAATCCACGAGTAACCCCCATCTTGTATAGTTGGTCCAAGTTCTGGAAAAGATGTGATAATATCATCTAGATAAAGATGTTTAAGAACAGACATTGTTGAATTATTGTTTTTTTTTTTTTTATGTATTTTTAATTAAGGTATTTTATTGATGTTATATCAACAATATAATAAACTATGTAAAAAAGAAAACAATTATATTTCTCAACAGGCAATTAAATATCTATAGCTGTTCAAAGAATGTCATATCTAATCTTAATCAAGGTGTCAATGATCTGATAACTAAAGATAAGAAATAAGAGAAAGGAGAGTGGTTGTTTCAAAAGAATTATTTGTATAGATACTATATATAATTTAACTTTAGACAAAATTATTCAATAATTATTTCTAATATTTCTTTAACTAGTTTTTTTTTCTTTCTAAATTTTAGAATGTCTGTTGATCATGCTTGAAAAATCATCAAAAAATAGTGTTTACATTATAAATTAAATTTGTGAATATTATTTTAAAATAATTTACATAATCAAGGTCTTTTATCAAAGATAAGAATATTCAAACGTGGTAATATATTATCGTCTACACAAATTTTATTTGTTTTACACTAATGAAAATACATAATGATCTCGCTTGAATTTTTATCTTATGAATCAAATGTAAATTTGTGTTTGAATCTTGTGCTTACAATTAGTATCATCAATTGATTAAACATATTTTGTATTTTTTAAGAAAAATAAGATTTTTATAATGGTGTCTATTAAAATGACGATAAAAATACGAAGCACATAACCCTAAATACTAACCTCCATTCAATCGTTTGATTGAACGATATGCATAACAGTAATCAATGAACTAGTCAACGAGCTTGTTTACATATTTGACGGGACGGTCGGTGAGAGTGAAGTAATAGCTAGTACCGCTAGATGGCGCCACGTGTTTACCAGTCGGTAAGTAAAGCAATACCTATTACCGCACGATGACGGAACATATTTTATCAGGCGATAAGATAAAGTAATAGTTATTACCGCTAGATGGCGTCACATATTGTACTGTCGGTAATAAGATACAGATTTTCCAATATATTTTTATTATATGATTAAAAATTAATGCAAATTAAATCATTTTTTTATATGATTAAAATAAATATATTTTAAACAGTATTATAATATTTACCTCTTCCTCAAATAAGATTATTAATTTTATTTTTAATTATATATTATTATATAGATTAGTTTTTGTCACTGCAACTGTATTCTATTAGCATAATAATTCGCAATGGATTTTTACAAAACAAGACATGTATTTATTCTAATCTCAATCGATTCCCAGTAAAATTTACAGTAATAATTTTAATAAATATTGATAACTACACATTAAAATGTATTTGCCATTTGCATTGCAATGGGGGATGCAGCTCAATGGCATCACCATGATGCCATTCATTTTGCGTGCGTTTAATAACGCGATAGAAACAAAAATAAGAAACCACATATGAGTTTTTTTTTATCACGAAACCATAATTTTATTATACTGTGAACAACACTGATTCTAATTAGCGTTTGATTTTAATATAATCACTGATTCTACAACTAATTTAAAGACCACTTTACAGATAGTCATTTGAAACAAACAAATGTCAATCTTCTTGCAGCACTGATTGTAATACGTGAATAATCCGAGTGACTATTTTTTGTTTTTTTTTTTAACAAGTTAAATATTTATTTTATAATTATTATAATTATTTGAATAATTTTTTAGGAAGAAAATAAAAGAATTTTTGACAAAAGAAATAAAAGAGTAGTAAAAAGTTGAAATGTCAAGAATGAAATCGTCCTTCGGTCTTTTTTGTTTGTTGCTTTTTTGGTTAGCTTGTTTGTACCCATGTCGCGTGAATGTAACATCCAAATTATGGAAAGAGAAAGAAAGAGTAAGAAGAATTGAAAGAGATAGTAAATTTAGAAGTGGGGGATATATCCGTTGTATGTATTCTAGTCTTCATTTCAAGTTAGCTCTCTATCAGTCTTAAGTCAATCTAATTGTTTGAAACATTGTTTAGGCTTAACGCATTGTTGGTACAGTTATTTATTTCATTTTCAAAATATAATTCTATTATTATTTTTTTTTAACAAATAATTTTGTTTATTACATTATTATTACGTGTTTTCATATATATGTAAATGTATATGTAAAGTTCAATTGATTTATTCATAAATAATATTCAAATTAAATATGGTGTGCAATAATTTGTAATGTTGTATTATTCAAATGAATATTTGAAAAAAAAAATTATTATACAAGTTACACGTGCGTGTTTTGTGTTATTTTTATACGTATTATTTTATATACATAATTATTTCAACGTATTGAAGAATTTTATTTCCGATTTAAAGAAATATTGTTTTCAACTGTGTTATTTTGATTGTTCTAAAAACAGGCTTACTACTTTTTCTATTCTATAAACCAGAACAAAACAACAACAAAAAAAAGAATATAATTTTATCAGCAAGACAAAATCAATATGAAGATCAATTTTCATAACAGGTACCTTTCACATTTCTATACCTTTTATGATTCACGTAGGAAACCAAAAAGTTTCGATGACAAAACAAAAATTTCTAACGGTAGTTGCAGGAAAAAAAATAAAACAAAACAACAACAAAAACAAGAAATTTAATTTGTTGCACAATTATTAAAACATTTATGATTATTAAAAATTCATAACAATTAATTGTTTAGTTGTTTGTTTGTTTGTTTTTTTTTCTTTTCTGAAGGAATAAGTAATAAAACATTTGGAAGTTCAAATACCATTCTAATCTTAAAAGTAGGTCGTCCTAATAGTCAAAATTATCACCTCACTTTCATTTTTGTTTTGCCATCTTCTTTCGAATATTTTAATTAATTAATTTTATTTTTTTTTTTTTTTAATTTGATTGTTTATATTTCGAAAAGTATCTCATGAAGGTAACATTAATTATCAATAGGAAGCGACGACACACATACGTTTCAAATTGGTTTGAAGAGAAAGTTTTAGTTTCCCCGATCGGAATTCAACAGATTCTCGATGGTACTAGTCAATAAAATTATCCTAAATGCATTAAACAACTTTACTTATTATATATAACAATAATAAAACGTTTTTTGACACAATTGAACACGTGTTTAATGCAAACGATTAGCCATCATGGTTTCCGGTTAACGCAATATTAAAAGAAAACAAACAATTAAATTCATACTATTATTTGATAAATCAACAAATTATAGATTTAATTATTGTTGTTTTTTTCCCCCTAATAAGAAAATGTAGGTCATATAAATGCAATCTATGATTATGTTGATAGAATCAGCCAGCTTTTGCGGTCGTACATTTCTAAGAACGAGAGATGCACACGTGAAATACTTTCACAAAGATTGTACACCGAAACGGTACCGTCTTCTTCCAAATAATAAATCATCAAAATAACAACAAAAGAACGTATGAAAATAAAAACAACAACAACAAGGAATTATTTAATTTTAGATTACAAACGTAGACGTGGATTTTCATGCAAAACCATACAACGAAATCCCAGGACCAAAACCAATTCCAATCTTAGGAAACACATGGAGAATGTTGCCATTGATTGGACAATATGAAATTTCTGATACCGCTAAAATAAGTCAATTGTTTTATGACGAATATGGAAAAATCGTTCGTTTGAGTGGTTTAATTGGTAGACCTGATTTATTATTTGTTTATGATGCTGATGAAATAGAAAAAGTTTATCGTCAGGAAGGGCCGACGCCATTCAGACCATCGATGCCATGTTTGGTTCATTACAAAAGTGTCATACGTAAAGATTTCTTCGAAGATATTGGTGGTGTTGTCGGAGTGTAAGTGACAATTCTATTATTTTAACAAAATTATTATTTTTTTTTGTCAAATACAGTTTTCATATCATTTCAAATTAATTATTCATACATCTTGTTATTTCAACAATCTAGATTTTTCATTTATTTATCTTATTTCAGAAATCTTTGAAATGAACTTTGAACTTTACCATCTTTTTTTTTTACACCATTCTAAAATTCCTTTCATTTTTCTTTTCTTCTTTTTATTACAATTTATTTCCATATTTAAGCTTCTGCATTTTTAATACGCAATTCAAACAACAACAACAATTAAAAAAACCAAAAACACACACAGAAGATTATTTACTGAGTCAACAAAAATTTCTTTGACAAATTACCAAAACATTAAACATCATTGAGTGGTACTTTAAAAGTGGCTTGTTTATTATAATAAATCAATATTTAACTTAGACACGGTGAACCATGGAGAAAATTTCGCACGCGTATACAGAAACCAGTTTTACAACCGCAAATAGTTAGAAAATACATAACACCGATTGAAACTGTCACGAGTGATTTTATAAAAAGGTATTTGATCCAAAATTCAATACCCCACTTTAAATAAAACAATATAAACAATTGTTTTTTTTTTCTTTTTTTTTTTTTTAATTCCATTCACAGGATAGAAGAAATTCAAGAAGAAAATGGCGAATTACCGGGAGATTTTGACAACGAGATACACAAATGGGCACTTGAATGTAATTTGTTATTAATATAATTAATCAAATGAATAAAAATGAATTTTATTTTAATCGTTTCGATATATAAAAAGGTATAGGATTAGTTGCATTGGACGTACGATTAGGATGTTTAGGTGGATCCCTAGAACCAGATTCAGAACCACAGAAAATTATCGATGCTGCCAAATTTGCTTTGAGAAATGTTGCAGTTCTTGAATTAAAAGCACCTTTTTGGAGATATATACCGACACCACTTTGGACACGTTATGTTCGTAACATGAATTATTTTATCGAGTAAGTCCCCATAAAACTTTCATTCATCATTGTATCAAAATTAATTACATTTTTATATCTAATATAAAATAAAATAATTATTTAATTTTTTTAGAGTATGCATGAAATACATCGATGCTGCTATGGAAAGATTAAAGAAAAAAATCAACCAAGGAAGAGGATCTTTCATTGATTGAAAGAATTTTAGCAACTAATGCTAATCCTAAATTAGCTTACATTCTTGCATTGGATTTATTTTTAGTTGGCATTGATACGGTAACAAATTATTATTATTATTATTATTATTATTATTATTATTAATTGGAATTAGGAACTCGAAAGTTCATTGCCGCAAATACCAAATTCCGCCATTGTTCCCATCCCTGAGCGCAATTCTTCCATTCGCGGGCTTCGTATCCTATTTCTTTCAAGTCCCTGATACGGTAACAAATAAATAAATAATTAATTTCAAAAATAAGAAGAATTACTAGGGGGGTGTCATTTGTATTAAATAAAAATAATATACCTTTATGTATAATAATTATAATTGTTTTAGATATCAATGGCGGTATGTTCGATATTATATCAATTGGCAACAAGACAAGAAGAACAAGAAAAAGTTTATCAAGAATTACTTGAAATTCTTCCTGATGCAAATACTCCTCTTACTGTTTCACATCTTGATCAAGCTATTTATACTAAAGCTTTTATTCGTGAAGTTTTTAGGTAACTAATGTAATTACTTTTGTAATGAATTTTGTAATAATATTAATAATTATCATTACATTTTGTAGGATGTATTCAACTGTTATTGGCAATGGTAGAACGTTACAAAATGATACCATAATTTGTGGATACAAAGTACCTAAAGGAGTAATTATTCATTTTAATAATAATCTTTGAAAATCTTTCAAAATATTTCAATCATTTTCTTCCTAACCTTACAATTTATATATAACAGGTTCAAGTTGTGTTTCCAACAGTTGTAACTGGAAATATGGATGAATATGTCGAAGATGCTAAAACATTTAAACCATCGAGATGGCTTAAAACATTCGCTGATCAAAAATTACATCCATTTGCGTCA
This sequence comes from Polistes dominula, assembly GCF_049000335.1. Lineage (NCBI taxonomy): Eukaryota > Metazoa > Arthropoda > Insecta > Hymenoptera > Vespidae > Polistes > Polistes dominula. The sequence goes on along the minus strand of NW_028301061.1, from coordinate 1,019,925 downwards.
TTACCATATGGATATGGTGCACGTATGTGTCTTGGTAGAAGATTCGCTGATCTTGAAATGCAAGTACTACTTGCTAAAGTAAGTAATTTATATAGAATTATATTTATTACTAATTATTCATTAATTATATATATATATTTTTTTTTATGTTATTATCTTTCAGTTGATACGATCGTACAAGTTGGAATACCATCACAAACCATTGAAATACAAAGTTACGTTTATGTATGCACCAGACGGAGAACTCAAATTCAAATGCATTAAAAGATAATAATTAATTATTGGCAATAATTATCAATAATATAAATAATATTTATAAACAAAAAAAATTAACAGATTGTAATAATACTTACAAAATAATAAAATATATTACACAGAGAAGGGGGTTAAATATTTCTGACGCTCTTCTTAGTTGATTTTGTATCCACGTGTGTCGCTAAAGTCACGCATCTCGAATCGATTAATACCTCCATTTTTTCGATAGATGGAACTTACAAGATTCTCAGGGATATACTTAAAAAAAAATCAAGAATGAAAAATTGCACTAGTATATCAATTTTAATAAGAAAATTTCTATGTGTTGATTAAATTAGTGAATAATTTTGTAATTCCAGTATTTTGTGTTGGATGATGCATCATTTCCTAACCTATCTTTCTTTAAGCTGTTAGAATTTCTTAGTTTGACGTTTAGAGTGATCAGTGATAACAATGGCAAGATTTCTTACGTGGAAATGTCTTCTTTTATTAGTTATAATACAAATTGGTATGTAATTTATTTCTATACGATTTATTTTTCTTATTAAATATAATTTTATGTAATTAAAATCTCATTATAACAGTCAATGCCAAAAGAATCAAGGATATGATTTATATGTCAATTGATGGTGCTGCTGGTTGTTTTAGAAGACACAATGGAACACATCAATTTGGTTGTTCATGTAAATAATTCTACAATCATATTAAATCATTGAATAACTTTCAAATTTATAACATTAATTGTACTTTCCTTTCTTAGCAAGTAGATCTGGTAGTGTAGGAGTAATACATTTAATAGAACAAGAAGATGATGTCAGATGGTTGGAAACTAAAGCAACTGCAGGCCCATATACTGCAGTCCTACCATTTTCAATGTTTACCAGAGATGTTCTTTTACGTTTGAAAAATACTAACAATATCAATGGCGTTCTATTGGCAAGAAATACTAGTCAAGAATATCCAGATTTTTATTCACCAGAAGATACCTGTCCAAACAGATACTCAAATTATAAAAAGTGTAACGATCAACGTCCATGGAATCCTCATGGATCATCAATTTTATTAGAAGACTGGCCATTTCCCATGTTTTATATGGAGGTCATTAATTTATACAAATATTCATTATTTATAATATTATCAATAATAATAATAATAATAATAATGTTTCATTTTGCTACAGAATCAAACACTTTTGGAAGCCATAAAGTCTTGTTTTTGGAATCACAATGCTCACGATCTTGAAAATCAAAGTGAACGTTCATTGTGCGCATTGGAAATGAAATCATTCATGTTTTCTGCTATTAATTCTGATTCTTGTATAAAACGTAGCGACTTTTATTTAAATATCAATCCAACATCATTCTGTGATCCACTTGGAGATAGAAATATACATTGGCCATTAGCACCATTAAATTCTGATTCTAATTCTGTAATAATGGTTACCTCCAGAATAGATGCATCTTCTATGTTTGATGGAATATCTCCTGGAGCTTTAAGTACAATAACAGGAATGGTTTCATTACTAGCTACTGCTGCTTACTTGCATTCTTTAAAACCAGTTATCAAAAGTAAGTTAATTTCTTTCCAAATCTTCACATACATAATTATTTAACAATCAAATAATACAATTTATTATTTTCAGATACAAATGTTGTTTTTACTCTTCTTAATGGAGAAGCTTTTGACTATATAGGTTCCAGTCGTTTGGTTTATGATTTAAAAGAAGGTCATTTTAATGCTCTCGGTGGAATCAATTTAAAACTCAATGAAATTTTAACTGTAATCGAACTTAGTCAATTATCCAAAGGAGATGCATTTTTGCATGTTAGCAATAATAAAACTAATCCAATGATAAATCAATTAAGTGAAAAGTTACCAGCTAAAGTATTGAGTAATAGTGTTCCACCTACATCTGTGCAAAGCTTTCTAGAAATAGAACCAAGTCTTACCACCATCGTTCTAACTAATTATCCAGATCAATTTATCAATAATTATTATAACAGCATTTTAGACAATGCTAAGAGTCTTCATTTCAACAGGTATTACAAATTATGATAAATATACAGAAGATATATCATTCTAATAACTAACATTTACTCTCTCTCTCTTTCTTTCATTTTAGTAATATTTCAAGTGATCTTGTACCAAGTTTAACAAATATAAGCATCACTTTGGCAGAGACTTTGTATCACAGTGTTACAAACGAAACAGCTCCAAGTGGAGATGTAAATCGTATCGAACATATTATCTCGGAAATGTTGTCTTGTTATTTAGAAAGTGCAAAATGTAATCTATTTCATGCAGCATCGTCACCAGGAACCAAATTGGCCGATCAAATTTTACCTTTGTACGTTAGTGTACATAGAGTACCTAACACCGTTACAATTTTAACTGGTCAACTTTTTGCTCTGTTAACTGGCGACAAATTAGATATGAATGAAACAGAGTGTTACGAGCATCATTACGCATGGATGGGTGGTTATGATTTAACAGGAATTTGTATAAATTCAACAGTAAATTATAGTATAGCTTTAAGTCCAGCATTCATCATCCATAGTACGTACTTTCATTTCATTTAATAAACAAATATACAATAATAATAATAAATGATTTGTATTTAATACAGATTACGATATGAAATCTGGGATATTTTCAACATGGACAGAATCTATCTGGCAAATGTTAAGTGTCAGAATGTTTTTAAAACCTTCAGCAGCAACTGAACGACTTAGCATGATTCTTGGCAGTATTGTGACTAGCACATCATTTATCTTAGTATGGTTTATTAATTCCAAGGCTGATATATTATTTAATTCCAGGTGATAAAACAATGTATGTTAATTTTAAAAATTGCATTATACGTTTGTTAAAATATCAAAACTAACGAAGAGTTTCATTTTATAGGAGAGCTGTTGATTGCTAGGGATACGCTGCGGACCACATATCAATGACCAGGTTAGATCATCAAAGAGATGATGTTCCCGTAACAAGCCTTTAAACATTATATGTGTGGTACGCCCTCGGACAATTTATTTTATTTTTTTTTTAAGTCTTTATCAAAAGAAAATTAAGGGTTTCACCTCACTAAAAAAAGAAAAAAAAAACATTGGAATGAGATGAGATGAGATGAGATGATTTAAGAGTGAAATCTTTTTTCAAGAATATTTTTATGAAAAATAATGTCTAACGCGTTTTTTTTTTTTCTTTGCAAATTATTTGACAAGCATTCATTTTGATTATGTTATTGTTTAGTCTAAGGGGATCGGCAACCTGCGGCTCGCGAGCCACACGCAGCTCTCTGCGCTCATTTTAAAAATCGTTGAGGATTAGGCACCGATAAATAATTAGATTAGTTTTTTTTTTTTTTTTTTAATCAACAAACGTTATTTATACGAGTAATTATTTATTATTGGTAAGAACAAATTGTGGTGTAGCTCTTTAAAAATTTTGAAATTTAGTAAATTGTAATGGCTCTTCCAACTCAAAAGAGGCTCTGCCGATCCCCGCTGATTTAAGTCAATGAATTACTTTGACAAATGAATGCAATCATATTTGTAATAATTTAAAAGAAACATCTTTTTGATTATAATATTCCCTTGCTTATAAAGATTTTTTTGTTATTAATAACTTTTACAAAAAAAAAATCACATTACGGATAATTCATTTACTTAATCGGTGATCAGTTAATAATAACAATTTCTAACATTCATTTCTTATTTCTTTTTTTTTTTTTTTGGTTTTTATATTTAATATATTTAATATTGCATTTATTTGCATAGGATATTGATTATACTTATTATATATATATATATATATATATATATTTACATAGGACATAAATTATTTAATAATTAAATTTATTATAATATACTTTCCTCTGTAGATTTGTCGTCTTCTGTAACGTTCATATAAATGAAATCTTGCATCGGTTATATTAAAAGAATGCAATTTAGTTGAAGAAAAGGGGGACAGGTGGGGGAGGAGGAGGAGGAGGGGGGTCTGGTCTTTTGTGTACAACACCTTCTTTTCATGTAGTACAATTTGAAAAATACTTATATATATATATAAAAAATTAGAATTGAATAGAACAATGTATTTTTTACATAGAAGAAGAAGAAGAAGAAGAAAAAAAGAAGAAGAGAGAATTTGTGAATTATCAAAATCAATTTTACTAAAAAGAAACGAAAGAAGAAAACAAAATAAAAATCAAATATTTTGTAGTATATAAATATGAGAATGATTAAAAATAAAAATATAATATCGACATAATGGTACCTTTAAAAAAACCCTTAAAGTGTACACTTGGTAAAAGTTAATTAAAGTGCACCACTGTGGATGTTTGACAACCCCAACACGTGTTCCTGAAGCTGCTATTTAATATTTAAATCTCGTAATTGTTTTTTTAAAAAATAGAATAGATTTTATATACCCATTTGAATGAACACTAGATGGCATTAGACAAATAATTGATTTTTTTTTTTTTTTTGAATTCAGTATCGTTTTCGAGAAATTCAAAATTTGTTGGGGGTGTCCAACACCCCATGTGCAATTTAAGGGTTAAAAAAAAGGAAAATTCAATATATAATTATACACAGCTACATACATACACACATACACTCAGAAGAGAGAGAGAGAGAGAGAGAGAGAGACATACAAATACGCGTAATATGTTTTAATTAAAGAATGGGGTTGGGTGGGGTGGGGGTGGAAGTCGGGGGGTAAGTAAAGAATTAGACAAGACACACGAGGACAATTATATGAACAAAATTTATGCAGAAATTGATTATTAATATCATATTTTCAAATATATCGTCGTACGCTCATCAATTACTTGGCATTTAATAATTGTGAAAAAGCCAAATGTGTGGTTAATTAATAAAACGGAAAGAAGAAGAAGAAGAAGAAGAAGATGAAGAAGAAGATGAAGAAGAAGAACTTGATCGTAAATTTAATCCTTAATCTCTACAATTATATTTATAATTTATATTTATATTTTTATTCTTTATTCATTTTTTTTTTAAGTTTACTACACTAAAATATGTAGCCAGAATTTTTATTATTTGTTTTACAAAACGTTGTTGTTGTTTTTTTTTTTTGTTATTTTATTATATTATTTATTGATGATATTAACAAATATGACCAGCGAAGAGAGACTTATCGGTACGACAAAGATGGAAAAAGTTTTTTTTTCTTTTTCTTTTTTTTTTTCTTGTATTTTGCAAGCGTGATGGCATTTTTTATTATCAATAAACAATATTATTTAACAGGGCCCTTGTTTTTTTTTTTTTTTTTTTGATGTACATGAGAGAGAAGTATTCGTTTTTTTTTTGTGAGCGTTTTTTTTTTTTATATATATATATATAATGCTTCTTAATAGGCATTTTTTATTTTTTTTTTTTTATTTATTTTTTAAGTTATGTTAATATACGTATAGTTTTTGACGTTTGAGAAAATTTGGCGGAAGTTAGGAATGGACCTGTGACCTTTTATTTTTTTTTCTTCTTTTTTTCCTTTCTATTTCTTCATTTGTGCAAATAATATTCTTTTAATTAATTTTAATGAAAAGTATTCTTTTTTTTTCTTTTTTTTTTTACTTTTTAAATAAAACATTTAATAGAATAAAAAGGAAGAAAGATGTAACATTTTAAAGTAACAAATTATTAATAATAATAATAATAATAATATAATTTTTTTTTTTTTAATAATTTCACAAACAACAAAGAGTAATAATATAAGAGTAAATAACATTTTTTTCTTTAAACATCAACAAATATTCAAAAAAAAATAAATAAAATAAAATAAAATGACATTTCAAACTATTCGCAATAAAAAAAAAAAAAAAAGAAAACCATTTGACGATAAGAAGACTATGGAATAACCAAATGTGTGTTCTGGGTCCATTCCTATCTTACATATTTAATGTAATTCACACGTAGGACTTTGCACATTACATGATAATCAATAACCAACGTGCAGAGAGAGAGAGAGAGAGAGAGAGAGAGAAAGAGAAAGAGAGAGAGACGTGGGTAATGAGGCTTACTTCATTTTTTTGTCAGTTCATATGCACATGCGAACAATTTCTTTTCTTTTGTCTCTCTACGCACATATATATCTATATATATATATATCTCAAGGACGAAAAAGTATTTTTATTTTCGGTTACAATAGAAAAAACATGCCAAGTGCATACAAAAATTATGGGGGTTTTTTTTTTTTATTATTATTATTTATTATTATTATTCATGTGCATATGGACTATTCGTTTTTAATTATTATTATTATTATTATTAATAATTAATAATATTATTATTATAATTATTATTATTATGTAAACGTTTCTTATGTTTTTCCTCTCTTTTTTTTTTTTTTTTTTCAATTTCAATTTCAATTTCTTACGCAAAGAGACGCACGACGCACGGGCACACAACAGTTTACAACAAACCTCTTTTGATACCCGGATAAAGGAATTTCATTATTTTTCTTCTTCTTCTTCTCCTCCCTCCCTTTCTACCCCTCCCCCTCTCCCTCCCCCACTTGTTTGTTTTTAAGTATTTTTCATAGCTTTTTTTTTTTTAGTATACAAGTATGAAGTAGGAGGCTGGGCACCGCCCACCGAGTTTATCACAGTCGTCTGGTGCCGCAGCACATACGTATACGTGGTTCAGCCTTACAACCTACCCTCTTAATATCTAAACATTATAATCTGAATTGTAATTAATTAATTTTTTTTTTTTTTAAAACAGTATAGTTCCGTACAAGGTAGTTGTATATGTTACATAATTAAAGCAATCATTTTTTTACCTTTTTTTTTTTTTTAGTCTCTTTTTTTTCATGCTATCTCATCAACTCTCAGTAGCATACGTGTATTATATTATTGCTGTCATTTAGAAATACATACAGCGGTTTAACTAGATACCTCTATGTATCTGTTTTTTTTTTTTTTTTTTTTTTCCCCCAAAGAAAATACAAAATGCAAAGAATTTGGTTTACATTTGACAAAAGTTTAGTAGAAATAATAGTACAAATATGTTTATAATCGAAACAAATTGAACTCTTTCGTACGAAGTGTCGGCTGTCGGATGTATCCGGCGCTCGTACGTACAAAATTATCACGCTAGATGTCGGATATATACGACACTCGAAATGAAAAGGTTAAAACGTACATCAATTTATCAATTAATAGTTTACTACATGCTCTACCTCCTCATCATTCTCAGCAGCATGCTTGGTATTAATTATTACTGTCATTTAAAAACATGGCCTAACTAGATATCTCTATGTATTTTTTTTTCCCCCAAAAAAATACAATATGCAAAATATTTTGTTTACATTTGACAAAAGCTTAGTAGAAATAACAGTACAAATATGTTTAATCGAAACAAATTGAACCCTTTTATCTCAAGTGTCGGTTGCCGGATGTATCCGGCGTTCGTACGTACAAAGTTATCACGTTAGATGCCGGATATATACGGCACTCGAAGTGAAAAGTAGTTAAAACGTACATCAATTTATCAATTAATAATTTCATTCGTATTTCTAGTTAAACCACCGTTGTTCTTCTATAGTTTTCACACATCATCGTCACAAACAACTTTCCACGATTTTACATAGTTTTATTTTTATTTTTTTTAATTATTATTATGTTAATATTTAATTATTCTTTCGACTACCACATATATGGAGCTATACTGTCAGCTGTCTTCAACTGATAATAGCGTTTTACTGGACATTTTTTTGTTTGTTTTTTTTTTTTTTTTATTAAATTGTACAATATTGTTAGCACACATCTGTTATTATTATTTTTGTTGTTGTTGTTGTTGGTTGTATCTCCTCTTTCATCATCAGTGTTTTTATAATAATACATTGCACAAAAATTTGTCAATCGAAGTTATTAATTAGTGTGAAAAATCTGTTTCTTTTTTTCTTTCTTTTTTTTTTTTTCCTAATAGATTTTAATCTCTTCAAAGTACACACTTTTATTACTTTTTTTTTTTTCTTTTTAAAATACACTGAAGGGTATAATTTATAAATTACTAATGGAAGCACTCTGTAAATCTACTATGTACATTAAAGCATAAGGAAGTACTCAAGACTTTAGGTTTTCTTTCTTTCTTTCTTTCTTTCTTTCTTTCTTTCTTCAGGCTTTTTTTATAATGTAACTTTAATTAACTGTGTACAAGTGGATGATAATAAGTAAAGTCCGATATTTAGAACCCCTTTTTGTTTTGTTTTGTAGTAGTTTATTTTTTTCTTCCCTCCGGACGAAAAGCGTCAACTATTCTTCCGCTGTTCAAAACGTTCAAAAAAGTTGCCACTTTTCACCTACGTCGAGCAGAAAAAATGTCTACTCATCATGGACAGAAAATAAGAAGACAGCCTCAGAGCACATGTTTGTTGTGACTCTGTTCTCAGATACAGTCATCTTCTGTTTCTCAATTACATATACTCTGAGACATTTCTTACTTTATCCTCTCCCTAGATGAGTAATATACTATTTTTTTTTTTTTCTTAGACAACTGACTAGTGTTGTGTGATTACGTGTAAGCTTTGTGTGTGTGTGGGTATGTAGCTGTTAATATCGTGCAGTTATTTATTTTAAACAAAATGAAACAAATAACAAAATGTGATAATCATAGAGGAATGGAAGAAAGAAGTTATTTCATTTCATTAGTAAATACTTTTCATCGTTATATGTTACATATATGTTTATCATTGAAATGATTTAAGAAGAAAATATGGTATTTGTAGTAAATGTATAATATAAACATGTGGATCGATGGACGGAACGTCAGAAGAGATTAATTACGTTGGAACTAGTTTGTTTTTGTTTTTTTGTTTTTTTTTTTTTTTGTAATGAAAAAATAAAAAATAAAATTTCTAACGCTCTGTTGTTGTTGTTATTGTTGTTGTGTGTGTTACCACCAGTAAATATATAAATAAATAATTTCACGTAAAACGTAATGATCATGTGTAGACAGCAAAAGTACAGGATTACTTATTTACTTATATTCTACAAATGGCATGTGGGTGTCGTCGTTCGTTCACTTAAGAGGACGATTTGTTTTCACATTTAAAAACAAAACAATTTCGTTCATTTCTTTCTTACTTTTCTTTTTTTTAGATAGATAGATAGATAGATATATAGATAGATAGATAGATAGATAGATAATAATAATAATTTGTTTTCTTCAGTTTCCTTTCTTTCTTTCTTTCTTTTTTGTTTGTTTGTTTGTATCCTTAATAACAGTTCCATAATCATATGTACAGTAATTACCGTGTCTTATAATAAATTGACGGTAGAGTTGCACAAAGACGACACTTAGAGTTTAAAAATATAATCATCATATTTTAAGTATTATTATTATTATTATAATATTATCATCGTGTTACTAATAGGTCGTATTATTATTATTATTATTATTATTATAATTATAATTATTATTATAATTAATAGTACTATATTACTATCCTCATCATCATCATCATCATTTTCGTTATTGTTATTAATTATTATAATTATTATTATTATTATTAATATTTATTGTTTAACTTGGAGGGACAGCACTTTGCTATGTCACGACACTGCAGAGCTGAGAATTAAAGATTGTGGAAGTTACCACGCTCCTTTTTTGATGGCACGGAAAACAATGATTTTGTTTGTTTTGTTTGTTTCATAAACTTACAACAGATTATTTGTTTATTTATTATTATTATTTTAATTTATATACTGTACGAGCTGAACAACTTAGTAATTTGCGGCAAATATATTTAATTAGACCACTAGCGAATGTCGTGTACTACAAATGATGAAAGTTTATTTAATAATTGCACCAATTGAAAATCAAAATTTAATCTTTTCATCCTTCTCTCTTTAGTCCTTTTTTTTTTTTTTTTTATCTTTTAAAAAGCTGATTTGAAATATATGCCGATGATAAATGAAAAATTAAATGTTTGTTTTCTTTTTTTTTTTTTTTTTTTTTTTACTCTCGTTCAGACACTGCCCTTTTAATCTTTTTCTTATTCTTTGTTTTGTTTTCTTTGTTTGTTTGTTTTGTTAATTATTCTCTCTTTATTTTTTTTTTTTTTTTTTTATCATACGTAGAGATTAGAAAAACATGATAAAATTTCAAGTTATTACCTCGTAACTTTACAAAGAATATATTATTACCTTTTTTTCTTCTCTTCTTTTCTTTTCTTTCTTTATTTTTTTTTTTTTTTATTATTCTTATTATTATTACTTTTTTTCCTTTGTTTGTTGTTGTTTTTTGTTGGAGGAAAAGCAATTTTTCTTTATAGTATAAAAATATAAAAACGCTAGTATTATTATGGCATATTTCGCAAATCTGTAGATGTTGATAGTTGTTGTTGTTGTTGTTGTTGTTGTTCTTAGTGAAAATTATTAGATAATTTTAAATTGAAATTACACAATAAATAACAACCCCCAGAAAAAAAAAATAAAAATTGTATACGAATATATTAGACAGATTTTCAATACGTAATTCTGTTTTTTTTTTTTTCTTTTTGTTTAATCTATCGTCTGCATACAAGTGTAAAATTAAACAGTGTGCACAATATATTTTTCAAAAACAAACAAACATTTTGTCTCACAAACTGGCAGCAGACTTTTCAACAAAATTTGTAAAACAAAAAACACAAACAAATATATTAATCGTAGTTTTTTTTTTTCTTCTTTTTTTTTTTTCTTCTTTTTTGGAAGTAATTACTATTTTATATTGCAAATATAGAATTGATGTAATAAATCAAACGACTCTATTAGTAATAACAAAAAAAAAACAAATACTACAAATAATTTAACTCTTATATTACTAATTTACCACAAAGTGAACTTGAAAGGGAGACATTTATCAAAGTCAATCCAAAAATTGCATAAAAGAAGAAGACTATGATTTTTCATTATGATATTTTGAAAAAGGAAAGCATCAAATATTCATTTTGTTTCATTAATTATCATAGAAACACATTGAATCTGGGGTAAATGAGTGGAGGATTTGTATGAATGAATATCATTCTTCATCATCATATTAATGAATAATAGAATCATATAATCAATTTTCAATGATATTTGTTTCTTCTAATAATAATAATAAAGGAAGATACAAGTTGGAGCCCAGAGAAACGCATAGGTTGAGACAATAAGAAGAACAGTTGAAAGAGACAGAGATAGATAGAGATATATATATATAGAGAGAGAGAGCGTGATAACCTCTACTCATGTACCCTTGGTTGCCGTGAGAATGATTACGTATTTAACAGTTAAAGCGAAATCTATCCTCGAATACCTTAATACTGTAATAAGCAACTGGATTTGAAGGTACCTTAAAGAGGTTATGGTTGACATATCATTAATGATCGACAGAGGTCAGTGAAGATCATCTTCATCGCTATCATTACCGTCTTTTGATCTATCGGCACCTCCTTCACCATCGCTAGAACCTGAATCACTTCCTGATTCTTCAGACTGCCAACCACCACCACCACCGCCGCCACCACCACCACCACCACCACCACCACCACCTCCACTACCAGCTTGTTGCTGTTGGATTTGTTGTTGCTGTACCGCATGTTTAGATACTTTATGACGTTTTCCAACACGGGACACAGCTTCAGCACCAGCACCATCAAGCATTGGTTGTAAAATTCGTCTGCGCGCATTTATAAACCAATTATTAACTTGTAGCAATGTTAGATTCGTCTGACTCGCTATTTGTCGTTTCTCGTCTTCCGTTGGATAAGGATGCTGAAACATATAAGATTGTTTTTTTGTTTAATTAGATTATTCATTATTATTGAAGGTCTCATATTTATTAATTACTTACAACTATATGTGCAAAGAGCCATGTTCGCATGATACTGGTCGCTTGTTTAGGTAGAACACCACGCTTCTGTCTTCCCTTTTTAACATTTCCATGATTACTACCATGAATACTACCATGATTTGAGGTAACAGTACCGGTGCCGCATTCTTCTTCATCTTCGCTTGGAGCTGGGGAAGGTGGTGATCCTGCAACAATAATATCTACAAACAATTTATTAATATGACTTATACAAAATTCATTTATATTCAGATGATAATAATTATTATATTCATTGTGCTATGCCCAGTATTTTTTTTTTATTCAAATCTTAAACAATCAAGGATTCCCGATAAAAATTCAAGATATTTAATAATGTCTAACCAAAATACTTTTCGTCATTAGCATCTCCAACATCCACATATTCGGTTTCCCGTTCTTGTAGTGCTAGAAGACCCCAGTATCCAACTTCTTCTAAATATATTCTGTCAGCAGTATTTACATAGTCGATATCATCTATAAACGTTAATTTATAATTTGTTTTTCTCAACTTCAATGAAAACTAACTTAATTACGTTATTTTACAATCAACATTAACCCTTTCGCAATCCAGTACGCCACGAAGTGTCGTCACCGTACGGAAATATACGCGGATGCCGGATATATCCGACGGCCGAAGCGAAAGGGTTAAAAATTACGGGCCAATGAACGTGTGTGTGTGTGTGTGTTGTTAGAACAAATACAATTAAATATAATGAACAATGTATGAAAGACTTAACATAAAGCAACAAATTAGTAGACTAACCTTGACCAAGATACATATCATTAGCAGGAGTACAAGGATGAGCACCGATTTGAGAAAGTGGTGTACTTCCATGTACCGTAGAAGGTGATACCGGTTCATCATGGTCTTGACTGTTAGATCTGACCGAACATTGGTTGGTAGACGTCGATTGAACCGAGGAAGGTCTGTCATTTCCAATGTCCTCTTGTACGGCAACTTGGTTTGCACCAACGTTTTCCAATAGCAGATCCCCTCTGCTTACTCTGAATCCGTTAGCTCCCGACTCAACATCATTGCCTGTAGATGACAGCACCTGGCAAATATATGTCGCAACTAGCCGTCAGAGAGCAGGGCGGGGTTCTATTATATTCTAAGGGATGTACGTGTATTCTTATTTATATTTAATATTAATTAATAAATACGTAAAAAAACAATGTTGGATACTAATTTGTTAGTAGAAAGAGAGATCACATTGAAATGATTGTCTGTGAAATACACACACACACACAGAGATTTGAATATTACGGTTAATACTCGTACACCCCTAATTGTAAGGATATCTACTAAGGTAAGGGAACAGGCAAGGGTGCCCTGAGCATAGTGAAAACATCTAACCTGCAATGGACTGCTGCCATTGCTGCCACTGGACGGACCCATGTCGTGTCCATGGTGACTGTAGTCGCTGCGTAATAAATTTTCGCTCTGCATCTTGCCTTTTAGGCACGTTATATATCTGTTGCAGAAGTCTTTGCACAACTCCTGTACCTTTTCCAATTCCAGGAGATGAATTCGCAGCACTTGTATCGCCTTGATCATCTACAATCGTATTTTTATATATTTAAAACAAAACACATTTACTTAAACAGTTATTCATTTATTTATGTTACCTAATGTGCATCGAGATACACATGAATCCTTTAATTCATTAGACTAATTGATTGACTCCCATAAAAACAAAAACTAGGGATATGATATGAAATTGCATACAATCATCTTAAAATGTTGTCATAGAAAATTGGATTATTTAATGGATTAGCAACTAAAAGCCACCTATCGATAAAATCCACAATCATTTATTTGCAAACTCAATAGTTGTACTTTTAGATTGAAATAAATTCTATAATCGGAGTCAATCGTGTTGGCCAATGAATGTGGTATTTTTGTTTATCTGAATGAACGTACCAAACCATCAATTTCTGGGTCATTGATTAAAAAAGGTTTTCGGTCTCTTTCTTGATGCTGCACAAATGCCTGTATGTCCATGTTGAAGCTCTCGGACGTCGAGTTGTCCGAACTCTGAGTCGCTTGTTCGCATCTTTCAAAGAGTAACGCGAGAAGGGGGAATAGGGGATGCTTATATACGGCCCTTTTATCAGCTTCGAATTGGGCCTGGTCCTGATGGGTCGTATAATCGGCAACCCCACTCGCAGGGTCCTGATCATAACCAGGAGTCACCATCGCTAGCGCCACGGCGGTGCTACCCTCTTGCATTCTATCATTCCTCCCTAATACTCTCCATCCTTGGTTTTTATTCTTCTTGGTTGATAAATTTGAGAACTGCGAGTTTATCTCGCATCAAACAATCACATCCTGCAAAAGAAAAGGATAATCAAAAAATGATCAAGAGAGAGATGATGTCATTAAGTTTATATATCTACATGTTACATTTTATTTAATGACAAATAATAATGTAATATATATGTGATGATATAGTATATTGTTGTAAAGTTCTTCTTATGTATTATAAAACTTCTTAATATACGTTTAATCAGTCTAAGTATAAAGGATAAAGGAAAATTGAAGTAGGATCGTTAATTTGAGTGCGACATAAACTCGCACGATCCTTCGTGCAAAAGTGGAAGAAGAAGAAGAAGAAGAAGAAGAAGAAGCGGCTGGTGGTAGAGAGAAAGTGGGTGGAGGGGGTGGAGTTGGAGGTGGAAGTGGAGGTCGAGAAGAAGTGGTAGAATATAAAGGTGGGTAGAAAGAGAAGGCATATATATATATGTATGGATGTGTAAGAGAGAGAAAAAGAAAGAAAGAGAGAGAGAGAGTGAGTGAGTGAGTGAGTGAGTGAGTGAGTGAGGTCGTCGTGGTATGAAGAACCGAACGATGCGGCACTGCATTTAAATGTCATCATTAGACGGCTTCAGCGCCATCAGCAGCACTGCCACCGACACCAGGGCTCCAAAGGCTTTCATTCCGAACGTCCCTTTTGAATTTTCTTCAAATTCCCCCAACCCCCTTTGTAGACAACGTTTTGGCATGAATAAATAAAGTACTCCCCTCTCTCTCTCCTCCTCCTCTCTCTTCTCTGTGGTGTGGTAAGATTCAGTTCGGTTGGGTTTGGTGCCGCTATCGATACTGCTGCAAAAAGTCAAACTAGCAAGAAGAGAGTATCTTCTCAATCCTTTAAACTTAGCAGATTGGATATTGGAATTCTGATTGAGCCTGAAAGATCTTTGGAACGATGCCGATTTTCTTTTTCTTCTTCTTCTTCTTCTTCAACTTCTTTTTATCAAACTATTTTCTTTTACTTATAAATATTTCATATATATATATATATATATATATATATATGGAAGTTTTAATATTTAAATATTATTCACATCCCAAGTGGAATCTCAATAACTATCAAATATCTCTGCTATTTTTTTTAGTCCCATTGATAAATGTTTACAATATCTTAAGAATTGTAATCCAATGTTGTTCAAAATTTCCTTTCTTTCAAGATCATTTGTTTATATAATTTTGAAATGAATAATGAAGATATTAAAAATAGTAATCAGTTATTAAACCGCCACTCGTTATATTATTATAAATTATATAAAATACGTACTACGTATTTTTCAATTAGTTAATCGAAAGAGAAGAGAATAGTAATAATTAAATTAGCCAATAATCAAGAAAATACTTTCAAATTTCGCGCGTTTAACACATTGTCCCCCTCCCCCAAGCTATTCACGAATGGTCGATCTTAATTTGCACGGCGGGAAAATTTCATTTAAATTTCAAACTAAGCTCGTGTAACAATTAAAAAATAATTTCCTTGAGTACCCACCAAAGTAAGAGAAGAAAAAGTGTATGAAAAGGAAGTAAGAGAAAACAAAAGGTTTTCTCGGCTAAGAAAAAAATATCAAGAAAGAAATGAAAAAAGAAAGTAGAAGAGAAAAAAGAAAAAAGGATTTGATTGGGAGTCTGATTGGGAATAGGACACACGTTGAGTGTCGAAAGCACAGGGGGCGCCATTACTTGCAAGTGGCGCTTCTTCTTCCCACCCCCTTTTCTCATTCCTATCACCACCAACCCCCAACCACCAGCTACCCCAACTGCATTTCCTATATCTCTCTGGAGACCACACGATTCTTTCCGTTAAAGCACCAATATTTATCGTCCCCGCTGTCGCCACGCTGTGGTTTTCATTTAAAAATATTATCGCTGACGGTGAAAACGGTACCGGTGGCAGGGATTGTTTCCACGTGACACTCTTTTATGAAATTTATTTCCTTCCCAGGCCATTTCCTTATCTATTTTTCTTCCTCTTTTATTTTTTCTATTGTATTCTAAAAAAAAAAAAAAATGAATAACGTTGATAAAAATTATTACTAGATGTTAGGGAGAATTTTTAAATACATGTCATTTATAAATATTCCCCCTTCTTTCAAGTACTTCTACCTACTACACACTATATACTTTGGCTTAAAGAAAAAAAAAAAAAAAAAAAATATGTTAGGGGAAGTCACAAGTGGCTCACCAGACCTCTCGGTGTCTCTTCTTTTGTCACGTTTTTCTCGAGTACAGCTGTAGACGTTTAACACTAAACCTAACAACAGTTTATGTGTTTTCTTATTTAGAATTAAATTGGTCTTATCTATGTATAGTTCAATTTTTAATTTACTAATTCAAATTCGAATATTTTAGATTGGTTACAAATTTAAACATTTAAATTCGATCTTCTGATTGGTTGAGCAATTTAAAAATTTAAATTCAATCTTCTAATTGGTTACAAATTAAAACATTTAAATTCGATCATCTGATTGGTTAAAAATTTAACAATTTAAATTCGATCATTTGATTGGTTAACAAATTTTAATGTTTCAATTCGATTAATCGATTTGATCGTGTTGTTACGTTTAGTGTTAAATAAGACAGAACAACAACATGAGCAAAGTTCACGTTTAATCGCGTTCATTTTTTTTTACGAATAATTACAATGACATGTAATTATTAGCAGATAAGAATAAATGATTTATTATTTAGTAATAATATTTTCTATCGAAAATTATTATTCTCGTGGTATTTGCAGTGACGTATTCGCGCATAAAAAATGCTAAGTGGTTTATAACCTCTACCAAAGTACATACATATATGTAAATTATTTCAATTTATTATTATGATGCACCTTTTAATATCACTGTGATTATATTTGTGACCAGAAATTCACTAGGACTATAGTGTCTTTTCAAATATTCCAAGCAACTTTTGTACGTCCCTTATTTTAATCCTTTGAACACGTGCATAGTGTATTTTAAAATTCACCTTTCCCTTTCCCTTTAGTTTAAGTAACTAGGACTAT